>NC_041728.1:145387301-145690332 GCF_004115215.2 Ornithorhynchus anatinus
AGATAATAGGGTTGGACATAGTCTCTGTCCCACACAGGGCTCGTGCTCTTAAGCCCCATTTTACAGATGAGGAAACTGAGGTACAGAGAAGTTAAGTGACTTGTTACAAAGCAGACAAGTGGTGGAAATAAGATTAGAACCCAGATCCTCTGATTCTCAGGCCCAGCCCATGCTCTTTCCACTAGGCAATGCTGCTTCTCAAGAACTTTTCCAAGAATTACGTGTCCCCGGGCAACTCCACACCCCTCCGCTGATAGGAGCAAGTTGGACCATACCTGATTCTCTTTGAGAATTAGCATTTTTTTAGGTGATCATTACAGCGTAACAGGATACAATCAGAAATCAGGAAACAAAAATATATTGTAAGGCGTAAGAGGGTTCTTTTCAGTGCCAAATTCATTTTGGAGTGATCACTTATTAACAGATCATTCCTTTCAAGTTTAACTTTTAACTATTTTGCAGTAGCTTAAAGTCAAAATCCTTGACAGATTTTTCCCATTCAGCTATGGGCCCTTTGGATGCCTGAGGATAAGAGTTTTCATGCTCATCAGAATCATCTTGAATACACAGTATGTCCTGAGGTTATTAGCTTGTTTCAAGAGCCGATTCTCGTATGGCATGCTGCAGGATAATACAAGAAAATTCTCCCAAGAGATTAAAATATTATGGGCTTTCCCCAATCTTCCTACTGATTTGTCTTTTAACGGTATGTTGTATTTGTTCAGAACAGATCTGTTTCTTCCTTACATCTCTGACTGGCTGCGATTTTGAAAGAAAGCACTATGGCCTAGTGGAAAGACCATGGGCTGGGGAGACATAGTTCTGGGTTCTAATCCTGAATCCTCCAGTTATTTTGCTGTGTGACCTGGGGCAAATCATTTAACTTCTTTGTGCCTCATTTTCCTCATCTGTTTAACGGACATTCAATACCTGTCTTCCTTTCTATTTAGATTGGGAGACCCATGTGGGACAGCAACTGTGTCCAATCTGTTATCCATCTATCGCAGCACATAGTACATTTGTGGGCACATAGTAAACACTTAACACATGCCATTATTACTTTTAGGTGTATTCATGTCTAAAGCAAATAACTTTCGCGAGGAAGAAGGAGATGATGCTGTTATACTGAGCTAGGCCAAAATAGCCATAATTTCCAGAGCTCAAATTAGGGCAGCAGTGGGATGTCCATAAAGTTCTCCTCACATCCATAGCCTCCTAAAATTCCACCTACTCTGGCAAGTTTTCCCTGATTAATTCCCAACATTCTGACATATAAACTCCTTAGTCATCTCTAGAACTTTTGAATTTATATATACCCATCTGCCAAGCTTTGGTATATGTCTATTGAACGGTCAGTCAATCATATTTATAGAACACTTACTGTGTGCAAAGCACTGTATTAAGTGCTAGGGAGAGTACAGTATAACAAAAAGCAGACTCTTGACTGCTCGGTTTGTAGGCTTGTCTGCCTCCCTTGTTGGAGTGCAAGGTTCTTGTGAGCAAGTGATGTGTCACATCTTTATTCTGTATTCCTTCAATGCTTAGTTCAGTGCGTTGCGTGAAGTGGCTGTTGAAATATACTAATAATAATGATGGTATATTTTAAGTGCTTACTAAGTGTTAAGCACTGTTCTAAGCACTGGGGTACATACAAGCTAATCAGGTTGGATACAGTCCCTGTACCACATGGAGCTCACAGTCTTCATGCCCATTTTACAGATGAGGTAACTGAGGCACAGAGAAGTGAAGTGACTTGCCCATGGCCACTCAACAGACAAGTGGAGGAGCTGGGATTAGAACCCAGGTCCTTCTGACTCCCAGGCCTGTGAGAAGCAGCGTGGCTAAGTGGAAAGAGCCGGGCTCGGGAGTCAGAGGTCGTGGGTTCTAATACCGGCTCTGCCACTTATCAGCTGTGTGACTTTGGGTAAGTCACTTAAACTCCTGTATTAGAGTTCCCCTATCTGTAAAATGGGGGTTAAGACTGTGAGAACCATGTGGGACAACCTAATTACCTTGTATCTACCCCAGCACTCAGACCAGTGCTTGGCACATAGTAAACGTTTAACAAATACCATTAGTACTAAGCAGTGCTGCTTCTCAATGCCAGTAATGCCACAGCAATTACAACAACAGATGGAAAGGGGGCGATAAAAGCAAGAAAATAATAATAATATTGGTATTTATTAAGCCCTTACTATGTGCCGAGCACTGTTCTAAGTGCTGGGGTAGACACAAGGTCATCAGGTTGTCCCACATGGGGCTCACAGTCTTAATCCCCATTTTCCAGATTAGGTAACTGAGTCACAGAGAAGTGAAGTGATTTGTCCCAGGCCACACAGCTGACAGGTGGTGGAGCCGGGATTAGAACCCATGACCTCTGACTCCTAAGCCTGGGCTATTTCCACTGAGCCAAGCTGCTTCTCTAAATAAGAGAAATACCAGACTGCCAGGGGCAGAAAGACAGACAGATACCCAGAACTAAAGAAGGAGACCAAGAGGTCAATAAATCTATGAGCCTCATGTGGGACAACCTGATCACCCTGTATCTACTCCAGCGCTTAGAACAGTGCTCTGTATATAGTTAGCGCTTAACAAATACCAACATTATTATTATTATTATTATTATTAAATCGCGCAACAGAGAACCAAAGAAGGACAGACACTGAAGACAGAGACAGACAGCTAGATAGGGAGAGAGAGAAATGAAGACCAAGAAACAAAACAAGACACAAAAAGACAGGGGAGAGAGATCCAATCAAACCCACTTACGCACATCAATCATTTTACACACTCACACACAAAGACATCTAACAATTTGTGTACTGCTTTTCTAGCTCACTACATTGATACCATCAGCTTAGGACGGAGAGAACCCGCAGAAACAGAAAAACGGAAAGGGTGGCCAGCGTCTGCCATTTAGCTGCAATGTCGGGAGTGAATACGATACCGGGTGCAGTAGAAGCTGCAGGGAAACTTTTATATGAGAAGCAGCGTGGTTTAGTGGAAAGATCCCGGGCTTGGGAGTCAGAGGATGTGGGTTCTAATCCCGGCTCTGCCACTTGTCTGCTATGTGACCTTGGGCAAATCACTTCATTTCTCTGTGCCTCAGGTCCCCCATCTGTAAAATGGGGATGAAGACTGTGAGCCCCACGTGGGACAACCTGATTACCTTGTATCTCCCCCAGTGCTTAGAACAGCGCTTGGCACAAAGTAAGCGCTAAACAAATACCATCATTTTATATCGGCTTCGGCTTGCTTGCCACAGCTCCATACAGCAAGGTGGTTGATCAGCTACTTTCATCAAACTAACAACCAGGATTTGGGGAAGTCCTACTCGACATGCTTGGAATGATGGGGCAAGGGTGTTAAACCCATGATTGTTTCAGAGGGTCAGTCCTCATTAGAACTTGTCACCCCCGTTCCAAGCCTTATCAAGGGCACATCTCCTCTGAGAGGCCTTCCCTGACTAAGCCCCTCTTTCCTCTTCTCCCACTCCCTTCTGCGTCTCCCTGACTTGCTCCCTTTGTTCATCCTCCCCTCCCAGCCCCTCAGCACTTATGTACATATCTGTCATTTATTTATTTATGTCATTGTCTGTCTCCCCCCTCTAAACAGTAAGCACATTATGGGCAGGGAATATACCTGTCTATTGTTATATTGTACTCTTCCAGGCGCTTAGTACAGCACTCTGCACATGGTAAGTGCTCAGTAAATACGATTGAATGAATGAGTGAATGAATTTGGACCACATCTGACCCTAAGAGGCTCCTTACTAGCTTAGTGTTGGGAGCTAGTAAATCCACACAGAGCCAGAAAGGAAATAGCATTAAGGGAAAGTAGAATTCGGCGCCTTAGTTAATTGAGACTATCAGGGCTCTATTTAACAATATTTGGCTGGTTGCCCAGAATTAAGCTGCAGAGCCTCATGGAAAGAGCCCAGGAGATTTGGGCTGTAATTTAGGAAAGCAGCATGGTCTAGTGGATAGAGCATGGGGCTGGGAGAGAGACCCGAGTTCTAATCCTGAGTCTGCCACTTGCCTGCTGTGTGACTTTGGGAAAGTTGCTTCTTTCTCTAGGCCTCAGTTACCTCATCTGTAAAATGGGGATTAAGACTGTGGACTCCATGTGAGACAGGGACAGTGTCTAATTCAATTTGCTTGTATCAGTCCCAGCAATTAGTACAGTGCCCGGCACGTAGTAATCACCTAACAAATTTCACATAATTATAATAATTATCATTATTACCAACTCCGACGCTTGCCTGTCTTGTGACTTTGGGTAAGTCGTTTACTTTCCCTATACTTCAATTTCTTCATCTGAAAAATGGGGATTAAATACCGCCCCCATGGAATGTGAGCTCCATGTGGAACAGGGACTGATTCTGATCTGATTTTATTGGATCCATTCCAGCATTTAGGATAGTGTTTGATACATATTAAGTGCTTAACAAGTACCACAACTATATTTTATTACTCTTTTCATCAGTCAATCACTGGTATTTATTTGAGCACTTACTGTGCAATACAAGTACAACAGAGTTGGTGGACACGTTCCCTGCCCACATCAAGAGGACAATCTAGATAGTAGAGTGCTCTGCACAATACTAAGTGTTCAATAAATATGATTGATTATTATTTTACCATCACGATCAGTGAAATCTTACTTGAGGAAGCTACACTGAATTAATACCATAGACTCCATTTGTTTGTGGAATGAACCTTCTTTTCTGTATTTTCTACTTCTTACAAATGCCCCAGAAAGTGGACTTGAAACAGGGAAAGGGTTTTTTTGTATTTCTTGTCTTTTTTTTATGTTGAATTTAATTGAGGAACTTAAAACCATTACATTATAATCAGTATTGAACTTTCCCAACTCTGCTCTGCCTTCTGCGATGTTTTATTAATTGTCCTGTGATGCTCTGTTATCTACAGGCTAACTAATCCCTACAGCATGTGGAATCTGCTTTCTGCATATCATTAATAAAGATATTAATGCCCACACACACATAGGTTAAAATTGCTTAAATCCATTCATTCAATAGTATTTATTGAGCACTTACTATGTGCAGAGCACTGTACTAGCACTTGGAATGTACAATTTGGCAACAGATAGAGACAATCTCTGCCCATTGATGGGCTTACAGTCTGGGCCTCACATTTCACTTCCTCACTGGGTCACTTCGACTCCATTCATTTTTCATTTAGAAAGGAAATCACTTCCCGGATGTAATTGCATTTTGTATTTCTGAGCAATTCAACCTCTCACAAGAAATTCATTCAGATGCTAATAATAGTAATAATAATTGTGGTATTTGTTAAGTGCTTTCTATGTTCCAAGCACTCTACTAAGGGCTGCAGTAGATACAAGATAACCAGGTTGGTCACAGTCCCTGTCCCACATGGGGCTCAGAGTCTTGATCCCCATTTTACAAATGAGGTAACTGAGGCACAGAGAAGTGAAGTGATTTGCCCAAGGTCACACAGCAGAAATGTGGTGGAGCCAAAATTAGAACCCTCGTCCTCTGACTCCCAGGCCTGTACTCTTTCCACTAGGCCATGCTCCTTCTCTATAATTATCAAATAATTACCCGTTCAGTAAAGTCCTTCCTGTATAGATAATGGCCACATTCTACGTGGTAGGCAATATACTAAATAGGAGATTAGATTCAAGATAATCAGGTTGGCTATCTCTAGCACTTATACATTTATTTATATCATCCTCAGTACCTGTGAGTATATATGAAATCAATTTTACTCTTGATTACTTATTTTATTTGGATTATATAACATGAGAAGCAGCGTGGCTCAGTGGAAAGAGCACGGGCTTGGGAGTAAGAGGTCATGCGTTCTAATCCCGGTTCTGCCGCTTGTCAGCTGTCAACTTCTCTGTGCCTCAGTTGCCTCATCTGTAAAATGGGGATGAAGACTGTGACAACCTGATGACCTTATATCTGCCCCAGCACTTAGAACACTGCTTGGCACATCGTAAGCACTTAACAAATACCAATATTATTATTATTATTATAAATATTATATGCCATTCTATATATACATATCAAATGCCATCAAGTCATTTCCAATTCTTAGCGGGTTTAGGGACAAATTTTCTCCAGAACATCCTATCTTCTGCCATAATTCTTAACTTTGTCAACTACCCTTCTCTATTGTTACGGTTCCTAACCATCCAGCTTACTGGTCTGCCTCTTCCATGTTTTTCTTAAACTTTTCTTAGCATTAGTGTCTTCTCTATTCAATACTTATAATATATGCCATATACTATATTATAAGTTTGTACAAATAATATATTACTTGTTACGGTTCCTAACCATCCAGCTACTTACTGGTCTGCCTCTTCCATGTTTTTCTTAGACTTTCTTAGCATTAGTGTCTTCTCTATTCAATACTTTTAGTATATGCCATATACTATAAGTTTGTACAAATAATATATTACTTTAATGCTCTTTAGAAATATTTTATGTCTGTCTCTTTGTGGGCAGAGAAGGTGTCTTGCAATTCTTATATACTTCCCCAAGCATTTAGAACAATGCAATGTATCTAGTGGATGCTAAATAAACAATACCCTTTCTACCACCGCTATCACCAATTCAGGCTTAAAGAAAATATCATTATCTTTCCAGGATATATCTATATCCAAGGAATCATTCATTCAATCGTATTTATTGAGTGCTTACAGTGTGTAGAGCACTGTACTAAGCGCTTGGAAAGTACAATTCGGTAACAGATAGAGACAATCCCTACCCAACATCGGGCTACACTTCAGGAAAAAATGCTTAAAGAATTTAAAGAGGATGGGTAGTAGGAATGGTGATGAAGAAACTGAATGAATTATACTGTAGCTCCACGAGCTACAAAAGGTTGATCTGGTGCTTTCTTAGAAAAGCTATTACCTAATAACAAAAAAGAAAACATCATAATGTTATCTTCCACCTATTTATCATTCCTTGGCTTAATTTATTTTTTTGTTTCCTGAAAGCAAATTCAATTTTAAGAGGAATTTGTAAGTGATGGAGCATGTGGTCTTTTTGAAATGTCATGAGTATTAATCTGGCTGTATTCAATGGGGTCAGTTTCTACTTCAAAGATATGCAGTGACCTAATAAAAATTATAATGCTGTTGCTAGACTTCATAGAGCACTTTTTCATTCTACAATACTTTCCCATGAATTATCTCATTTTACTCTCACAACAAGGCTGTGAGGTAGGCAGAGACAGGCATTCTTATCCCCATTTTTAAGATGAAGCAATAGAGGCCTAGAAAAATGATGAGGCTTGTGATATCGCACAAGTGACCAATGGCAAATCAGGGGCTAGAATCCAGATCTCCAGAATTATGACTCCCACAATCATGCTCTTTCCACTACACAACACCGCTTAAACTGTGGGGATACAAAGAGGAACTGGAATCCATTTGAAATGTAAAGCTTCATATTGGAATTAAGATCCCAAATCAAGGAAGGATGCAGCCAAAACTATATGTATAATTTGTTAAGTGCTTCCTAAGTGCCAGGAACTGTACTACGTCTTGAGGTAAATACAAGATATTTAGGTTGGACCCAGCCCATGTTTCTTTCTCTTCTCTTTTACTATCGTATTTGTTGAGCACTTACTATTTGTCAGACATTATATTAAGCGCAGTTTGGACATAGTCCATGTCTCACATAGTCTTATTCCCCATTTTACAGGTGAGGTAACTGAGGCTCAGAGAAGTTAAATGATATGCCCAAGGCTACACAGCAGGCAAGTGGTGGAACTGGAATTATAATTTAAGTCCTTCAGACTCCCAAGCCCATACTCTATCTCCCATACTACAATGGGGCTCACAGTCTCAATACCCACTTTGCAGACGAGGTAACTGAGGCACAGAGAAGTTAAGCGACTTGCCCGAGGTCACACAGCAGACAAGTGGAGGAGGCGGGTTTGGAAACCAGGTCTTCGATTCCCAAGCCTGTGCTCATTCCACTAGGCCATGCTTTTCTCTAGTTAACTACCTGTCTATCTATCTATGAATGATGATAAATGATGATATGATAAATAAATGATAATAAATAAGAATAAATAAATAAATGATGACAAAATTTATCTTGTGGCGCATGTGCCTCTGAAACACCTGGAAAGTTTTCACGACTCTACCAATCTGGGCTATGAGAGGTTCCTCCTCTCGCCCCGTTGCCGCTTCCGCACTATCCCTCCTCCCCCCTCCCTCTCCTTCCCCTCCTTCGAAGCCCATATCATTCGCCTCTACCACCCCCTCCAGTTACTTGTCGCCGTCATCTACCGCCCTCCCGGTCCCACCTCCGACTTCTTCAACCACCTTGACCCCTTTCTCACCTTCCTTCTCTCCTTCTCTCTGCCCACTCTGATCCTCGGAGACTTCAACATCCATACGGACGTACCCGACGACTCCTCTGCCGCCCGCCTGCTATCCCTCCTCGACTCTGCCGACCTCCTCCTCCACCATACCGCGCCCACTCACCGACTCGGTCTCACCCTCGATCTCGTCATCTCCTACCGCTGCACTATCTCCTCCCTCACCGACTCTGAAATCCCTCTCTCTGACTATAACCTTCTCACCTGCCTCATCTCTCACACTCCCTCCCCCTGCAAATCTTCGCTACTGCCCCACAGAGACCTCCGCTCTCTCGATCCCATCCGTCTTTCCAATAGCATCTCTCCTCACCTTGCCGCCCTGTCCTCTCTTCCTACTCTCGACGATCAGGTCTCCGCTCTCGACTCCACCCTCTCTACTCATCTCGACTCTCTCGCCCCCCTTTCCCTCCGCCGCTCTCGCTCCACTAACCCACAGCCCCGGATCACCTCCTCCGTCCGCCTCCTACGCTCCTATGCTCGAGCTGCCGAGCGCTGCTGGCGAAAGTCCAAGCACCGAGCCGACCTCACACACTTCAAATTTATCCTTTCCTGCCTTAACTCTGCCCTCTCCTCCGCCAGGCAAAGCTTCTTCTCCTCCCTCATCGACACCCATGCCCGTCACCCCCGCCGACTGTTCCGGACCTTTAACTCTCTCCTTAGGCCCCCTGTTCCTCCCCCTCCCCCTCCCCCATCTCTCACCCCCAATGATCTGGCCACCTATTTCCTCACGAAAATCAACACGATCAGGTCTGAGCTCCCCAAAGTCACCCCTCCCCATCTCCCCTCCCCACCACCAACCCCCTCCCCTACTTTCCCATCCTTCCCTGCAGTATCCTCAGAGGAGATCTCCTCCCTCCTCGCAAGTGCCACCCCCTCCACCTGCGCCTCGGACCCCATTCCCTCTCACCTTCTTAAAACCATCGCCCCTGCCCTCCTCCCTTCCTTAACTTCTATTTTTAACCACTCAATCTCCAATGGCTCCTTCCCCTCTGCCTTCAAACATGCCCACGTCTCCCCCATCCTAAAAAAACCTGCTCTTGACCCCACTTCCCCCTCCAGTTATCGTCCTATCTCCCTACTACCCTTCCTTTCCAAAATCCTAGAACGAGTCGTCTACAATCGCTGCTTAGAATTCCTTAACTCCCATTCTCTCCTAGACTCCCTCCGATCTGGCTTCCATCCCCTCCACTCTACCGAGACTGCTCTCTCTAAGGTCACCCGTGACCTCCTTCTTGCCAAATCCAATGGCTCCTACTCTATTCTAATCCTCCTTGACCTCTCTGCTGCCTTTGACACTGTCGACCATCCCCTCCTCCTCCATACCTTATCTCACCTTGGCTTCACGGACTCCGTCCTCTCCTGGTTCTCCTCTCACCTCTCTGGCCGGTCATTCTCGGTCTCCTTCGCTGGAGCCTCCTCCCCCTCCCATCCTTTAACTGTTGGAGTTCCTCAAGGGTCAGTTCTTGGCCCTCTTCTGTTCTCCATTTACACTCACTCCCTCGGTGAACTCATCCACTCTCACGGCTTTGACTACCATCTCTACGCAGATGACACGCAGATCTACATCTCCGCCCCTGTCCTCTCCCCCTCCCTTCAGGCTCGCATCTCCTCCTGCCTCCGGGACGTCTCCACCTGGATGTCGGCCCGCCACCTAAAACTCAACATGAGCAAGACTGAGCTCCTCATCTTCCCTCCCAAACCCGGTCCTCTCCCAGACTTCTCTATCACCGTCGATGGCACGACCATCCTTCCCGTCTCTCGGGCCCGCGATCTCGGTGTCATCCTTGACTCGTCTCTCGCGTTCACCCCACACATCCTATCCGTTACCGAGACCTGCCGGTTTCACCTCTACAATATCGCCAAGATCCGCCCTTTCCTCTCCACCCAAACGGCTACCTTACTATTACGGGCTCTCGTTATATCCCGGCTAGACTACTGTGTCAGCCTTCTCTCTGACCTCCCTTCCTCCTCTCTCGCCCCGCTCCGGTCTATTCTTCACTCTGCTGCCCGACTCATCTTCCTGCAGAAACGATCTGGGCATGTCACTCCCCTTCTTAAACAACTCCAGTGGTTGCCTATCGACCTCCACTCCAAACAAAAACTCCTCACTCTAGGCTTTAAGGCTCTCCATCACCTTGCCCCTTCCTACCTCTCCTCCCTTCTCTCTTTCTACCACCCACCCCGCACGCTCCGCTCCTCCGCCGCCCACCTCCTCACCGTCCCTCGGTCTCGCCTATCCCGCCGTCGACCCCCGGGTCACGTCCTCCCGCGGTCCCGGAACGCCCTCCCTCCTCACCTCCGCCAAACTGATTCTCTTTCCCTCTTCAAAACCCTACTTAAAACTCACCTCCTCCAAGAGGCCTTCCCAGACTGACCTCCTCTTCTCCCTCTACTCCCTCTGCCATCCCCCCTTTACCTCTCCGCAGCTAAACCCTCTTTTTCCCCTTTTCCTTCTGCTCCTCCACCTCTCCCGTCCCATCCCCACAGCACTGTACTCGTCCGCTCAACTGTATATATTTTCATTACCCTATTTATTTTGTTAATGAATTGTACATCGCCTTGATTCTATTTAGTTGCCATTGTTTTTACGAGATGTTCTTCCCCTTGACTCTATTTATTGCCATTGTTCTTGTCTGTCCGTGTCCCCCAATTAGACTGTAAGCCCGTCAAACGGCAGGGACTGTCTCTATCTGTTGCCGACTTGTTCATCCCAAGCGCTTAGTACAGTGCTCTGCACATAGTAAGCGCTCAATAAATACTATTGAATGAATGAATGAATGACAGTCAAGCAAAGGCCTGTCCATTCCTAGATTGGGCCGTGGCTAGTGAGTGGAAGGCAATCTGCTACAAGTCAAAACTCCCCTGTGCTGGGCAGCCACGGCATGGGAGAGAATCAAGGGACTCAAGTTTACCGCACAGAAAGAGGCAACGGTAAACCACTTCCATGTTTTTACCAAGAAAACTCTTTGGATACACTACCAGAACCATTGCAGATGGAAGTGGGGCATTCTGGGTTAGATGTGCCCATGAGACGCTATGGGTCGGAGACGACGCAACAGCATAAGACAAGACAAGACAATCCCACAACGTTTATCTTTAAATTTTTTTATCTTTATAAGATCTTTAAACTGTATATTCAAAATCACTCATTTATTTATATTAATGTTTGTTTCCTCCCCCGCTGGACTGTCAGCTAGTTATGGTCAGGGAACATGTCTGCTAATTCTGTTGCATTGTACACTCCCAAGTACTTAGTACAGTGCTCTGCATATAGCGGTCAATAAGTACCATTGATTGATTGGTTGATTGATTCACATTCAGTTGCGTTTCATTAATACTACTAATTATCAAGCAAATAAGCCATGCGTGTCTATCACAACCATATCCCAGTTTCCTCCTCGGATGCAGCTTTGGATGGGGTTTTGCTCTACTACATCCTAAAACTGATCCCTCTAAAGTACAGTGACCAGGGAAATTGTTCTGATTTGTCATTCCCTCAGGATAATCTTGGCTTCTGAGAAAGTTGAACAAAGATTTCTGTACCATGATGGCAAAATGTATCCGCTGCCCTCATAATGCAAAAGGGCAAGGAGAGTGTGAATGATTCGAGGCAGCCTATCACCACATCCTGGAAAAACAAATTAAATGTGTGTCCTGCTGGTGACAGGATTGTGAGTGTCACTAACCCAGAGGTAGGTGATAGGAAGCCTTAGAATTTGTTAGAACAGGAAGAAATTCATTTCTGAAAACTATTCTAACCGAATACTAGAAGATACTTAGTCGGTGCCTGCTCCCGGATCATAGCCAATCACAAGGGAGGATGGGAAAAGCAGAAGGAGCTGGTTAATTAGGGAGAAGAAACCCCGTGGCCATTTTAAGTTAAGGATTAAGACTGAGAGATCCCAGGGGCAGGATGCAGAAGACAAGTCCAGATCCCTGAGAATTGAGGGGAAATAATCATTTCAATCAGTTAGGGACATATTCCTGTCTTCAGAAAATCTTGAGGGAAGGGTCTAGTGGGGGTGAACCGATAACCTGGGATTTCTCATGAGAGGCTGTGGGGAATTATCCCAGGAGGCTTGCAGAAAAGCAGAAGGAGGCCTGGATAGGGGGACCACACTAGAGGGAAAGGGAAAGGCATTTTGAAAGCAGTGTGGCCTAGTGGAAACAGCACAGGACTGTAAGCCCCTTGTGGGCAGGGATCATGTCTTCCAGTGCTATTGTATTGTACTTTCCCAAGCACTTAGTGTAGGGCTCTCTCTGTGCTCCGTAAATATCTTTGATTGATGGACTGATTGATTCATTGACTGGCAGTCAGAGTATCTGTGTTCTAATTCCAACTCCACCACTTATAAGTAAGCAAGTACTTCCTGTGCCTCAGTTTCCTCATTTGTAAAATGAAAATTAAATGCCTGTTCTCCCTCCTTCTTAGACTGTGCGCCTCTTGAGAGACAGAGACAGTGTCCAGCCTGATTATTTTGTAGATGTCTACCTCAATGCCTTGTACAGTGGTTGGCTCAAAGTAATCTCACTATGTGACACAATTATTGTCATTATTATTATTCTGATACTCTAAAGTCTTTCGTATTTTCTACCTGATTGACTCAATAGACATCATTTCATTTTTTTTAATGGTACTTGTTAAGCATTTACTTTGTGCCAAACACTCTTTTAAGCACTGTGGTAGATACAAGTTAATCAGGTTGGACAGACCGTGTCCCACATGGGGCTCACAGTTAAGTAGGAGGGAGTAGGATTTAATCCCCATTTTACAGATGGGGTTACTGAGGCACAGATATGTTAAGTGACTTGCCCAAGGTCACACCTCAGACACGTGGCTGAGTAGGGATTAGTAACCAGGTCCTCTGACTCCAGACCCGTGCTCTTTCCATTAGGCCATGCAGCTTCCCTTGAGATTTTTTTTTTCCATAAAAAGCACACTGAGAGCTCTAACCTCCATGCCTATATTTGGAAGGCGATCTCGAGATCTCAAGGTGTTCTGAATGCTGGAAAGGCATGTTTTCTGGGGAATTTGAAGGAGTGGACATACAACTCTAGGCCTCCTGCAACCAACCTTGGAGGGGAGGATTGCTCAGTGGACCCAGAAAAACCCCTTGCTCCTTAGGGTGATTGATGCTCCCTTTATTGATTCTAAACTCCTTGAGGGCAACGATTATGCCTACCAACTTTATTATACTGCACTCTCCCAAGCCCTTAGTACAATTGGGAAGCAGTATGGCTCAATGGAAAGAGCACAGGGTTGGGATCAGAGATCATGGGTTCAAATCCCGGTTCTGCCACTTGTCAGCTATGTGACTGTGGGCAAGTCCCTTCACTTCTCTGTGCCTCAGTGACCTCATCTGTAAAATGGGGATGAAGACTGTGAGCCTCACGTGGGACAACCTGATTACCCTGTATCTACCCCAGCTCTTAGAACAGTGATCTGCACATAGTAAGCACTTAACAAATACCAACATTATTATTAGTAGTAGTATTATGTTCTGACTACACTAAATGCTCAATAAATACCACGGATTGATTGATTAGTTGGTCCAGGTAGCCTATGGGGTGATAGATGGGAATTAACTTGGTGAAGGGCCCCAATTCTTGTCCATTCCTGTGAGGGAAGAAAATGGAGAACTTTAAGGAGCTGACAGATACTATCTGGGGCTTTAGCTCACCTTGTCTTGTTTTATGCTGCCGAGTCATCTCTGACCCTTAGCGGAAGACTTTGAAGATGGGGAGAGTCATTGCCTTTCTTTGGTTGGAAAGGCGTATGTGGGACCAGCTGCCAATCCACACTGTGTGTCTCTGGGTTGCCAATTTTTGCTTTTTGTGTTTTGTCACTAATAGTGTTTGTAACTATTTTCATATCTGTCTCTAGGTCTTCTGTTATATTTTAAGTCCTCTGAAGGCAGGGCCCATGTACACTATCTACGTCGTATCTTTAAAGTGTCCAGTACAATGTTCCGAACAAAGTAAATGCTCAATAAATACTGTTGATGAATAATAATTATGGCATCTGTTAAGCACCTATGCTATCTGCTGGGGCAGATACAATACAATCTGATCATAATTAATCAGATTAGTGATTAATGATAATAATGTTGGTATTTGTTAAGCGCTTACTATGTACCAAGCACTGTCCTAAGTACTGGGGTAGATACAGGGTAATCAGGTTGTCCCACGTGAGGCTCACAGTCTTAATCCTCATTTTATAGATGAGGTAACTGAGGCACAGAGAAGTTAAGTGACTTGCCCACAGTCACACAGCTGACAGTTGGCGGAGCTGGATTAGAACCCATGACCTCTGACTCCTAAGCCCGTGCTCTTTCCACTGAGCCACGCTGATTAATTAATTCTGAACTTCTTGAAGTATCTGTTGATGAGAAAACATCCTTTTCTGATTACCATACCTCAGGCTACTCTATCTGCTGTGTTTTTGTCATAAAGGCAGGCTATTATATCACACTGTTTGAATTGTTTAAGAATTTGGTTTACAGTGTCTTTAAAATGTTTGTAACACCCTCCCTGCTTGCTGCACCATTTAATTTATCAGACAGTAGTCACATGAGAACATTTTTATCCTCCATTTTCCTCACATATGCCACCCATTGAATCTGTGTTGCTAAGAACCTCACCTCACTTCTGATGATAAGAGCTCATGGTGGGTGTCCCTGTCTTGCCTGATAAATTTGGAAAGGCTGTACTAAGCACTTGGGAGAGTAAAATATAACAGAGTTGGTAGCTAGGATTCCTGACTAAAGAAGTAGAAAAACATAAACATAAATAAATAAATTACAGAAGAGTACGTAAGTGTTGTGGGGCTGAGTGTGAGGTAAATAAAGTACGCAAATCCAAGTTCAAGGGTAACACAGAAGGGAGTGGGAGAAGAGGAAATGAGGGTTCCAGGCCTAGAAGTCAGAAGGACCTAGGTTCTAATCCTGGCTCCTCCACTTGTCAGCTGTGCAACCTTGGGCAAGTCATTTCACTTCTCCGTGCCTCAGTTCCCTCATCTGTAAAAAGGGGGCTCCCGCCCCATGTAGGATAAGGATTGTGTCCAACCTAATTATCTTGTATCTATCCCAGCCCTTATTACCGTGGCTGGTCCATAGTAAGCGCTTTAACAAATATGAAAAAAACCAATAGGACATTGATTATGCTAACAGTTTGGAAGTAGAGGATTAGGCAGAATTTAGTGATATGGTGAAGGTAGAACTGACAAGATGTGAATTGAATGAGAGAGATGAGTCTAGGTTAATACCAAGGTTACAGGTTTGTGAAACATAGAGGATGGTGGTGCTGTCTAAAGTGATAGGAAAATGAGCAGGAGGACATGGTTTGGGTGAGAATCAATGATTCAATCAATCCTATTTATTGAGAGCTTACCGTGTGCAGAGTACTGTACTAAGTGCTTGGGAGAGTACAATATAACAATATAATGGACACATTCCTTGCTCATAATGAGCTTAAAGTCTAGAGGAGAAGATAGACATTAATATAAATAATTATGGATATGTATATAAGTGCTATGAGGCCAGGAGGAGGGGATGAATAAAGGGAGGAAGTCAGGGTGATGCAGAAGGGTGTGGAAGAAGAGGAAAAGAGGATTTAGGAAAGGCCTCTCGGTGGAGATGTGCCTTCAGAGAGGTTTTGAAAATGGGGAGAGTAATTGTCTGTGGGCTATGAAGAGGGAGGGCGGTCCAGGCCAGAGGCAGGGTGTGGGCAAGAGATCAACAGCGAGATGGACAAGATCGAGGTACAGTGAATAGGTTGGCATTAGAAGAGTGAAGTGTGTGGGCTGGGAGAGTAGCGAGGAGAGGTGGGAAAAGGCCGATGGTAAGGAGTTTCCATTTGATGCGGAGGTGGATCAAGATGAGAAGGTGGGAAGATGAGGAGATATATTAGTACGCATTATATTTGAGGTGTCATCAGTGAAGCAGGAGGAAATACGAGACTGGAGAGATGGAGAGAGATCAGGGCTGGATATGTAGATTTGGGTATCATCAAACCCCTCGAGAAGCCAGAGGTGCTTTCTGAGGTAGGTACAGGCCTTATAGTCAGAGAGAAGGTTCGATATCAACACAGCTTTGTAGGCCTTCAATTTGGTATGAAACTTGTTCCTGCTTTGTTACAGAACTCTGTCAGTTGAATTCCTGTGGGACTTCTTAAACTTTTGTCTGGATAGCTGAAGTTGGTTACAGAGCTACATTCTGGGTTACCGATGACCACTAAATGCAGAGCTTCCCTGGTAAATGATTTTTCTTCAGGCTCAACTCAGTGTCAGGTCAAGCACTGAAATGACTCTGTACAGTAGTTTGTAAATACCTGCGTCCCTCTTGGTGTAGCCCAACTCATCTTATCTCATCTTCCCTCCCAAATCCTTTCCTCCACGTAACATTCACTGCTAACAATGCTACCATCCTGCCCCTCTCTCAAGTGTGCAGTCTTGACATAACCTCCCTTTTCAGTCTGTCACCAAACCCCTCCCCGTTAGATCAAGAACCTGCCTTTTCCTCCCCATCCAAACACTTACCAGGCTGGTCCAGGCACTTTCCAGATCCCAGCTTGACTACTGCTTCAGTCTCCTTGGTGGATCTCCTTGTCCTCAGTCTCTCCCTTCTCCAGTCCATATTTCACCCTTACGCTCAGCTCATCATTCAGAGACATTGTTCTACATGTGTCCGTCTCCCCACTCCTCAAAAACCTCCAATCGCTACTCATTCCACTTTACCACAGACAGAAACTTCTGGCCATTGGCTTTCAGGCACTCCATCTCTGTTCCTCTTACTTAACCACTCTCTTACTTATCCACTCTCTTCTTCTATCACTACTCAGCTCGCACTCTTTGTTTCTCATAAACCAACTACTTTCCCTCTGCTGACCTCTAGTTGATACCCTCCCCACTGTCTGGAACTTCCTCCCACTTTATATCTGACAGACTGCAGCTTTCCCCATCTTCAAAGCCCTGCTGAACTCACAAATCCTCTTAGTGGCCCACTCAAATTAATTTCTGATCTCTCCATTCTCTATTCCACCTCACCACATAAGACCTTAAATACAACCTCCCATAGCACTTAAGTACAAAACTTATATACTTTGTCACTTACTCCTATTTGTAATTTATTTTAGTATCTGCCTCCCCTGTTAAACCGTAAACTCAACTGAGGGTAGGGATCATGCCTACAAATTCTATTTTATTCTCCCAAATGAGAAGCAGCATGGCTCAGTGGAAAGAACCTGGGCTTGGGAGTCAGAGGTCATGGGTCCGAATCCAGGCTCTGCCACTTGTCAGCTGTGTGACTGTGGGCAAGTCACTTAACTTCTCTGTGCCTCAGTTACCTCATGTGTAAAATGGGGATTAACTGTGAGCTTCATGTGGGACAACCAGATTACCCTGTATCTACCCCAGCGCTTAGAATAGTGCTCTGCACATAGTAAGTGCTTAACAAATACCAACATTATTATTATAATTACAGTACTCCAGAACATGGTCCACATTAAATAGTGGCTCCTGGGTAATGGCCTCAAAGACATAATAATAATGGTATTTATTGAGCACTTACTATGTGCCAAGCACTGTTCTAAGCACTGAGGTAGATACAAGGTAATCAGGTTGTCTCACATGGGGCTCACGGTCTTAATTCCCATTTTGCAGATGAGGTAACTGAGGCACAGAAGTTAAGTGGCTTGCCCAAGGTCATGCAGCAGACAAGTGGCAGAGCTGGGATTAGAACCCACGTCCTCCTACTCCCAAGCCCAAGCTCTTGCCATTAAGGAAAGCTGCTTCTACGGGCTAACGGGGCAACCCGCAGGGAAAGACCCTCTAGGGCCAATAATGAGCAGAGACTGTTGAGTGGAAAGCATTTCCTAGTGAGCAGGAAGCTTATTCTGACACCCATTTCCTCTGGTATGATGACACAGAATAAGCACATTGAGGGCAAGGATTGTATCTACTGGGAATATGTCTGTTAATTGTTGTATTGTACTCACCCAGGTGTTTAGTACATCGCTTTGCATACAGTAAGTGCTCAATAAATACGACTGACTGAATGAATACTAACTCTACAATCCCAAATCCTTAGCACACTGCTCTCTCCCCACAGTAAATGCTTGAAGAATATCATTGATGCATTGATTGGTTGATTGAACAAGATTAAATTGACAAGGTATTACTCTAGTATTGATGAGAAAAGAGTCAGTCTTCTGCTTCCTTCTTCTTCTTTCTCTCCTGTTGTAAGCCCTTCAATAGATTGTAAATTCCTCCAACAGATTATAAATTCCTCCACTAGATTGTAAATTCCTTCATGAGATTGTAGTCTCCTCTGTGCGACTGTAAACTCCTTCACCAGATTTTAAACTCCTCCCTTAGATTCTAAATTCCTCCAATAGATTATAAGGTCCCCCACTAAATTAGAGGCTCCTTCACTAGGTTGTAGATTTTTCCACTAGGTTGCAAACTCCTCCGATAGACTGTAATCTCCTTTGCTTGATTGTAGATTTCTCCAATAGGCTGTAAGCTCCTTGAGGGCAGAAATTGTTTCTTTCAATTCTATTTTATTCTATTCTTCCAAGGGGTTAATTTAATTCAGTGCTCAGCACACAGTAAGCACTCAATAAATACTGCTGATTGACTGGTTGATTTGGTGGAACTCTTAGACCACCGAAGGAAATAGCAGATTGAAATTCATTTTGATTTTCTATTTAGAAGTTTTATAATAATCATTGGCATTAGGAGAAAATGTTTTTAATTTTGCTTATTCTTACTCATCTTAAACTATCAATTCAGTGCACTTTAATCTTTGGAAGCAATCAACACAAGCTCTCACTCTAAAAGCAAAGCTTTAGTAATGGCCTACAGCCCGTTACACTCAATAAAACCTAAGATCCAAGAAAGCTTACTAGAGAAACAGGATTAGTATGAAGATCTGACAAATGGTTCTGTAATATTTTCCCCAGCCTGTAAGGGAATACTGTTCTCATTAACCCCACACTATACTTAATCATCTTTAATGGTTTAATGAAAAAAAATTCAGAGGTAATCAAAGGTAATTTATGGTTTGCAGTATACATGGTTAAACACAAAATTGTAAACCTGGATGGAAGAGATCTCAGAGAGATCTGGACTCTGTCCAGTAATATGGATTTTTCCTATTCCTAAAGATTGACGGGGAAGGAGACTTCACTGCAGCCCTGAATGGTCCATTTAATGCTCCACAAATCTGGGGAAAGGAACATGGCCTAATGGATAGAGCATGGGCCTGGGAGCCAGAAGGATATGGGTTCTAATCTTGGCCCTGCCACTTGCCTGCTGTGTGATCTTGAGCAAGTCACTTCACTTCTCTGTGCCTCAGTTACCTCATCTGTAAAATGGGGATTGAGACTGTGAGCCCCACGTGGGATAGGAGCTGTGTTAAACCCGGTTTGCTTATATCTACCCCAGCACTTACTAAGTGTCTGGCTCATAGAAAGCGCTCAACATATGTCATTATTATTATTGTTATTATTATTATTACTGTATCCTCAAGCATGACAAAATAATACAAGTTGACTAGGATTGAATTCACCACACAGGCCTGCTTTATTCTTTTCATGATGGACCCAACATCAAGTGCTCAGTACAGTGCTTTACACACAATAAATGCTGAATAAATATGATTGAATGTATCAATCAGCCAAGACACCTTCTACTGTCCTGCCAGTTTTAATGAAAGGATGTGAAATATCTGGAAAACTTATGTTATTTCAAGGGTTATTATTTGAATGTATTTATACAAATGTGAGACCTTAATTACCTTGTGCAAATTGTATTCCCTGCTGTTGAATCAAACAGAGTATTTATTGAGGGCCATCCATTTTTCTTACATGTGTGAAGACGAGCATAACCTAAATACTAGGATACAGAATTTTTCTCTTTTGTGGTATTTGTTATGTGCCAGAAACTGTACTAAGCGCTGGGGTAGATACAAGCTAATCAGGTTGAACACAGTTCCTGTCCCCTATGGGGCTCACCGTCTTATTCCCCATTTTACAGATGAGGTAACTGAGGCATCTGCCCAAAGTTAAACAGCAGATAAGTGGCAGAGCAAGGATTAGAACTCAGGTCCTTCTGAATCCTGTGTTTGTGCTCTACCCACTAGGCAACATTCATGCATTCGATCATATTTGTTGAGCACTTGCTGTGTGCGGGGCACTGTACTAAGCACTTGGGAGAATAAAATTCAACAATAAACAGACACATTCTCTGCCCTCAAAGAGCTTACAGTCTAGGGAGGGAGATACTTTGCATTAATACTTCATGCTGTGATCCTGCATTGCCATTTGTTGTTGGGTATAGCTCGGAAGTGATGCTGATGGAATTGCTCAAGGGGTCAGCTGTGGCGTTTGTTTAGGATCCAGGTTTCCCAGCCATACAGACGATGTATATTTTATAAAGTTATTTATAAATAAATTACAGATATGTACATGAGTGCTATGGGGCTGAGGGAGGGGTGAATAAAGGGAGCAAATCCCAATGCAAGGGAGATGCAGAAGGTAGGGGGAGAAGAGGAAATGAGGGCTTCGTCAGGGAAGGACTCTTGAAGGAGACGTGGCTTCAGTAAGGCTTTGAAGTGGGGCAGAGTGATCGTCTGTCAGATATGAAGAGGGAGGGCGTTCCAGGACAGAGGCAGGACATGGCCTAAAGATTGGTGGTGAGCAAGGCGATCGAGATACAGTGAGTAGGTTAACATTAGAGGAGCAAAGTGTGCATGTTGAGTTGTAGTAGGAAATCGGGGAGGTAAGGTAGGAAGGAGCAAGCTGATTGAGTCCTTTAAAGCCTCTATAAGGAGTTTCCATTTGATGTGGAGGAGGATTGTGTGTTTGACAATCTCCAAAAGGTTTTTTTGTCTGCACTTTTTTATATGATTTTATACTCACTTGTCACTTGCATCACTGGTATTTCTATCAATCATTTGTATTACTGAATGCTTACCATGTGCAGAGCACTGTACTGAACGCTAGCCCGTTGTCAGGCAGGGATTGTCTCTATCTGTTGCTGAATTGTACATTCCAAGCACTTAGTACAGTGCTCTGCACACAGTAAGCACTCAATAAATACGATTGAATGAATGAGAACGCACTATAGCAATATAATGGAGTTGGTAGACCCCTTCCCTGCCTACAACGAGCTTAGAGTCTAGAGGGGTGGGACAGATATTACTATAAACTACGACTATGTCCATAAGTGCCATGGGCTTGAGTGGTGAATAGAGGGAGCAAATCCAAGAGCAAAGGCGATGCAGAAGGGAACTGGCAGTCCATATCTCCTGGCATCGGGCACAGGATAAGTATTACTATGAATGTTTCCCTTACTATGGGGTTCTGCAAGAATGCAACCTCTATGAACTGGGCGTGTCGCAAGGTTGTGATATCCTGTTAATAATAATAATGTTGGTATTCGTTAAGCGCTTACTATGTGCAGAGCACTGTTCTAAGCACTGGGGTAGATACAGGATGATCAGGTTGTCCCACGTGTGGCTCACAGTCTTAAGCCCCATTTTCCAGATGAGGGACTGAGGCCCAGAGAAGTGAAGTGACTTGCCCACAGTCACAGAGCTGACAAGTGGCAGAGACGGAATTCGAACCCATGACCTCTGGCTCCCAAGCCCAGCCTCTTTCCACTGAGCCATGCTGCTTCTCTACGTGTCCTCTCCAGGCCCCTTGTATATATGAAGCTGGCTGACATGAAGATGACACGTTTGCTAGACCAGAAACTTTAGCTCCTTGAGGCCGGCATGTCCTTGCTGATTTGCACTGGACAAGGATTACAGTAAACGATACGCACCCTCCTATATTTAGGTGATACCAGAGTACAAGAAGGGATGGGAAAGATGGAGAGGATCCATTTGCTAGCTCTACAAAAGCATGGCTGACCTGGATTTCTGGGCCAAATAATGGCCAAAGTCAAAAGTTAATTCAAAATGAAAGAATAGAAACGGGAGGATGCAATGAAAGATGTAAGCTCTTCTCTAGACTGTAAGCTCGTTGTGGACTGGGAATGTGTCTGTTATTGTTATATTATACTTTCCCAAGTGCTTAGTATAGTGCTCTGCACACAGTAAGAGCTCCATAAATACGATCGAATGAATGAATGAAAAGTATACAGGGTAATTACCTGTACCCACCAGGAATGATTGAGGAATAAAGAGGCTTCTTAAAAGAGTGACCTGGATAAAGTCTGCAAGGAATATTTGCTTCTACTAGTTTTTTCCCCTTTCTGTAGTTCATTCTAACGGCAGTTTCCCCCTGTAGATTGTAATCTCCTTGTGGATCGGGATGGTGTCTACCAACTCTATTGCATTACATTTCACCAAAAACTTAATACAGAGCTCTGCACATAGTAAGTGCTAAATAAGTCATTTATTGATTTCTTGACTGGGGGGAAGGGATAGATTATTCATTCATTCAATAGTATTTATTGAGCGCTATGTGCAGAGCACTGTACTAAGCACTTGGAATGTACAAATCGGTAACAGATAGAGACAGTCCCTGCCCTTTGACGGGCTTACAGTCTAATCGGGGGAGACAGACAGACAAGAACAATGGCAATAAATAGAATCAAGGGGAAGAACAGCTCATTAAAACAATAGCAAATAAATAGAATCAAGGCGATGTACATTTCATTAACAAAATAAATAGGGTAATGAAAATATATACAGTTGAGCAGATGAGTACAGTGCTGAGGGGAAGGGACGGGAGACGGGGAGGAGCAGAGGGAAAGGGGGGAGAAGAGGATTTAGCTGCGGAGAGGTGAAGGGGGGTAGGGGAGCAGAGGGAAAAAGGGGAGCTCAATCTGGGAAGGCCTCTTGGAGGAGGTGAGCTCTAAGTAGGGCTTTGAAGAGGAGAAGAGAATTAGTTTGGCGGAGATGAGGAGGGAGGGCATTCCAGGACTGCGGGAGGACGTGGCCCAGGGGTCGACGGTGGGATAGGTGAGAACGGGGGTCGGTGAGGAGGTGGGTGGCAGAGGAGCGGAGCATGCGGGGTGGGCAGTAGAAAGAGAGAGCATCCTGTTAAGGCAATCTTTATACCTCTGACTTATTTTACTACAGATATTGGTTAACACATATTGGTTAAGCAGAGAGAAATGATCTCGCCATAGAGAACCTTCTTCTGACAGTGTCCCAGGTAGAAACAGATCTGGGAGCAGCAAGCGATCAGGCAAACAGTGTATAGAATGAGCAACAGGCCTCAGCAGAGGCAAAAACAGCCAGAAGAGAGAGTTTTCCTCTTTGGAAATCCCTTAAGAAAGTTAAACTCTATTTAGTCTGCCCCAGAGGGTTGACATGTTCTACCTAGGTCAAAGAAAGCAAAACTCTTCCCAGATGTCCCAGTGAATTCTGGGGAATATAGGCAAACCGGCCCCTGTGGTCCTTGAATTTTGTAGGCGTTTTATTTTCTTTTCCTGTTTGAAGAAGTTTGAAGAACCAAGCACTGTACTAAGCATTGAGGAAGATACAAGATAATCAAGTCTGTCACAGTCCCTGTCTCAGATGGGACTCATAGTCGAATGTGTACCATTCTTGTCCATCCCGCGGGCAATGTCTTCGTGCCTTCACTATCCCTTCACATGTGGAAGATCTCGATCTTCAAAGCCCTTCTGAAATTGTGTCTCCTCTAGAAAGTCTTCCAGGTTGAGTTCTGATTTCCCCACCTTATATCCCATACTACCTTCCACGCAACACACTGTAACTACCCACAACCCCCATAACCCTTAAGTTCACGTCTTCCTATCAATCCATCGATCAATCCATCAATAGATGATTTTTAATGAGTGCTTACAATACAGTATGTAGACATGATCCTGTGCAGGATTACTTCCTTCTATCTGTAATTTCTTTTGGTGTCTGTCTCCTCTTAAGGCCAGGAATCTTCTCTTCTAGTTCTTTTGGTAGCCTTGCAACCATGTGCATATAGGGCTTAATAAATGCCATTGATTAATTAATCAGATGAAGAAATGGGATCAGGGAGACCCAAAAAGCCAATGGTTAGGAGCATTTGTTTTGTAAGAAAAGAAATGGGTAGCCATTAGTGGTTAGCTGCTACTGTAAGCTCCTTGAGGATAGGGACCATGTTTATCAATTGTGTTGTCCTCCCCCAAGAACTTAGTATAGAGCTTTGAACAAAGTAAGCTCTTCACCTATACCATTGATTGATTGATTGATTGATTGATTGATTTTTGAGAAGGGAAAGGGTCCATGACTGAGGCTCCATCTTTCGATTAAACTCACAGTGTGGCCAACAAATTTTCATCTCTTTACTGAATTCCAGTCGACTTTTAAAAGCAATTATCATTTTAACAAGAGCTTTCCTCCACTAAGTTTTATTAACTGTAGAAATGAGAAATTAGGAGAAGAGAGAAAATGAGTTCAATTTTTGGCAGGTTAAATTTAAGATTCATCCAAATGGAGATTTTCCAAGGGACCGGAGGAGCTTCGAGTTTGCAAAGCAAGTGAGAGGGCAGATTTGGGAAGGATCTACATAGAGGTAGTTGTTGAAACCGTGTGGGGAGAGGAGCTTCCCCAGTCTCTCTTTGGCTCCCTGAAAGTAAAGGCAGAAGACCCTTAAAAGAGCCTGAAGAGTCACCCGCACTTAAAGCAGGAAGGGAGGAAGAAGAAACGGAGAGGGACCAGTAGAGAGAAAGGAAAAGAACTAGAAAATAGCATGTTTGTGAACCAACGATATAGAGAATTTCTAGAAGGGAGATAACAATGTCAATTATAGCTGAGAGGTGAAGGAGTATTGGAATTAATTAACTGTGATGGTTGTTCGGCGCTTACCCTGTGGCAAGCACTGTACTGCGTAGTGAGTTAGATACAATATAATTGGATCAGACACAGTCCCTCTCCCAAAAGAGCTAGAGTCTAAAACAGTGGGATGCAACCATTTAATCTGCATTTTGCAGATTAAGAAATGAGGCACAGAAGTTAAGCAACTTGTGCAAGGTCACACAGCCATTCCTTCTCCTCCTCCAACCTCCTCTTCCTTGTCCTCCTCCTCTTTCTGATCTTGTTCTTCCTCCACCTTCTCCATGTCCTCCTCTTTCTGCTCCTCTTTCTCTTTTCTTCGTCCTCCTCCTCCAACTCCTCCTCTTCTTTCTCTTGACCTCCTCTTGTCCTCGTCGTCCTCCTCCTCACCTTCCTCTTCCTAGTCCACCTCCTCCTTCTCCTCCTCCTCCTCTTTCTGGGAGCGAACTGATTAAATGTCTTAAAACCAAAGATAAAGAGTTTCAGTTTGATGTTTAGGTGGATGAGTAACCATTGGAGGTTTTTGAGGAATGGAGAGATATGGATTGAATGGCTTTTCAGAAGAGATGATCTGGGCAGCAGAGTGAAGTATGGAGTATAGAGGGGAGAGATAGGAAGCTAATGCAGAAGTCAAAGCAGGAAATAAGTGCTTAGAACAGCATGGTAACATTTTGGATGTGGAGGAAAGGATGAATTATAGAGATACTGTGAAGGTAGATTGATTGCTTGATAGAACCAACAGGATTTCGTGACAAAAGACTGTAAGTACAATGTGGGCAGGGAATGTGTCTGTTATATTGTTATACTATACACTCCCAAGTGCTTAGTACAGTGTTCTGCCCACAGTAAGCACTCAAAAAATTTGATTGACTGACGTGTGGGTTGAATGAGAGAAATGAGCCAAGGACAATGCTAAGGTTATGATTTTATGAGATAGGGAGGGTGGTGATGTTGTCGATAATAATAATAATAATAATAAATATTGGTATTTGTTAAGCACTTACTATGTCCAGAGTGCTGTTCTAAGTGCTAGGGTAGATACAGGACAATCAGGTTGTCCCACGTGAGGCTCACAGTCTTAGTCCCCATTTTACAGATGAGGTAACTGAAGCACAGTGAAGTTAAGTGACTTGCCTACAGTCACACAGCTGACAAGCGGCGAAACTGGGATTAGAAGCCGTGACCTTGACTCCCAAGCCCAGGCTCTTTCCACTGAGCAAAGCTGCTTCTCTAGTGATAAGAAATTCAGGGTTTGGATGGGAAGATGATGAGTTCTGTTTTGGGCTTATTAATTGTGAGGTGTCAGTGGGATATCCAAGTAGAGATGTCATGAAGCCTGGAGGAAATGCAACTACAGAGAAGGAGAGAGGTCAGGGCTGGAGAGGAATTAGGAGGAAGTCTAAGTTAGGGCCACGTGCTGTTTTGAATTTAGAGTTTAGGCAAGAGAGTTTGAATGGTTCAGTTCTACCCATCATCATTCGGGAAAACTCAAATGCAGATCTCGCCCATGGTAGGATAACACACTATATTTTCTTTCCTAAAGGATTAATTCTTTCACTCAAAAAGTAATTTGCTGAATAGAACCCTAAGGGTCTAGGTAACCGAGTGAGGAATCAAAAGGTAATTAATTTTTAAAATGAAATAGTTTGGCAGTGGAAGAAATTGGTCCACTGGCTCATTGTAAACGAGTATTATACAAGAACAGTATATCCGTGCAGCCTAACTCCTGGTTTATATGATGTCTTCTGGATTTGCTTGATTTCTCAAATTCCTTTCCCATTTATTGAAATTCTCAATTCTTCTATGAGAGAATCTTTCCATTAAGGGATATTGCTTGTAGTTTATAATTTGTCTTAAGGGTTAAACATGCACCGATTATTTTTAACTTTTTATAGAATAGAACCTGGCCCAGTAAGTGTTGCATTACATAGCACTGAAAAACTCTTTCTCTACAAGAGAGCTTGGGGAACAAAACACTCCATCTAAGTAGCTATTCTACTGGGCTGCATTTCTGGAGGTCAGCCCATCACTGTCTCCAGAGAAATCCGGGAAAGCTCTCATGGAAGAATTGCTCTGAGAGTGTGCACGAAGGGTTGACCGTCAGATAACAGCGCACTGACCATTTGGGAGAATTGTCTGCAGAAAGCGATGTGACAGTGTGGTTCTCTTACTGCACTGACCCCGAGTGGAGCTTGAATATTTCCTTACCTTTCTGATTGCAATTTTTTAAGTTAGCCACTAAAGCAGCCCAGTGATTGGTGTTTGACCTGATTGTCTTGTCTCCACCCCAGAATTTAGGACAGTACTTGGCAAAGTAAGTGCTTAATGAGCACCAAAGGGATCATTAAAGCAGCGGTCATCAGGCTGAGCGCAAATACAAGCTCGACTCCTGCACTGGATTCATGCTCAGGTCCGTCTCAGCTTCTTATTCTGCCTAGGCCACGTTCCCAATTCTCCTTGTCACTCTCCTCTCACTCACTCATTCATTCAATCATATTTATTGAGTGCTTACTGTTCATTAATAATAATAATAATGTCGGTACTTGTTAAGCTCTTACTATGTGCCAAGCACTGTTCTAAGCGCTGGAGTCGATACAGGGTAATCAGGTTGTCCCACGGAGGGCTCACAGTCTTCATCCCCATTTTACAGATGAGGTCATGGAGGCGGAGAGAAGTGAAGTGACTTGCCCAAGGTCACATGGCTGACAGGCGTCAGAGCCGGGATTAGAGCCCATGACCTCTGACACCCAAGCCCATGCTCCTTTCACTAAGCCACGCTACATACTTGCGAGAGTATGATATAACAAAAAACAGACACATTCCCTGCTCACAATGAGCTTACGGACTGAAGGAGGAGACAGACAATATAAATGTGACAGAAATGTACATAAGTGCTGTGGGGCTGGGGGGGGGGTTGATGAATGAAGGGAGCAAGTCTGGGCAACACAGATGGGAAAGGGAGAAGCGGAAAGGAGGGCTTAATCAGGGAAGACCTCTTGGAGGAGATGTGCCTTCAATAAGGCTTTGAAGGTGGGGAGAGTAATTGTCTGTCAGATTTGAGAAAGGAGGGTGTTCCAGGCCAGAGGCAGGATGTGGGTGAGGGGGTCAAAATGGAAGGAGCAGGATGGCATAAGTGTAATTTTATCTTGGGCAGGAAATGTGTCTACCCACTCTGTTATATTGCTGTATTGTACTCTCCCACTTAGTAGATTGCTTTGCACATAGTAAATGCTCAGTAAGTATGACACTGATTGACTGAGTAGTGATGTCCTAGGCAAGAGAAGTTAAATCACGACAGTGGCAGCCACTAAGTCATATAATTCGCTCTGGGACCCATCTCTGCATTTCTGGACAAGTCTGACGCCTTGCTCATCTTCTTTCTGTCCCATCTGCTACAGGCTCATAGATGTGGAGATTTCAACATCCACACATCTTCTGCTCTCTCCTTGACTCTGCTGATGACCTACTCATCAGAGAAGCAGCATGGCTCAGTGGAAAGAGGCCGGGCTTGGGAGTCAGAGGTCGTGGGTTCTAATCCCAGTTCCGCCGCTGGTCAGCTGTGTGACTTTGAGAAAGTCACTTCACTTCTCTGTGCCTCCGTTACCTCATCTGTAAAATGGGGATTAAAACGGTGAACCCCACGTGAGACAACCCGATCACCATTCCCCCCACCCCCAGCGCTTGGAACAGTGCTTCACACATGGTAAGAGTTGAACAAATACCATCATTATTATTACTCCTCCAGAACTGTCCATACAACAATATGGACGAAGTGCAGCAAAAGATATTTGAAGGCCACAGGCAGACTCCCTGAGGGCTTCAAGGAGTCCTGTTTCTGGGTTAGGATGGAACTCATTGCTCGTGAGTTGGAGCAGGCTTAGGGAGCAAAACTTTTTGCCATTCTTCCCATTTCTTATCCTTAAATGACCCTCTCTCTCCCTGAGTTGAGGCTATGACTCTGTGCTAAGTGCAAGCAGGAGTTGCCCAGTATTTCTGTGCCCTGCAGGGGAGGAGTTGCTTCTCACCGCCCACATTAGTGATGCCAACCCTATCTTTATTTCTATTAATGTCTGCCTTCCCCTCTAGACTGTAAGCTTGTTGTGGGCAGGGAATGGGTCTCTTATATCGTCATTCTGTACTCTCCCGAACTCTTAGAAAAGTGCTCTGCACACAGTAAGGACTCAATAAATAAAATTGGCTGACTTTCTCCCAACATACGGGGGAGAAAATTAAGCTGATGCGCCAGCCATTTCTAGACATTTTCAAAGTTTTAGCAATTAAATATCTAGGAATAAAATGGTATTCAGAACAAAGTGCCTCAGCAGACAAGTTTTTTGTGTGTGTGTCAGCATGATCAATCCCCCTCTGAAACTCTACCATCAGTAGCTGCTGTGCTCTATGAGGCTGCACCTAATTCATTAGGTAACTGCAGTTATCAAGCCTGGCCTCTGCTGACTGTGGAGTTCAAAGAACAGCTTGGATGAGGCTTTCAAAAGAACCTTACTGTTATAACATCAAAAGCTGTTTAAAGTGATTCAGACTGTTTGGGCTTCTTTAATTGAGAAGTGAGATTTTATTCCAAAAGCTTATTTTTGCCAGTACAGTAAGATAACATTTATTAGTGCAGCAGGCTCCATACCACCGTTAATGTGGAGGGAAATTGGGTCGTTCCACCTCGTTTCTCCTCCAGGTCAAGGTTCTTCTCTTTGGTCAGGACTGTACATGGATGGAATGGAAACTAGCCAAGATGCTGGACACAGCCTGCAATCCTGCAACACGGGGGGGATGTTTACATGTCAACTTGGAAAATTGCACTTCCAGTTACGACAATTCAGGGGTCTCCGCAGTCCTTTTCCTAGCCAGGATTACCTCTGGAGTCACTTGGAAGAGATTGGATACATGGGATCACCCCATTTTCCTTGTGCCTTCATTTTCTTTTCCCTCCTGAGGTAAAGGGAGACTTTTAGAGGTACCAAGAAGCACCCTGGTCTAGGGGATAGAGTACTGGCCTGGGAATCAGAAGGACCTGGTTTCTAAACCCGGCTCTACCACGTGTCTGCTGTTTGACCTTGGGCAAGTCTCTTCATTTCTCTGGGCTTCAGTTACTTCATCTGTAAAATGAGGATTAAGAATGGGAGCCCCATGTACGACAGGGACTATGTCCAATCTGATTAATTTATATCTGCTCCAGTGTTTACAACAGTGCTTGGCACATAGTAAATGCCTAAAAAGTACCATAATTATTACTCTCATTATTATTTTTTCAGCTCTTATATCGCACTTGCTATCCTTTAGCTTTCTGAATAGGCTCTCTAAAGGTGACAAGAGAATCATCTGGTCTAGCTAGACAGTCTTGCTACCAGATGATTGGTGCTGGGTCTCAGAGAAGTGGAAAGAACATCAGCCTGGTGATGCTTTGTGACTTGGACAAGTCACTTAACTTCTCTATGCTTCAGTTTCTTCATCTGTAACAGCAGTGTGGCCTAATGGAAAGACCGTGGGCCTAGAAGTCAGAGGCCCTGCGTGCTAGTCCGCCCCTGTGTGAATGTGGGCAAGTCGCTTAATTTCTCTATGCTTCAGTTCACTGATCTGCAAATAATGGGGATTCATTACCTGTTCTTCCTCCTGCTTAGACTGTGAGCCTCATGTCTACCTTAGTGCTTGGCACATAGTAAGTGCTTAACAAACACAATTATTATCACTATTATTATTAGAAATGAAGATTAAATAATAATAATGATGGTATTTGTTAAGCGCTTACTATGTGCCAAGCACTTTTCTAAGCGCTGGGGTAGATACAAGTTAATCAGGGGTCCCTCGTGGGGCTCATAGTCATAATTCCTATTTTACAGATGAAGTAACTGAGGCACAGAGAAGCAAAGTGACTTGCCCAAAGTCACACAGCTGATGTGGCAGAGCCGGGATTAGAACTCATGACCTCTGACTCCCAAGTCCGGGCTCTTTCCACTGAGCCACGCTGCTTCTCTAAGCCTATTCGCCCCTTCAAGGAGACTTACAATTAGGTGCAACTGCATCATTTTATCATTTAGTTCTTGGGTGTTGGGGGATTTGAATATAAATGACAATTTCCTTCTCACTCTTTAAACTCAATGAATGCTTTCAACTCAAGGGTGGCCCACCTTCATGTGCACTTCAATAAGTTTGAAGACATATATAATGCATGCAAAAGAGTTCAAAAAAATACTTGGCAGCTTTGCAGAGACTGTGACTGTCATAAACTGAGCAGAAGTAAATCTGATGGACACTCAAAGAGGAGGGTTTTTTTTTTAAGAATGACCCATTAAAATCCTTTTCTGGTGTTTCTTCCAGAAAACTCAAAGTAGAAATGCCCTAGGATAACAGTAGAGGTTCCTGAGCACCACAATGTTTTTGTCCTTTAGTAAAGTTGTAAATTTCATGGATATTAAAGATTCTAAGAAATCATTCTCAGAATTCAATCAGATCAGGGCCGAACTGCCAGTGAACACAGTTGGAGGAAAGCACAATTTAATAATAACAATGGTGATATTTGTTAAGCGCTTCCTATATGCCAGTCACTATACAAAGCAGTGGGTGGATACAAGCAGATGGGGTTGGACACAGTCCCTTTCTCACGTGGGGCTCAGAGTTTCACTCCTTTTTACAGATGAGAGAATTGATGCTGAGAGAAGTGAAGTGACTTGCCCAAGGTCACATAGACTAATGGTGGAGCTGAGATTAGAACCCACAACCTTCTGATTCCCAAGCCTGTTCTCCACCCACTAGGCCATCTTGTGTATGCCTTTCTCTAAGCCAGTTGCTTAAATTAAGAGAGCAAGGGAACTTGAAACCTAAAGCTGCATATGCACTTCCATGCCCTGTAAGCTCACTGTGGGCAGGGACTGTGTCTATTATTTAATTGCACTCTCCAAGCACTTAGTACAGTATTCTGCACACCGTAAGTGCTCAATAAATGTGATTGACAGACTTAAAGGTTTAATAATAAAGGTATTCATTAAGCACTTAGTATTTATCAATACCTGTGTTATGTGCCGGAGTAGATACAAGATAATTCAGTCAGACACAGTCCTTGATCCGGCTCACAGTCCGAATAGGAGAGAGAACAGGTAAAATCCCCATTTTACAGATGAAGAAACTGAGGAACAGAGAAGTCATGTGACTTGTCCAAGGTTACACAACAAGCAAGTGGCAGAGCTGGGATTAGAACTCAGGCCCTCTGACTCCCAGGCCCGTGTGCTTTACACCAGACATGCTGTTCCCTCAGTGTTAGCACAGGAAAGAACCTAAATGCGGACTTATCCTGATAGAGCTCGGCTTGGGAATCAGAAGGTCATGGGTTCTCACTGGGGTTCCATCACTTGTTTGCTGTGTGACCTTGGGCAAGTCACTTTACTTCTCCTCAGTTATCTCATCTATAAAATGGGGATTGAGACTGTGAGCCCCACGTGGGACAGAGACTGTGTCCAACCTGATTTGCTTATATCCACCTCAGTGCTTAGTACAGCACCTGGCACATAGTAAGCACTTAACAAATACGATGATCATCATTATTATTATTAGAAAACATGGGGAACAAATTGCTTATTGTTTGATTATCCAAGGTTACAGCCACCTCATGGCATATGTGTCCCCAGGATCAATTTGATAGTCTTTGAAACTTCAACATCACCGCAAGATCATCATCCCCAATGTATTTATTGAGCACTCACTATGTACAGAGCACTGTACTAAGCACTTGGGAGAGTAAAACACAACAGAGTTGGTAGTTCCCTGCCCACAATGACTTTGCAGGCTAGAGGATGCCAAAACTGATCAATCCTGAATCGGTCCGATAATCATATTTATTGAGTGCTTACTATTTGCAGAACACTGTTTTAAGCACTTGAGAGAGCACACTTTTATAATAATAACAATAATAATAATGTTGGTATTTGTTAAGTGCTTGCTATGTGCAAAGCACTGTTCTAAGCGCTGGGGGAGATACAAGGTCATCAGGTTGTCCCACGTGGGGCTCACAGTCTTAATCCCCATTTTACAGATGAGGTAACTGAGGCCCGGAGAAGTGAAGTGACTTGCCCAAAGTCACACAGCTGGCAAGTGGCGAAGCCGGGATTAGAACCCACGACCCTGGGCTCCCAATCCCGGGCTCTTGCCACTAAGCCACACTGCTTCTATAGAATTGGTAGACACACTGCCTGCTCACAGTGAGTTTATAGTCTAAAGGGATGAAAGAGGAATTATGGTCTCTTCAATGTTAGCTAAAATTTTGGTATTAACAAGTTTTACATTAAAGAAAGTGGATGCTCTTAAAAATGATTGAAGAAAACCCTGAAGAAAGAGGGGTTCTTGCCAATCTAATGACCTCCACTCCATCCTAATCCTCTTCAACCTCTCAGCTGCCTTTGACACTGTGGACCACCCCCTTCTCCTGGAAACATGATCTAACCTTGGCTTCACTGACATTGTCCTCTCCTGGTTCTCCTCCTATCTCCCTGTCTGCTCAGTCTCAGTCTCCTTCGTGGACTCCTTTTCTGTCCCTCAACCCCTAGTTATGGGAGCCCTTCAAAGCTCAGTTCTGGGTAAACTCGTCGAGGGCAGGGAATGTGTCTATTATGGTGTGTGTTGTGTTTTACTCTCCCAAGTGCTTCGTACAGTGCCTTGCACACAATAAGCACTCACTAAATATGATTGATTCTGGATCCCCTTCTATGCTCCATCTATGTCCCCTCCTTTAGAGAATTCATCTGCTCCCACGGCTTCAACTACCATCTCTATACAGATGATTCCCCGATCTACATCTCCAGCCCAGATCTCTCTTCCTCTCCGCAGTCTTGTATTTTGTCCTGCCTTCAAGGCATCTCTGCTTGGGTGTCCCACCGACAGCTCAAACCTAACATGTCCAAAACAGAATTCCTTACAAACCCTGTACTCCCCCTGACTTTGCCCTCACCGTCGACAGCTCCGTCATCCTCCCTGTCTCACAAACATGTAATCTTGGTGTTACCTTTGACTCATCTCTTGCATTTAACCCATTTATTCATTCTGCTACCAAATCCTGTCAGTTCAACCTTCACAACATTGCTAAAATCCACCTTTTTCTCACCTTCCAAACTGCTATCCTGTTAAAAGCACTTATCCTATCCCACCTTGATTATTGCATCATCCTCCTGGCTGACCTCCCTGCCTCTCCGCACTTTCGTCCATACTTTACTCTTCTGCCTAGATTATTTTCTACAAAACCATTCAGTCCATGTTTTCCCAATCCTCAAGAACCTTCAGTAATCGCCTATTCATCTCCACATCAAAAAGAAACCCTTTACCATTGGCTTTAAAACAATCGATCATCTTGCCTTCTCCTACTTACCACCCTGATTTCCTACTATAACCCAGCCCTCACACTTCGCTCCTCTAATACCAACCTGCTCACTCTACCTCGATCCCATCTAATAATAATAATGTTGGTATTTGTTAAGCGCTTACTATGTGCAGAGCACTGTTCTAGGCGCTGGGGTAGTTACAGGGTAATCAGGTTGTCCCACGGGAGGCTCACAGTCTTAATCCCCATTTGACAGATGAGGGAACTGAGGCACAGAGAATTTAAGTGACTTGCCCACCGTCACACAGCTGACAAGTGGCAGAGGTAGAGAAGCAGCGTGGCTCAGTGGAAAGAGCACGGGCTTGGGAGTCAGAGGTCATGAGTTCAAATCCCAGCTCTGCCACTTGTCAGCTGTGTGACTGTGGGCAAGTCACAACTCTCTGTGCCTCAGTTACCTCATCTGTCAAATGGGGATTAACTGTGAGCCTCACGTGGGACAACCTGATGACCCTGTATCTTCCCCAGCTCTTAGAACAGTGCTCTGCACATAGTAAGCGCTTAACAAATACCAAATTATTATTCGAACCCATGACCTCTGACTCTCAAGCCCAAGCTCTTTCCACTGAGCCACACTGCTTCTCTATCTCACAGCCAACCCCTTGCCCCCTTCCTGTCTCTTGCCTGGAGCTCTCTCCCTCTTCACGTGCCACAGACAATCATTCTCCCCACTTTCAAAGCCTTACTGAAAACCTGTCTCCTCCAAGAGGCCTTCCCTGACTAACCCCTTATTTTCTCTTCTCCCATCTTTCAATGCTACTCCTGCATTAGGATTTGCACCCTTTATATTCATTAAGTGCTTACAATATTCCAGCCACCGTTCACCCCTCCCTTAGGCCCACAGTACTTACGAACCTATCCATAATTTATTCATTTATATAAATGTCCATCTCCCACTCTAGGTCACTGTGGGTAGGGAATTTGTCTACCAACTCTATTATATTGCACTCTCCCAAGTGCTTAGTACAGTGCTAGGCACATAGCAAGTGTTCAATAAATATCCCCTCCTTTCCCTCTGCTCCTCCCCCCTACCTTCCCCTCCCCTCAGCACTGTGCTCGTCTGCTCTATTTTATATATTTTTTATTACCCTATTTATTTTGTTGATGAGATGTACATCACCTTGATTCTATTTATTGCTATTGTTTTTGTCTGTCTCCCCTGATTAGACTGTAAGCACGACAATGGGCAGGGACTGTATCTGTTGCAGATTTGTACATTCCAAACGCTTAGTACAGTGCTCTGCACATAGTAAGTGCTCAATAAATACTATTGAATGAATGAATGAATGAATGAATGAATGAATGAATGAATGAATGAATGAATGAATGAAACATGACTGATGGATTGATTGTGTTTCTCAGGCTGTCAGCCCCAAGCTGATTAATTTGGATCTGCCCCAGAGGTTAGAACAGTGCTTAACAATTAGTATGAGCCTAACAAATACCATAATTAATTAAAAAATGTAGAGAGATGTTCAGAAAGAGTGGTCCTGCCATAAGGTACTGTCGAAAGATAAGAATAAAGAAGTTGCTAACTTAAATTAAACAAACTCCTCACTCAAATTTGAAAAACCACCACTGCAGGTAGTAAAGCTAGCTTCTATTTCTTCAGCCTCCACCAAAAATTCAATACCACTATTATTATTATTAATATTATAATCACCTTACAGGTACTTCAAATTCATTTACCAGAGATTAGGTAAAAATTGTGATATGTAATGCAAAAGCATATGACTTATAAAGAAATTTAGCATTAATTTTCCAGATGTTTTGGAATAGATCCCAATTTATGAAATGTAAGTGTATGGAAAAAAACATGATACAATCATTCACGATAAAGCTCATTTTCAACTTTCACTGTATTGTGGGATAGCAGACCTAGTAATAAAATTATTAAGCACTTACTGGGTGCATAACACTATGATAATAATGATGGTATTTGTTAAGCACTTACAATGTGCCAAGCACCGTTCTAAGCACTGGGGTAGATACAAGGTAAGCAGGTTGGTCCCATGTAGGGTTCACAGTCTTAATCCCCATTTTACAAATGAAGTAACTGAGGCACAGAGAAGCGAGGTGACTTGCCCAAAGTCACACAGCTGATAAGTGACCGAGCCCGGATCAGAACCCATGTCCTCTGACTCCCAAGCCTGGGCTCTTTCCACTAGCGAAGCAGCGTGGCTCAGTGGAAAGATCATGGATTTAGGAGTCAGAGGTCATGGGTTCTAATCCCGCTCCACCACCTGTCAGCTGCGTGACCCTGGGCAAGTCACTTAATTTCTCGGCGCCTCAGTTCCCTCATCTGTAAAATGGGGATGAAGACTGTGAGCCTCCCGTGGGACAACCTGATTACCCTGTATCTACTCCAGCACTTAGAACGGTGCTTGACACGTAGTAAGCGCTTAACAAATACCAGCATTATTATTACTAAGGCACGCTGCTTTCCTATACTAAGACTAGGGAAAAATAGACGGGTGGGAATTAGACGTTTTCTGAGACATGGAGTGCGCTTACCACTGGTGCCTTCACTAATTACTAACCTACGTTCACATGAACATAACGTGTAAATTGATTGGAGAAGGTCTTAGAGAGGATCCCCTTAAGAGAACGTTCTAGAGAGGATCAGAAAATCCTGAGAATGTCTGAACGAAGAGAGAACTCAGGGTGAAAGAGGATCATTTGCACACAGTCAAACCGTTTTGGGGCAGGGATTGTCTCCATTGCCGAATTGTACATTCCAAGCGCTTAGTACAGTGCTCTGCACATTGTAAGTGCTCAATAAATGCTAGTGAATGAATGAATAAGATAGTTGATGTTTAGGAAAACTGGGAAGCAGCGTGGCTCAGTGGAAAGAGCCTGGGCGTCGGAGTCAGAGGTCATGGGTTCAACTCCCAGCTCTGCCACTTGTCAGCTGTGTGACCATGGGCAAGTCACTTGACTTCTCTGTGCCTCAGTTCCCTCATCTGTCAAATGGGGATGAAGACTGTGAGCCTCCCGTGGGACAACCTGATTACCCTGTATCTACCCCAGTGCTTAGAACGGTGCTCTGCACATAGTAAGCGCTTAACAAATACCAACATTATTATTAAAGATAAAAATAGCAAACAGAAGGCCATTTGATCCTGTAAAAGCTGAAGGGGACTGAAGATGCCTGGTGGATTAAAATCATGCTGTTTGAGGTGTTTTCAATTGGGCCAGTCCTGAATCGGAGTAACATACAATAGAGGCTGGATGCAGACCACTGTAAGGAGAAACAGCGTGGCTCAGTGGCAAGAGCCCGGGCTTCGGAGTCAGAGGTCATTAGTTGGACTCCGCCGCTTGTCAGCCGTGTGACTGTGGGCAAGTCACTTCACTTCTCTGGGCCTCAGTTCCCTCATCTGTAAAATGGGGATATAAAGTGTGTGAGCCCCACGTGGGACAGCCTGATGACCCTGTATCTCCCCCAGCGCTTAGAACAGTGCTCGGCACCTCTAGTAAGCGCTTAACAAATACCAACATTATTATTCTAAGCGCTGGGGAGAGTAATAATAATAACTGTGGTATTTAATAATAATAATAATAATAATAATGTTGGTATTTGTTAAGCGCTTACTATGTGCCCAGCACTGTTCTAAGCGCTGGGGTAGACATAGGGGAATCAGGTTGTCCCACGTGGGGCTCACAGTCTTAATCCCCATTTTACAGATGAGGGAACTGAGGCACAGAGAAGTTAAGTGACTTGCCCACAGTCACACAGCTGACAAGTGGCAGAGCTGGGATTCGAACTCATGAACCCTGACTCCAAAGCCCGCGCTCTTTCCACTGAGCCACGCTGCACACTATGTGCCAAGCACTGTTCTAAGCGCTGGGGTGGATACAGGGTAATCAGGTTGCCCCACGCGGGGCTCACACTTTTAATCCACATGTTACAGATGAGGTAACTGGGTCACAGAGAAGTGACTTGTCTGAGGTCACACAGCAGACAAATGGTGGAGCCAGGATTAGAACCCCCATCCTCGGACTCCCAAGCCCGTGCTCTTTCCACTAAGCCACACTGCTTCTCTAATACAACAGAGAACAGTACAACAGAGTTGGTAGACATAGTCCCTGTCCACAAGAAATTTACAGTCTAGAGGGAGGAGTTTACAGTCTAGAGATGTGTCTAATGGTGTTGCAAATAGTTGCTACAGGGATTCATGGAGATGGAAAATTTCTGTGCAGAAGCAGAGGGGATACCACATTCTTTAAGATTTTATTTCAAGATTCATGGATTTTAGAATTGAAATATTTAGTTCTTAAATCATGAATATCAATGCAGCATATTGAGGAAAAATCATCTCCTGCTTAAATCTATTGCAATTTCTGAAGATGATTTCATACTTCTGCAAAGAGACTACTCTCACGGAATACTGCTTTGGTGTGCCACCTAGAAGCCCAGTATTCTGACAGTCAACACGGCTTCCAATTTATAACCAGTAGAAAGGCAGCGTGGCCTAGTGGATAGAGCACGAATCCGGGAGTCAGAAGGACCTGGGTTCGATTTCCGGCACTGCCACTTGTCTGCTGTGTGACTTCGGGCGGGTCACTTAATTTCTCTGTGCCTCGGTTGTCTCGTCTGATAAATGGGGATTAAGACTGTGAGTCCTAAATGGGACAGGGACCGTGTCCAACCTGATTACCTTGTATCTACTCCAGTGCTTAGAACAGTGCCTGGCACATAGTAAGCTTCTTGTGGCAGGAAATGTATTGTTGTATTGTACTCTCCTAAGTGCTTAGTACAGTATTCTGCACAAAGAAAACATTCAATAAATACTACTGAATGAATGAATGATTAGTAAGCATTTACCAGATACCATTAAAAAAAAAAGGTAACAAAAACTGGGAGACTCTATCTCAATGAAGTGAAGAATTTGGTGTCCTGGTCATGGACCTAATTATCTAATAAAATAGAATAGCTCCCTTCCCGTCATTGTCCGCGTTTGAGAACTATTACAGTAGAAAATCCCTTAGTTGGCAGGTTTATAAAGGATTATTTTTATGGAGAGACATTCCCGGTTGATGAGAGCAATATTCTGGTTTTCTTCCAAATGCTGAAGTTGACACATACGTGCTCTTCTGCTCTTTCCTCGATTGATCAGGGTTCTTACTGCTGGCCTTGAAGAGGCAGATAAGAATTTCAAAAAGCTACATAGCCATGTACCCAAATGCTATTGATTTGTAATATCTCATAATTAATCGATAGAATTATTTTGTTTGTGACGGCCTGAATCAGTCATATTTATTGAACACTTACTGGGTGTAGAGCACTGTACTAGGCCCTTGGGAGACTATGATATAGCCGAGTTGGTAGACATACTCCCTGCCCACAAGAAGCTTACAGTCTAGAGGGGAAAGCAGACATTATATAAGTAAAATGTACCTAAGTGCTGTGTGGATGAGGGTGGGATGAAAAAAGGGTACAAATCCAAGTACAAGGGTGAGGTGGAATCAAAATTGTAACTGTGATTAGCCAAGATTTCAATCCTAAGGTTCTCCTAAATTGCTTTATTGCCATCATTTCTTAGGTCTATCATAGTGGTTCTGCATGGCTCAGTGGAAAGAGCCTGGGCTTGGGAGTCAGAGGTCAGGGGTTCGAATCCTGCCTCTGCCACTTGTCAGCTCTGTGACTGTGGGCAAGTCACTTCACTTCTCTGGGCCTCAGTTACCTCATCTGTAAAATGGGGATTAACCGTGAGCCTCACGTGGGACAACCTGATTACCCTGTATCTCCCCCAGTGCTTAGAACAGTGCTCTGCACATAGTAAGCGCTTAACAAATACCAACATTATTATTACTATATAAAGACCCTGTTTAACAGGAAACCTGAATCGACATTGTCTGTTAGGTTTGTTACTAGGGTCGCATCCAGTTTTCACAGTTCATTTTTATCTGGTGCTGTGTTGTGAGGAGTTTTCTAGTGTTTCAGTTTCCAGTAAGCCCTTTCCACTCAGTTAATGATGGGAAATGGGTCCTGTGGTCTAGTTGGCTCTAATTCATGAGATTCAGGGCTTTAGACCCTAAGTAAAGCTCTAAATCTATTAAGGTTTCTCTGACAGAGATTGCCAAAACAAATACTGATGGCAGCAGAGTAATTCAAAAAATTAAGATCAAATTATCTTCCAAGGCTGAATTTAGAAATGTTCACTTCAATCTTCATGAGAGACACATTTATGAATATAAAAAAATACCTATGAAGAGGCCCCTTCAAAATGGAATTGGTTAAAAATTAGGGAATGATCTATTACACTCTTGAGGGCTTTGGCTCAACAATACAGGCTAAAGGGCTGTATTTATGAGAGAGGAAATTAAGTTAGAACTTCACCTAAATATATTTCTCCTTCCCTTCAACCCTCACTAGGAGAAATGAGTCTGTACTGCAGTATGAAAGGATTCCATATTAAGAGGGTGCCTTCAATAGCCATCAATGGCAGGCACAACTTCAATTTCCCTGTCCTTTCCCCCTGAAGTTCAGGTAGGCCATTTAAAATGTTATTTTTCTTAATCATTTCCTCCTTCCCTCTGGCCTCTCTCTGCCTACCTAGCCCTTATCCTCTCTCACCATACCTACTTCTATACTACTGTGCTCATCTCATCCACACACCAGGCCCTTGGTGCCCAAAGCCTATCCACCCACTGAGTGCTCAAACGCCTGGCAAAACCAGGTGTGAGAAACAATCTCTACTGGAAAGAGCATGACTCTGGGCATCAGAGGACCTGGGTTCTAATCCTGACTCCACCATTTGTCCGCTGTGTGACCTTGTGCAAGTCGCTTCAACCCTCTTGACTGTAAATTCATTGTGGGCAGGGAACATGTGTGTTTATGGTTTTATTGTACTCTCCCAAATGCTCTGCACGCAGTAAGCGCTCAATAGATGCAGTGTAATGAATGAATGAATGAATTCTCTGTGCCTCGGTTGCCTCATCTGTGAAATGGAGATTAAGACTGTGAGTCCCAAGTAGGACAGGGACTATGTCCTGATTAGCTTGTATGCACTGCAGTCCTTAGTACAGTGCCTGATACGTAGTTACCATTTAACAAATACCCTTAAAAACTAAAATAAAATAACCTGCCCCATATGTCCTTTATTTATTATTTCAAACTTGTGCCATTTTCCCCCTCTCCCTAAGGGGAGACAGTTACCTCTTATTATCTGACACACGAGGATTGTTATTCCTTTGTTGTTTGCTTCTCATTCAGGTGTAATGAACCCGCTCTGGTTCCTTATTTTTTCTACCGAAGCAGTCGTCATCATGATGAGGGAATCGGCAATCCTTTACGTATTGTGAAATCCAAGGTCACGCTTAGGATGAGAGAAGTAATTTGATGGTGATTTTCATTCCTAACTAGTAAAGGGGGTTACCATCTTCAAATGAGTCAGCGAAGGATGTTCCTTAAGCAATATCTCAGATTTTGACTTCTGGAGAAAGAATTTGTTGATTTAACTAGGACTTTTTCAATCTCTGAATACCTCCAAAACTGGGGTGCAGTATTCAGCTTGCAGGAGTAACCCAGTCAAAATCGTCCTCATCATTTTCCAATCCCATTTCAGTTCTCATTCTGTAAGATATTTTATTATTTTGACAGCTGGAGCTCTTGAGTGAGCAGATAACATTTCTTAATACCAGTGAAGTACTCAGTTGAATATGGATTTTGGGGATCCTTTTACACCACCTCTTCTTGATGCTTGCAATAAATAACTAAAGCAGTGAGTTATTCCCTGCTTGAGATATATACATTACTTTCCAGAAACAGCAAGACTTGGTAAGATGCTGAGAGCTGATTGGGGTCATTCAGGTGCCCCCAGTCATGCAGATTTATGTGAGATACTTTATGAATATTGGTAGATGTCATTTTCTAAAATCTTTCAGAAATGTAAGGCAATTAGCAGCGGTGGCAACGAGGAAGAATGCCATTCCTTGGATCTTCCATCTCCATCGGTTCACAAATGATTTACCAGTTTGCAAATGAATTAATCAGAAGGCAGTCGCAAATCCCAGTGTAAACAATTTCCATTTCCATCACTGACACTGGCTATTATCATTGTCACTCTGAATAATGTTTGCACAGTTCTGCAAAATAAGCAGAGTTTGGCGGGGAGAATACAAACAAATTGATACTGAGAGAGCATGGAATTCAGATTGCCCAGGTTGCAGAAGGGAAGGCCATTTGCTCTTTGTGGGCAGGAAACGTGCCTACCAACTAATTCTGTTGTAGTGTACTCTCCCAGACACATGGTACAGTGCTCTGCACACAGTAACTGCTCAATAAATATGATTTATTGATTTGCTATCATCTCACAGTCCCTTTGAGAGAGAGATGAATGAACCACAGGCCCCTTCTGAGCCCTCTCTTCAGACTTCTTTCTCTGATAGAATCAAGATAGGAGTTGAGAGTACATTTGGTGACTGAATCTGATCTATCATCTCATCCACCGAGGGTAATCCAGTCTGACTGAGACAGCTGTATGACATCATCCTTATGACATGGAATTTGATGACAAAAGAATAGAGTCCTCCAGTGTTTAATGCAAGGTATTCGTAGATAATGTCTGTTTCTACTCAGCACCACATGTCTCTTCTTGGGCCTGAAGACACAACCCTCCTTACAAACAGCAGCAAATCAACCTTCACTATTAATTAAACCCTTAGTCATCCTTACTATTTCCAATTGCCAGTGCTAACTGATGAATACCAAATTAATTCCCCATGGTCATGGTCAAATTATTCAGATCATTTTGGTCAAAAAATATAAATTGCTCTGAATGATATTGATATTTCAGACCAAAATAAATGAAAGAAACCTGTTTCCCTAGAACAAACAGGTATTTCAAGTCCATTTTGTCTTACAGATTATTCATATTATATGCCTAGACTTAATTTCAATAGACAAACAGGTATTTCAAGTCCATTTTGTCTTATAGATTATTCATATTATATGCCTAGACTTAATTTCAATAGACATTTTCAAAATACTAACACCCGCCTCCCATCCCCTCCAACAACCTCAAACAGAAATGCACCTCAGTCCATTCCTAAAATAGACTACCATTTTAACACCTTGCCCAAAATAAAAATAAAACTAGATGTTAAGTGGTATCAGACACAGATTAGCTAGCTATTGCTGGAAATCCTCTTTCAGAGCCATATGTTACCCATGTTAACTATTTTTTAAAATTTATTTTGCTTTCCTTTCTTGCCCCCCACCCTACCTCTAACCTCACTCACTGGCCCCACTTCCCCTGCCTTGGCTCACTGGTTCTTCCGCCTGTCAGTTCCCTGAAATCCTTCAACTGCCCCACTGTTGTGCAAATCTCCAGCCCCACCTCTCTGCCTCCCCACCAACCCCAAGCCCGCCCTGCATACAGGCGCACATTACATTTATGTGCATCTTGAAAGTTTCATAACGAAACATCATAAGGTTACACAGACACGCCAAATATTTCTCTGTGGAAATTCACAGAAAGCAGTAGGCCTGGTGGATAGAGCACGGGCCCAAGAGTCAGAAGGACCTGGGTTCTAATTCCAGCTCCACCACTTGTCTGCTGGGTGACCTTGGGCAAATCACTTCACTTCTCTGGCCCCCATTTTCCTGCAAAATGGGGATGAAGACCGTGAGCCCCATGTCCAAACTGATTAGCTTGTATCTACCCCAGCGCTTAGAACAGTGCCTGGCACATAGTAAGCGCTTAACAAATACCACAATTAGTTGTGATAGAAATAGTAATAGTAGTAATAATGATAGCAATTGTTTTTTCCACAGGGCACTGTACTAAGCACTGTATCTGTAATTTATTTATTTAGATTAATGTCGGTCTCCCCCTCTAGACTGTAAGCTCACTGGGAGCAGAGAATGTGTCTGTTGTTATATCGTACTCTTCCAAGTGCTTAGTACAGTGCTCTGCTCACAGTAAGTACTCAATACATATGATTGAAGAAATGAATGAAAAGCGCAGGAAAAAAAATACACAAGTGAAAATTAGATACGGTCTCTGGTCCTTAGATTGTGTTTTCATTATTTCATCCATCCTTATATGTCTTTCACCTGTCCTTCTCCCCTCCCTTATTCTTAAATTGTGAGGACTTTAAAGATAAGGGAGGGGAGAGGGACAGTTGAAAGACACATAAGGAAGGATGAAATAATGAAAACACAGCAACAACTTGAAGGGCAAGAAGAATGACTGGGAGGCAGTGTGGCACGGCCTAGTGGATAGAACGCAGACCTGGGATTCAGAAGATCACGGGTTCTAATTTTGGCTCCCCCACTTGTTTGCTGTGTGGCTTTAGGCAGGTCACTTCACTTCTCTGGGCCTCAGTTACCTCTTCTGTAAAATGGGGATTGAGACGCTGAACCCCTCTAGACTGCAAGCCCGTTGTGGGCAGGGATTGTCCCTCTTTATTGCTGAATTGTACTTTCCAAGAGCTTAGTACTGTGCTTTGCACAAAGTAAGCGCTCAATAAATACAAGTGAGGTGAATGAATAAATGACAGGGAATGTGTCTAATCCAATTTGCCTGTATCCACCCCAGTGCTTAGTTAAGTGCTTGGCACATAGTAAGCGCTTAACAAATACCATTATCATTATTATTATTACAACGAGAAGGACAACCATAATGACTAGAGAAGCAGAGTCTCAGGGTCTGTCACAGTCATGGCAACAGTCCACACCTTCCCAGTATTCTGAAATTTGAGAAGGCCTCACACTGCCGGTTCTCCTCATCCTCCCAGTCAGCCGGTCAATCACATTTATTGAGTGCTTGGGAGAGTGCAGTATAAGAATATAACATACCCATTCCCTGACCACAGCAGAGAAGGAGGGAATGATGGGGATCCTGGGGAAGTGTGAAGTGGGGAAGGGCAACCTCTCCCTCACATGGCAAGTTCCCACAGCGTGGGGTAAGAGGACTGGCCGTGGGCTGCCATTGGGAGTCAGAGGACGTGAGTTCTAATCCCGCCCCGCCACTTGTCCGCCGCATGACTTTGGGTAAGTCACTTAACTTCTCTGTGCCTGTTTCCTCATCTGGAAAATGGGAATTAAGACTGTGAGCCGCACGTGGGACAAGCTGATTACCTTATATCTACCCGAGTGCTTAGAACAGTGCTTGGCACATAGTAAGCGCTTAACAAATACCATCATTATTATTATTATTCTGTCCTGACTCCCAGTACCATGCTGGAAGACAGCCTAAAAGTAAAATAAAAACCTAGGGGGAGGGAGTCTACCAAAATCCATTTAGAGAGCCATGTTTTATTGTTATGAAGGAGAATAGCTCTATGAACTCAGCAAGCTTCTGAGACCACAGTGAACTTAATTAAAGTTAATAGAAAATTTTAAAATGAGGCAAACCTAATGAGGCAGCAGGAGGGAGCATTTCTCTTTTTTACGATGGGACGGTGCTCTCTAATAGATCCCTCTCCTCTCCTTCTTACCAGCCCTTGCCTCTTCTCAATATAGCCAACCTAAACTACAGTAACAAGACAATGTTCTGGAATCTGATTTAACTGTGAGTCACGCTTCCTTATGGTGCCAAGACTGGAGAGGTAAGGCCAGAGGGAAGAAAGGAAAAAGGAAGGAAAAATCAATCAATCAGTCAATCGATCAATGGTGTTGTTTGAGTTACTGTTTTCAGAGCCCAGAACTAAGCACACAAGAAAGTCCAGTTCAACAGAGTTGGTAGATCTAATTCCTGCCCACAAGGAGTTCACAGTCTACAGGGGGAGAAAGACATTAAAATAGATTAGGGATAGGAATAGGAATAGGAAAAAAAAAGATTTCTCACTGTCAAACCAAAACTTATATAATAATAATGGCATCGGTTAGTCACTTACTATGTGCCAGACATTGAACTAAGCGCTGAGGTGGATACAGGCAAATCGGCTTGGACACAGTCGCTGTCTCACGTGAGGCTCACAGTCTCAACCCCCCTTTTACAGAAGAGATAACTGAGACTGAGGTAACAAAGAAGTTAAGTGACTTGCCCCAGGCCACACAGAAGACAAGTGGCAGAGTCAGGGTTAGAACCCGTGTCCTACTGCCTCCAAGGCCCGTGCTCTAGCCACTACGCCATACTGCTTCCTCTGAGCCCCCTTTCCTTTCACACACCCCCTTCTCAAACTCCAGCAGCCTCTAAGCCTGCCAGGCCGATTCTGACAGATACTTGCTATTTGGAAGTCTGGAAATGATGTTATTTTCTCTCAAGACAGACTGTGTTTCCTGCAGAGGCACCACGCCAGCCCAGAGGAAGGAGAAAGGAAGCACAGGCCGCCCTCTCCTCATAATTAAAATAGGCTGCGATTTCAAACCGATATCCCACATGTTATGCAGAGAAAACCAAAATGTTTAGAGAGAGTGACATTAAACCAAGACATCAGATTACTTTTTCTGCCTCTGTCCTTTAGCTTCCCCATCATCCTTCACTCCCCCTGGATCCTCCAAAATTAAGAGCCTGCAGGGAGCTTTTGAAAGTGTCCAAACGAAAGCAGTTGAAGTTGTTTAGGGGTATAAGAGAAAACTGTTAGGAGAAGTTTCAAAGTAATCGGGATGATTTAATAACAGTTTTCAAGACTGTTTTTAAGGGAAGCAGCATGACCTAGTGGATAGAGTATGGACTTAAGAGTTAGAAGGTCATGGGTTCTAAGCCCAGCTCTGTCACTTGTCTGCTGTGTGACCTTGAGCAAGTCACTTTACTTCTCTGGGCCTCAGTTACCTCATCAGCAAAAGAGGGATTGAGACCGTGAGCTCCACAGGGGACAGGGACTGCGTCCAACCCGATTTGCTTGTATCCACCCCAGCGCTTATTAGAGTGCCTGGCACATAGTGAGCGCTTAACAATTACCACAATTATTATCATTAATTATTAAGACTTTAAAGGCCCTGCTAATGCAGAAAGGGAATTTTTTTTTTCTAATAATAATGATAATGGCATTCGTCAAGTCCTTACTATGTGCCATCCACTGTACTAAACTGTGGGGGAGATACACGATAATCAGGTTGGAAATAGGGGCTTACAGTCTAAGAAGCAGGAAGAACAGAAATTGACTACTCATTTTACAGATGAGAAAACTGAGGCAAAGGTGTTAAGTGACTTGACCAAGGTCACAAAGCAGGCAAGTGGTAGAGCCTGGACTAGAAGCTAGGTCCTCTGACTCCCAGACCTGTGTTCTTTCCACTGGGCCACAAGACTTTTATCATCTAAGATAGAACAAGAGGATACCAATTCAAGGGTAAAGGAAGGGATTAGGTTGGATTAGGAGCAGTAGACTATTATATCATCCCAAAGGGTACCTGGGTGTTGTGTGGATTTCTGCATAAAACTGGAGAACCCTTCCAATCCTTAGGTGAAGACTGCTGCTAAATCTTAAGCTAATTTAGCATGTACATGTGCTACGTGTAATGAGAAGGGTGCTGAGTATCTCTCGTATCGATCAATGGAAAATATTTATTGAACACATTCTGTGAACACTGTATTAAGGGCTTGGGAGTATACAACTAAGTTAGTAGGCATGATTCCCGCCCCCAACGATCTTATAATCTAATGGAGTCATATATTCTTCAATTGTGTGACCCTTGTGGGCAGAGAATTGCTTTTTTGCTTCGGTTTTACTCTCCCAAAGCATTAGGGGCTCAAGAAATGCTATTAATTGATGAATTGATTGAACTGAGTATTATGAACTCATCCATTCAATGTCCACCAAACTAACTTTCTTCCCCTATTCAAAACCCTACTGAGAGCTCACCTCCTCCAAGAAACCTTCCCAGACTGAGCTACCCCCTTTTCCCTCTGCTCCCCCTCCACCCTCTGCTCCTCTCCCTACCCCCTTCACCTCCCCTCAGCTGAGCTCCCTTTCCCTCTGCTCCTCCTCTCCCTTTCCCTCCCCTCAGCACTGTTCTCATTTGTATATATTATTTATTACCCTATTTATTTTGTTAATGAGGTGTACATCCCCTTGATTCTATTTATCGTGATCATGTTGTCTTGTTTTTGTTTCATTCTGTTTCGCTCTGCCGTCTGTCTCCCCTGATTAGATTGTGAGCCCGTCATTGGGCAGGGATTGTCTCTATCTGTTGCCGAATTGTACATTCCAAGCACTTAGTACAGTACTATGCACATAGTAAAGGCAGAATAAATTCTACTGAATGAATGAATCAATGAATATTCACTGATAGTTACTCTGTGCAAAGCGCTGTACTAGTTGCTGGGAATAATGTAATAAATAATATAACCAAAACTTCAATAAATGTTTCCTCTTTCCTAGTTTCTAAACTAGTCTCTTTTTTACATTTTTAATGGAATTGGTTTGCTTTTTTGAACTTCCTCGTTGTCGTTCTCTTTTCTTCCGTTCACTCATTCAGCGCTGTTTTCAAGTGCTTATTGTGAGGAGCGCTTCACTTGGGTAAATACAACAACAGCAAGAATATTCAAGAATTCTGTCACAATTGTCCTTTTGGTCTCTTAAACAGAGTCCCATTTAATCCCCGAGACATCACTATATCCATCAGTCATATTTATTGAGTGCTTACCTTGTGCAGAGCACTGTGGACTAGGGAAGCGGCATGGCCTAGTGGATAAAGCCTGGGCCTGGGAATCCAAAGTTCATGGGTTCTAATCCCAGCTCTGCCCCTTGTCTGCTGTGTGACCTTGTACAAGTCACTTCATTTCTCTGGGCCTCAGTTCCTTCATCTGTAAAATGAGGATTAAGCCTGTGAGCCGGATGCAGGACAGGGACCGTCCCCAACCCAATTTGTTTGTTTCTCCCCGCAGAGTTTAGTGCAATGCCTGGCACAAATACCACCATTATTATTGTTACTAAGACATGCACAAGAACACATTTATTTCCGCAGACACATTCGCAAAGAGTTGTTCACTTATGTGCATGTTGGGATGTTGTTTGGGGCCACCTGACAGAGTTTAACCCCGCTCTGCCATGGCTTCAGCAACAAATTTCTCCAGCTCAGTATGTTAAATGCATGATCTGGTGCAGGAGAGAAGTTTCAACTCCTGGACCCACCAGATGAGCCTTAGTTCCACTGAGGCACTTGGCCAATATGGGTTCAACCTTTTTTCCCAGTGGTATTTGTTAAGCATTCACTATGTGCTAGGCACATACTAAGTTCATTCATTCATTCATTCAGTAGTATTTATTGAGCGCTTACTATGTGCAGAACACTGTACTAAGAGCTTGGAATGTACAAATCAATAACAGAGACAGTGCCTGCCCTTTGACAGGCTTACAGTCTAATAGGGGGAGACAGACGGGCAAAAACAATAGCAATAAATGGAATCAAGAGGATGAAGATCTCATTAAAACAACAGCAAATAAATAGAATCAAGGTGATGTACATCTCATTAGCAAAATAAATAGGGTAATGAAAATATATACAGTTGAGCGGACGAGTACAGTGCTGAGGGGAGGGGAAGGGAGAGGGGGAGGAGCAGAGGGAAAGGGGGAAGAGAGGGCTTAGCTGAGGAGAGGTGAAGGGAGGGTAGAGAGGGAGCAGAGGGAGCAGAGGGAAAAGGGGAGCTCGGTCAGTTCAGGTTTAGATGCAAAATTCTCAGGTTGGACAAGGTCTCTGCCCCCATGGGACTTACAGTCAAAATCCCCATTTCACAGATGAGATACCTGAGGCCCAGAGAAATTAAGTGGCTCACCCGAGTGTGTCTTGGGGGACCAAGGCTTCTCCCTGTGTCATGTGAAAAGAAGGGGGAGGTGCCACCCACAAGCCTTCCTCCCTGACCCTGGCAGGATCATGCTTGCCAACTCTATTGTATTCTGCCAAGTGGTTAGAACAGTCCTCTGCACACAATAAGTGCTCAATAAACACTATGATTAATTGATTAAGCCCCACTTCTGCGAAGGAGGGGGTGCTTAGGGTCACATCGTCCTGGCTTCTCCTCTATTCTTTCTCCTTAGGAGATTCAGTCAGTCATTCATTCAATAGCATTTATTGAGCGCTTACTGTGTGCAGAGCACTAGGAGATATAGCTTTAGTGTTTGGACAGAGGGTTAGACAGCAGGGAGAGAGAGACTTTGGCAATCCACCCTTCTATGAATTAGTGTACTTTGAAGCCCTGGGGTAGATACAAGTTCATGAGGTTGGACACGGTCTCTGTCTTAGGTGGCACTCCCAGTCTAAGTAGGAGGGACTAGGATTGAATCCCCATTTTACAGATGGGGTAACTGAGGCACAGAGAAGTTAAGTCACTTGCCCCAGATCAAACAGCGGGACTGTGGCAGAACCGGGATTAGAACTCAGGTCGCATGACTCTCGGGCCCATATTCTTTCCGCCGTGCCGTGAGACGTCACTGATTCTCTGTTACAACCAAATCATATCGCTCTCCCCTTCACAGCCTTTCTAGAAAGCCAGCTCCTCCAAGAAGCAGTCCCTGGTGAATCTTCCAACTTTGTGCTCATGCCGTCCATGGGTGTAAGCATTCATTTTAGATTGAATAGCTTGCTTTTGGTATTATTATCAATATCGTTGCATATGTTAAGTGCTTACTATGTGTCAGGCACTGTTCTAAGCCCTGGGGTAGTTAGAAGTTAATCAGGTTGGACACAGTCCCTGTTTCACATGGGGCTCATAGTCTTTATCTCCATTTTAGGGATGAAGTAAATGAGGCAGAAAAATGGCGGGGTCAGGATTAGAACCCAGGTCCTTCTGACTCCCAGGCCCTTGCGTTTTCCATTAGGCCATTCTACTTCCACCTCTGTAAACTCTGTATCTACTATTGTACCCTTCTACTTTCTCATTCGGCAATTTAGATCTATTTGTGTCTCCCACTAAACTTTAAGCTTCGAAAGGACAAGGAACCATATCATTTCCTTATAGGTAGGAAACGTGTCTGCCAACTCTATTGTTCATTCATTCAATAGTATTTATTGAGCGCTTACTATGTGCAGAGCACTGTACTAAGCACTTGGAATGTACAAATCGGCAACAGATAGAGACAGTCCCTGCCCAGTCCACTGCTTACAGTGTTATAATTTGTGCTCAGTAAATATGATTGATTGATAGATTGGACTTTTGTATTTTTCAACTGCCTAGTTAATAATAATAATAATAATGTTGGTATTTGTTAAGCGCTTACTATGTGCCGAGCACTGTTCTAAGCGCTGGGGTAGACACAGGGGAATCAGGTTGTCCCACGTGGGGCTCACAGTCTTAATCCCCATTTTACAGATGAGGGAACTGAGGCACAGAGAAGCTAAGTGACTTGCCCACAGTCACACAGCCGACAAGTGGCAGAGCTGGGATTCGAACTCATGAGCCCTGACTCCAAAGCCCGTGCTCTTTCCACTGAGCCACGTTGCTTCTCTAAGCAGAGAAGTTCTCTAGTCTAGTCTAGTCTAGTCTAACTTCTCTAGTTCAGAGTTCAGCACATGCAATAAATGCTGAGGTTCATGAGGATGACCACGTAATTGATTTACACTAGAGAAGCAGCATGGCTCATTGGAAAGAGCACGGGCTTGGGAGTCAGAGGTCATGAGTTTGAATCCCGGCTCTGTCCCTTGTCAGCTGTGTGACTGTGGGCAAGTCACTTAACTTCTCTGTGCCTCAGTTACCTCATCTGTAAAATGGGGATTAACTGTGAGCCTCACGTGGGACAACCTGATTAGCTTGTATCTACCCCAGCATTTAGAACAGTGCTTGGCACATAGTAAGCGCTTAACAAATACCATCATTTTTATTATTATTAATTAAGGTAAAAGGCATCATCCCCACCGTCAAAGAGCTGACACTTTAATGGGGGAAACAGACACTGATTTCTTTACAGTTAGGAGGAAAATGAGAACTGAGAGATGGACGGGTGAATAATTAGGGCTTTAAAAAGTGTGTATAAGTCAATCGATAGATTGTATTTCCTGAGTGCTTACTATGTACAGTGTACTATGTACAAATACAGCAGAATTTGCGGACATTCCCTGCTGGTACCAAGTTTACAGTCTCGAGGGGGAGACAGACATTAACATGAATAACATGTTTATCTCTATGTACAAAACTGCTCTAGGTGATCGCAAGTACCTAGGTGCTGATACGATAGTACGTTCCTGATACGGTAGTAAGCCCTCTGTGGGAAAGGATCATATCTACCTAGTCTATTGTACTGGATTTTCCCAAGTGTTTAATATAGTGCTCTACAAACAGTAAGCGCTCAATAAGTATGATTGATTGTTTGATTACACCCAGTAAGAAATAAATATCATTTTCTGATTGACTAATTGGTTGGGGTGATAGAAAATAAATAGATAGAAAATTAAATGAGAAATGACTTCTGGTGAAGGTGAGATTTCAGGAGAGGTGAGCGGATGGGGAGAGCTATGGTCTAGCAGATAATAATAACTGTAGTATTGGTTAAGTGCTTACTATGTTCCAAGCACTGGGATGGATACGAGCAAATCAGATTGGACACAGTCCCTGCTCCTATGGGGCTTCCAGTCTCAATCGCCATTTTACTGATGCACAGAGAAGTGAACCGACTTGCCCGAGGTCACCCAGTAGACATGTGCCGGAGCCAGGATTAGAATCCATGGCCTTCTGACTCCCGGGCCCATGCTCTAACCACTATGCCATGCTGCTTCTCTCCAGCCAAATCTACTTGTCCAGCGGATTTGGAAGAGGAAGAAGTTCCAGCCAATGAGGAAGGCAGGAAAGACGAGACTGAAAAACATGAGGAGGTTAGATGAAAAGAGTGAGCACAGGTGTAAAGAGAGATGAGAATGGACAAGAGGGAGAAAGCTGACGAGAGAGCCAAAGATCAGGAATTTCTGTTTGAAGTGGAGAGGAAAGTTGTGGTTGTGATTAACTAAGTACTTTAAAATTTTGAAGTTTTTTGTATGACTATGAAATTGTTTCTAAAAACAGCTCTGTCAGGAATTCGTGGTTCTTCTTCCCTCTTGATAGATATAAAAATGGAGATCCTGCATAAAGTAATTAACTTCCTAAAACTCGGATCTGAGTCCAAAAGCAGAATGGACACACCTGGAAAAAATTCTGGATCAACTAAGCATGATATTGGATAATATCATCACCAGCTTCTATTTGAGGACCTTGATGATGCTAAACATTTTCTCGAAGCTGATGACAATAAACAAGGAATAGGTCTCAAGGAAGCAGATGGCTTGGCATATGGTGGATGGGGCCTTTTTTTGTTCTGCACTTCATTTTTAATGACCGTGATGTGCAACACTTCTAGCTGTGTTTGACTTCTTGCTTTCTTATTGGTGAGCTTTCCTCAACAGCTGCTACTTCACTTCCAGCACTGATGACTTCATCTGGGTTGTTTCCAGTGGCCCATTAACTCTTCCCATAGAAAACTTGGATAGTTGGAGATCAAGGTTCTAAGATGAAGCTATGTATATCAATCAGTGCCATTATAAGAAAAAAGACCATTAAAAACCTTACCTTTATTTTAAGGTAGAGTTGTCCTTCAATTGAAAAACCAAATTACTGACAGTGAGATTGCATCCAGGAGTGGGAGAATCTCTCGCATCCCTGAAAATATGATAAAGCCCTTTGCCATTGTTCTGATAACAATCAATCAACCATATTTATGGAGTACTTACTGCGTGCAAAGCACTGAACTGAGCCCTTGGGAGAGGACAATATAACAGAGTTGGTAGATATATTCCCTGACCCCAACAAGCGTAGTATAATGATGTTGGTATTTGTTAAGCGCTTACTATGTGCAGAACACTGTTCTAAGTGCTGGGGTAGATACAGGGTAATCAGGTTGTCCCACGTGAGGCTCACAGTTAATCCCCATTTTACAGATGAGGGAACTGAGGCACCAAGAAGTGAAGTGACTTGCCCACAGTCACACAGCAGACAAGTGGCAGCGTCGGGATTCGAACCCATGACCTCTGACTCCCAAGCCTGTGCTCTTTCCACTGAGCCATGCTGCTTCCCAATAATAATGTTGATATTTGTTAAGCGCTTACTATGTGCAGAGCACTGTTCTAAGCTCTGGGGTAGATACAGGGTAATCAGGTTGTCCCACGTGAGGCTCACAGTTAATCCCCATTTTACAGATGAGGGAACTGAGGCACAGAGAAGTTAAGTAACTTGCCCACAGTCACACAACTGACAAGTGGCAGAGGGGGATTAAAACCCATGACCTTCTGACTTCCAGGCCCATGCTCTAGCCACTACACCATGATGTTTTGCACCGAACCACCCTCCCTCTTTTGCCCGGTTCCATTGTGCCCAGTGTTTGGCACATAGTAAGCGCTTAACAGATAGCATGATTATTAGCGTGACACATCGCAAAAAAAGCTGGTAGGGAGGATGTGTGACTCTGTGATCACACTACTAAACTTCTCTGACACCGTAACAGCCGCACACATCAATATACCCTGGCCATTTCATAAGCCATCTCTGTGAGCTCGCCTCTAGACCGTAAGCCTGCTGTGGGCAGGAAATGCATCTACCAGCTCTGTTGTACTCTCCCAAGAGTTTAGTACAGTACCCTGCTCACAGATAGCACTCAATAAATGTGATTGATTGAATGTGGGATTCCTGGATTGGGGGGATCGTTCCACTTTCTTGCCAAAAATGGGGGAAAAGCTGAAATCGAGAAATAAAAAACAAAGCATAGGACAATGATGACAACCAGAAAAAAAAAAGTCAGTTTCCCTTTGAATATGCAGCAAGTTGAATAATGAATTTCTCTGTTCCAATCATTGTGCCATTAAATCACTTCTGTTTCTCTGTTTAGGAAACTTTTCATTCCTTCAACAAGATTTGGTTGATACCCATTCTATGCTTTACCCATAGGGTAGGGCTATTCGAGGTGACTGTATCAGAGAGATTCCAACAGAATCTCTTGTTATGGGCACAAACACTAACCTAACTGTACCTGAACCAATACGATTACCAATAACCAGTGCCATACAAAAGATAATGAAAGAGCACAAACCACCAATTGATCCCTCCTCCATTTCCTCCAGGAAACCCAATATCAGCAAATCTATTAGATGACCCAGATTTCTGCAGACTTTGTGACTCCACTCCATGTCCCTGCTGCTGCTGATGGAATCTCCCAGCAAAAATGCCATGTGACTCTGAGTTCTGAAAGTGGAAATAGTGTGCCCTAGGAAAGATCGCAGGCCTGGGTGTCAGAGGAGCTGGGTTCTAATCCCGGCTCTGTCACTTCTCTGCTGCGTGACTTACAAATCACTTAATTTCTCTGTGTCTCCGTTGTTTTAACTGTAAAATAGGAAAGCAACATCCTTTCTCCCTCCTTAGACGGTGAGTCCCATGTGAGAACGGGATGGTGTTTATCATCTGCTTATGTTGGATCTACCCTATCATGAATTAAATCATTCAGTCGTATTTACTGAGTGCTTACTGTATGCAAAGCACTGTACTAAACATTTGCACTGTGCTCGGCATATAGTAAGCACTTACTGAATTCCATTATGATTTTTAGAACCTGATCCAAGTCAGTAACTGATTATAACACTGCTAGTAAATTGGTAAGGGCCCAGAGTTACTCTATTTCCCCGGCCAATAGAATTTCTGCTTGGCTACCCACTATAATAATGATGATAATAATGATAATAGTATTATTATTATTGTATATGTTAAATGCTTACTATGTGCTAAGCACTGGAGTGGATACAAGCAAATCCAGTTGGACACAGCCCGCCGTCCCACACGGGACTGCCATTCCTCCTACCTATTTTAAAGATGAGGTAACTGAGGCACAGAGAAGTGAAGTGGCTTGTCCAAGGCCCCACAGCAAAGTGGCGCAGGTGGGATTAGAACCCATGACCTCTGATTTCCAGGCTCTGGCCAGTATCCCATGCTGCTCCTGAAATACACTGTGAATTGCACGTGAAGGTATTTTATGTCCCTGACCCATTTCTGACTAAGGTTCCCACCATAGAATGCCACTGCCTTGATATAACATGTCCCCATTACCTCACTGCTGACCTGGGTAGCCTCGAGCGTTTCCTGAGTCAAGGAAGGACACCAGCTGACTGTGTCCTGAAAGGAGGACAGTCAGTCAGTCAGTCATTGGTATGAACTGAGGGTTTACTATGTGCAGGGCACTGTACTAAGCGCTTGGGAGAGTATGATATAACAATAGAGCAGACACATTCCCTGCCCATGACAAACTTACAGAGCTTTCAGAATTCCTGTTGTCAACCTGGTCTAATGGAAAGAGCACGGGCCTGGGAGTCGGAGGACATGCGTCTAATCCTGGCTCTGCCACTTGTCTACTGTGTGTCCTTGGGCAAGTAATAATAATAATGTTGGTATTTGTTAAGCGCTTACTATGTGCCGAGCACTGTTCTAAGCGTTGGGGTAGATACAGGGTAATCAGGTTGTCCCACGTGAGGCTCACAGTCTTAATTCCCATTTTACAGATGAGGTAACTGAGGCACAGAGAAGCAAAGTGACTTGCCCACAGTCACACAGCTGACAAGTGGCAGAGCAGGGATTTGAACCCATGATCTCTGACTCCCAAGCCCGGGTTCTTTCCACTGAGCCATGCTGCTTCCTTCACTTCTCAGTTACCTCATCTGTAAAATGGGGATTAAGACAGCGAGCCCCATGTGGAACACCCTGATAATCTTGTACCTACCTCAGTACTTAGAAAACTGCCTGGCTCACAGTAAGCACTTAACAAATACAGCAATTATTTTTATTAACCATCAGGGGTGCATATGTAGGGCCAAGACTAATACATTATAAAAGAAAAGGATAAAGCCACGAAATCAAAAGAAAAAGTAGGACGCTATAGCTAGAGGAGCAGAATTTCAGGCTGCTCAAGACGCAGAGACCACAGTCTCAGTCATGGAGGCCACGGTTAGAGCGATCCCTTAATTTGCATGTTATGGGACTTTCTTACTTTCAGAGGCTTACAGCATCTCAAGGCATCCCTAAGATGACCTCTACCATGGTCTGTGGTCTAGCCCCGAGGAATAGTGCAACATCGTCTTTCTTTAAAATACTGTTTATAAATGGGATGCCGTGCTTTTAGCTACATGCATTTGCATTACAAATAATACAGATATTTTAAAATGTTATCGGTCTACCTTGAAGCAGAAAACCTTTCTGACTTTAGAAACGAACAGAAAACCGAACAACATTCTAAGTTTTGCCATTTCCCTCTGGAAGTGTTTGCTAATTCCTTTTTCTAGGACTACCCATGAAAAACGTTGATAAAAAACAAATGTACGACAAAGTGCAGTGAGTTAGGAAAGCGGTCTCCCAGGTTGGGCCTATTGGCGGGACTGGGACACCCTAGGCCTGAAATCCAGCTCTGTCCTAGATCATCATCACTGGCAGCAGGGTGTAGTGGATAGAGCACAGGTCTGAGAGTCAGAAGGTTATGGATTCTAATCCTGGCTCCACCACTTATCTGCTAGGTGGCCTTGGGGAAGTCACTTCACTTCTCTAGGCCTCAGTTACCTCATCTGTAAAATGGGGATTGAGACCGTGAGTCCACGTAGGAGGGACTGTGTCCAACCAAAATTGCTTGTATCCACCTCAGTGCTTAGTACAGTGCCTGGTACATAGTAAGAATTCAATAAATACCACAATCATCATTATTACCCTAAGGAAGCCAGATCAATCTCAAAGCCAAATCATGGCTCAGGGCCACCATAGAGAGACACAGGGAAGCAAGGAATATGTCTGTCGTTGCATTGTAGTCTCCCAAGCGCTTAGTACAGTGCTTGGCACACACCAAGTGCTCAATAAATGTGATTGAATGAAGAAAGGAATGATGGCTTGGGGATCCAGTTATATTCCCAACCCCAAGCCCATGCCAAACCCTTGGGACAAGTCAGACTCCCCCAGAGTCCTGGAATAAGCCAGTTTTTCTGGGTTTTCTGGACTTGGGGGTGGCTTAAGGCAGGTAGACTTCCCCAAGTGATGATGATGATGATAGTATTTGTTAAGCGCTTACTATGAGCCAAGCACTGTTCTAATCGCCAGGGTAGATACAAGGTTATCAGGTTGTCCCCCGTGGGACTCACAGTCTTAATCCCCATTTTACAGATGAGGTAAGTGAGGCACAGAGAGGTGAAGTGACTTGCCCAAAGTCGCACAACTGAGAAGTGGCGGAGCTGGGATTAGAACCCATGACCTGTGACTCCCAAGCTCGTGTTCTTTCCATTAAGCCACGCTGCTTCCCCTAAGTGGTTCCCAGCTTTCCCTCAAACTCTGTCTGGGACAGGCCGGAATCAGAGCACCCTGAGAAAGAGGATGGGTGAATTTCAGGTTGCTCACCTCACCGCACTCCATTGCATTTTAGAAAACCGATTGCTAATTCAACTGCTACAGATATCGAAGCTTTGTTTTTCAAAATTATAACTTTTTTGAACAATGGGTCTCTATCCTTTTAGCCTTTCTTTCGCTTCATCTAATAATTATCTTTGCAAATGTTTCCGTGCTCAGTGGAGGGTGGGAGTCATATTGATAATGATGGTATTTGTTAAGTGCTTACTAGGTGTCAAGCGTTCATTCATTCAGTCAGCCGTATTTATTCAGCACTTACTGTGTGCAGAGCACTGGACTAAGCACTTGGGAAAGTACCATACAATGATAAACAGTCACGTTCCCTGCTCACAACGAGTTTACAGTCTGGAGTGGGGAAGACAGACATCAATACAAATAAAATGTACATAAGAGCTGTGGGTCTAGAAAGGGGGGAAGAGCAAAGGGAGCAAGTCAGGGCAACACAGAATGGAGTGTGAGAAGAGGAAAAATGGGGCTTAGTCTGGGAAGGCCTCTTGGAGGAGATGTAATAATAATAATAATAATGTTGGTATTTGTTAAGTGCTTACTTTGCGCAGAGCACCGTTCTAAGCGCTGGGGTAGACACAGGGGAATCAGGTTGTCCCACGTGGGGCTCACAGTCTTCATCCCCATTTTACAGATGAGGTAACTGAGGCACAGAGAAGTGAAGTGACTTGCCCACAGTCACACAGCTGACAAGTGGCAGAGCCGGGATATGAACCCATGACCTCTGACTCCAAAGCCTGTGCTCTGTCCACTGAGCCACGCTGCTTCTCATGTACCTTCAGTAAGGCTTTGAAGCGGGGGAGAGTAATTGTCTGTCAGAGCACTGTTCTAAGCGCTGGCTTAGATACAAGGTAATCAGGTTGGACACAGTCCCTGACCCACAGGGGGCTCACGGTCTTAATCTCCATTTTCTAGATGAGGGAACTGAGGCATAGAGAAGTGAAGCGACTCGCCCAAGGTCACATAGCAGACAAGGGGCAGAGCCGACATTAGACCACAGGTCTTCCTGACTCCCAGGCCCGTGCTCTATCCACTAGGCTATACTACTTCTATAGTGCACTTTGAGCCACGAATAGAACTATATTCTTTATTTTGCACTGCATTATTTCTTCTTAAATGGAAACTTCTGAACAATGGATTGTATTTAAGAAGCCTGTCTCTTCTCCAACACTGTTGCTCTGGTCTCTCTTAAAGTGTCACAGGCCCACAGCACTGCCTTTTCTTAACACTTTATACGAGGCATCTCCCACCACAGTGTAACTGCGGCGAAACTGCCAGGTTTGAGAACCGTCGATGAGCTGCCAGGATTTCGTTTCTATAGTATGTGATCCCAGGTCTTTATTTTTCTTGCCAATGTAATTCTAGCTCCAGCCTCCGCTTCCACAAGGGTTGAATTCCAGAATGACTTCTCGGTATGATTAATGTAGTGCATTCAGGTGATGGACTAACTAACTGGACTGGAAATGAGCAAAGGGGTGATGTATGTAAGGAGGGAGATCCACCCAATCTGGCTTCTGGCCTCACTCCTAGAAGATTTCTTCCCCAAGCACAGTTACAGACAAAGACTGTCCTTCAGATGCCACTTATAGGTTCTCCAGCTTTTAATCATGGCAATTGGGATAGAGGACCAAATTCCCTGGGTCCAATTAAGTGACTGCTTATTATCAATTTCCTGAGCCTTTTGCTAAACAGCTCCTTTCTTCTGAAGGTATAAATGCATCTCACGACACCTGAGTTATTCTGAGGTAGAGAAGCAATGTGTTCTAGTGGACAGAGGATGGTCCGGGAGTCAGATGGACTTCGGTTCTAATCCTCGCTCCGCCACTTGTGTGCTGTGTGACCTTGGGTAAGTTGCTTAACTTCTCTGTGCCTCGATTAACTCATCTCTAGATTGCGAATTGAGACTGGGAGTCCTCTGTGGGACAGGCACTGGGTCCAACCTGATTATCTTGTCCCTATCCCGGTGCTTAGCACAGTGCCTGGCACATAGTAAGTGCTTAACAAATACCACGATTGTTATTAATTTTCACTCTTCTCTCTATTCGTCTGTGAGGAAGGAATAGCTCAGATATCCTGTGGGGAGGGAACCTGACTGCTAACTCGTACTATACTCTCCCAGGCGCCTAGTACAGTTCTCTGCACATAGTTAACACTCAACAAAAACAACTGATCGATTGCTCCGCATCTAGTAAGCGCTCGATAAATTGATAGTATTGCCCCTCTTTTGGCAATGGCTAAAAAAACCCAATTTTACCAAAGGTATCGAGCAGTGAAATGAATCATCTGAGGTCAAAAAAGTGAGCATCGCAGCTGAGACAGGGGAAGAGGGAGGAGGAGCTGAGGCCTCTCTGAAGATGAAAGGCCAGGTCGTGACCCGGAGAAAGAAGCATCTCTGAGGTACTACCCGCCCCAACCTTCGGTATGAACATCTTTGAGATAAGTACGACGAGGTGAGCCGGAAAAGTCAGCAGTGGAAGAGAGCCTTCCCTCCTCCTCGCCTTTGCACGCAGTGAGCGTTCAAGAAATACGATTGAATGACTGGATATATAAATGAATGCTAGTGGATGAGCAGGGCTCTCACCGCAAGTGGGCATAGCCCTGGGTGGTCTGTTGGATATAGCGACTAGATAGACCTAGCCCGGTAGGGTCAACTGAGAAGTGGCATGGTCTAATGGGTAGAGCATGGGTCTGGGAGTTAGCAGGACCTGGGTGCTAATCCCGTCCTGCCCCATGTCCACTGTTGACCTTGAGCAAGTCATTTCACTTCTCTGTGCCTCAGTTCTCTCATCTGTAAAATGGGGATTAAAAATGTGAGCCCCATGTGGGACAGGGATTGCGTCCCACCTGATTATCTTGTATCTACCCCAGTGCTTAGAACAGTACCAGGCATATAGTAAGTGCTTAACAAATGGAATTAAAAAATGCATTTAGCTCTTATGGGCATAACTGTAATTTATTTACATATATTATTCATTCAATCAATCGTATTTATTGAGCACCTATCGTGTGCAGGAGAGCACTGTGCTAAGCAGTTGGGATGTGCAATTCGGCAACAGATAGAGACAAATCCCTGCCCAACAACAGGCTCCTGTCTCCCTCTCTAGACTGCAAGTTTAGTGTGGGCAGAGAAGGTGTCTACCAACTCTGTTATTTGGTACCCTCCCCCAGCGTTTAGGACACTACCCTACAAACCTCTCAATAAATATGAATGACCGATTATCCTACGTATTCTTAATAGATTCCAAGGCTCCTCATGCTATTCAGCCTATCAACCTCAACTAGTACCATACCACTCTTTTGCTGCATCCTTTCCTTCATAATTCAACTCTCAGGTTTCTCCCGCTGACGTGATCAGGTGCATGGTTCAATCGTGCCAATATTACTAGAATCCCTAATCCAGGAAACAGGCACATTTCCTCCAAAAAGCCTTCCCGGACTAAGCCCCACTTATCCTCATCTCCCGCTCCCTTCCGCGCCGCCCTGACTTGCTCCCTTTGTTCCCCGGTCTCCCAGCCCCACAGCACTCATACATACATGTGTCATTTTATTTATTTATATTGACGTTAATTTATTTGCACGGATGTCTGTCTCCCCGCCTCTAGTCTGTGAGCTCGTTGTGGGCAGGGACTGTCACTCTTTCTGGTTGCATTGGCTTTCCCAAGTGCTTAGCGTAGTCCTCGGCACACAGTAAGTGCTTAATAAATACGATCGAATGAATGAATGAATGAATGAACATGTGATAGGCGCTGCTTTCTGCAGGCCGTCTGTAAAAAGTGTGACAGACAACGGGACACTGAATGGTTCATGGGAATGTCCAGAAAAAGTAACACAAGGAGATTGTAACCCTGGAAGCTACAACTTCAGCTCTTCCTAACAATTCCACATCTTAGTATTTACGGCCAAGCGTGGCTCATAGCAAATTACACGTCCGTCTACTAAAGGTCAACTCGTATAAATATTCTCATCTCTTTCTTCCTCCCACCTGTAAATCATTTCAGTATCCCTTTCCTTCTCTGGCTTATAAATTCCTTGAGGGTAGGGATTGTGTCTACTTACTTTATTGTCTTAAATATATATCAGGTGTGAAGTGTATTCTATTGATTGATAAATTGACTAATTGATCCTGCCCCATAGCACTTGTGTAAAAGCAGCATGGCTCAGTGGAAAGAGAACAGGTTTGGGAGTCAGCGGTGATGGGTTCTTATCCTGGCTCCTCCACTTGTCAGCTCTGTGACCCTGGTCAAGTCACTTCACTTCTCTGTGCCTCACTTACCTCATCTGTCAAATGGGGATGAAGACTGTGAGCCCTACGTGGGAGAACCTGATTACCTTGTAGAGTGTGGCTCAGTGGAAAGAGCCCGGGCTTGGGAGTCATAGGTCATGAGTTTGAATCCCGGCTCTGCCACTTGTCAGCTGTGTGACTGTGGGCAAGTCACTTAACTTCTCTGCGCCTCAGTGACCTTTCTTCAATAGTATTTATTGAGCGCTTACTATGTGCAGAGCACTGTACTAAGCGCTTGGAATGAACAAGTCGGCAACAGATAGAGACAGTCCCTGCCGTTTGACGGCCTTACGGTCTAATCGGGGGAGACGGACAGACGAGAACGATGGCAATAAATAGAGTCGAGGGGAAGAACATCTCGTAGAAACAATGGCAACTAAATAGAATCGAGGCGATGTACAATTCATTAACAAAATAAATAGGGTAAAGAAAATATATACAGTTGAGCAGACGAGTACAGTGCTGAGGGGATGGGAAGGGAGAGGGGGAGGAGCAGAGGGAGATGGGGGGAAAAGAGGGTTAAGCTGTGGAGAAGTGAAGGGGAGGTGGTAGAGGGAGTAGAGGGAGAAGGGGAGCTCAGTCTGGGAAGGCCTCTCGGAGGAGGTGAGTTTTAAGTAGGGTTTTGAAGAGGGGAAGAGAATCAGTTTGGCAGAGGTGAGGAGGGAGGGCGTTCCGGGACCGCGGGAGGACGTGGCCCGGGGGTCGACGGCAGGATGGGCGAGACCGGGGGACGGTGAGGAGGTGGGCGGCAGAGGAGCGGAGCGTGCGGGGTGGGCGGTGGAAAGAGAGAAGGGAGGAGAGGTAGGAAGGGGCAAGGTGATGGAGAGCCTTGAAGCCTAGAGTGAGGAGTTTTTGTTTGGAGCGGAGGTTGATAGGCAACCACTGGAGGTTTTTAAGAAGGGGAGTGACATTCCCAGATCGTTTCTGCAGGAAGATGAGTCGGGCAGCGGAGTGAAGAATAGACCGGAGCGGGGCGAGAGAGGAGGAAGGGAGGTGAGAGAGAAGGCCGACACAGTAGTCTAGCCGGGATATAACGAGAGCCCGTAACAGTAAGGTAGCCGTTTGGGTGGAGAGGAAAGGGCGGATCTTGGCGATATTGTAAAGGTGAAACCGGCAGGTCTTGGTAACGGATAGGATGTGTGGGGTGATCTCATCTGTAAAATGGGGATTAAGATTGTGAGCCTCACGAGAGACAACCTGATTACTCTGTATCTACCCCAGCGCTTACAACAGTGTTCTGCACATAGTAAGTGCTTAACAAATACCAACATTATTATTATTATATGTACAAATTTATAATTATAATTCTATTTTTTATTATTGATGTGTACCTATCTATAATTCTATTTATGTTTAATGATGCTACTGATACCTGTTTATTTGTTCTGATGTCTGCCTTCCCCCTTCTAGACAGTGAGCCCGTTGTGGGCAAGGGTTGTCTCTGTTTGTTGCTGAATTGACCTTTCCAAGTGCTTAGTACAGTGTTCTGCATACAGTAAGCACTCAAAAAATAGGAATGAATGAATGAATGAAGTGCTTCACACATATAAAAGGCCCAATTTGGGGGATAAAGATATTAAAATGCCTGCCTGGATTACTCTGCCCGGGAAAATGTCCTACTCTCAGTGAGAGTGGAGTTATCTAGATTTTACATTCATGTAATGTAAGTCGCTTGGCTATTTAGTGCCCTTTGGGGCAGTGTCACCTAGTGGGAAGAGCACAGCCCTGGGGTCAGGGGACCTGGGTTCTTTTCCCACCTCTCCCAGTTGCCAGCTGTGTGACCTTGGACTCTTAACAAGAAAAGAGGCAGGGCTCAGTGGAAAGAGCCCGGGCTGGGGAGTCAGAGGTCATGGGTTCAAATCCCGACTCTGCCGCTTATCAGTTGTGTGACTTTGGGCAAGTCACTTCACTTCTCTGTGCCTCAGTTCCCTCAACTGTCAAATGGGGATTAAGACTGTGAGCCCCACATGGGACAACCTGATCACCTTGTATCCTCCCCACCACTTAGAAGAGTGCTTTGCACATAGTAAGCATTTACCAAATGCCATCATCATTAACTTCTTTGTGCCTCAGTTTCCTCATTTGTAAATTTTCATTTTGTTTGTTTTTCTAGTATTTGTTAAACACTTACTCTTTTCCCCTCCTACTTAGACTGTGAGCCCCATCTAGGTCAGGGACTGTGTCAGACCGGATTATCTTGTATCTATCCCATTGCAAAGTGCAGTGCTTAGCACATAGCAGTGCTGACCCAACACCACAGTTCATTCATTCATTCAATAGTATTTATTGAGCGCTTACTATGTGCAGAGCACTGTACTAAGCACTTGGAATGTACAAATCGGTAACACATAAAGACAGTCCCTGCCCTTTGACAGGTTTACAGTCTAATCGGGGGAGACAGACAGACAAAAACAATAGCAATAAATAGAATCAAGGGGATGAACATCTCATTAAGACAATAGCAATAAATAGAATCAAGGTGATGTACATCTCATTAACAAAATAAATAGGGTAATGAAAATATATACAATTGAGCGAATGAGCACAGTGCTGAGGGGAGGGGAAGGGAGAGGGGGAGCAGCTGGGGGGGGGGGGGTACTACTAGTTACTACACAGTTACTACTTACTCATTTGTTTGATAGCAATGCCTGAAAAAGAAAAGTTGGCAAGTAGGTCATCTTATAATAATAATAATGTTGGTATTTGTTAAGTCCTTACTATATGTGCAGAGCACTGTTCTAAGCGCTGGGGGAGATACAGGGTAATCAGGTTGTCCCACGTGAGGCTCACAGTCTTCATCCCCATTTGACAGATGAGGAAACTGAGGCACAGAGAAGGGAAGTGACTTGCCCACAGTCACCCAGCTGACAAGTGGCAGAGCTGGGATTCGAACCCATGACCTCTGACTCTCAAGCCCGGGCTCTTTCCACTGAGCCACGCTGCTGCTAATGGAAGGTGCTTTCCAGGCCTATGCCCTTCCCACTAGGCCACGCTGCTTCCTAACTTTGCTGATAGGATCCGGACAACTTTCCAGAACTTTGCTGGTGATCCTGTGTAGCCATTGGATATTGCATATGATCCATAAGTGACACTAATGGAACTGTTGAAGGGAACGGATATGGTGCCCCAGGTCTGGCTCTCACTGATTTTACAACAGTGTAACTCTGTGGACCCTTCATTTGATCTGGAGCCTGCCACCCTGCTGTTGCCAAAATCTTTTCAACCAATCAGTGGTATTTATTATTATTATGATTATTAGCAATAATCATAATAATCATGTTGGTATTTGTTAAGCACTTACTATGTTCCAAGCACTGTTCTAAGCACTAGGGTAATAATAATTATAATGTTGGTATTTGTTAAGCGCTTACTATGTGCAGAGCACTGTTCTAAGCGCTGGGGTAGCTCACAGTTAATCCCCATTTTACAGATGAGGAACTGAGGCACAGAGAGGTTGTGACTTGCCCACAGTCACACAGCTGACAAGTGGCAGAGTGGGGATTCGAACCCAGAACCTCTGACTCCCAAACCCAGGCTCTTTCCACTGAGCCACGCTGCTTCTCCATAATAATAATAACAATGATTATGGTATTTGTGAAGCACTTACTACTTGCCAGGCACTGTAATGATAATAATAATTATTATGGTATTTGTTAAGCGCTTACTATGTGCCAAGCCCTGTTCTAAGTACTGGGGTAGAGACAAGGCAATCAGGTTGTCCCACGTGGGGCTCACCTTCTTAATCCCCCATTTACAGATGAGGTAACTGAGGCACAGAGAAGTTGTGACTTGCCCAAGATCACACATATTTCGCCTTGATTCTATTAATCTTCCCCTTGGTTCTATTTATCTTCCCCTCGATTCTATTTATCGCCATTGTTCTTGTCTGTCCGTCCCCCCGGATTAGACTGTAAGCCCGTCAAAGGCCAGGGACTTGTCTCTACCTGTTACTAATTTGTACATGCCAAGTGCTTAGTACAGTGCTCTGCACATAGTAAGCGCTCAATAAATACAATTGAATGAATGACAAGTGGCAGAGCTGGCATTAGAACTCAGGTCCTTCTAACTCCCAGACCTGTGGTCTAGCCGCTACACCATGCTGCTTCCCACTATGCCATGCTGCTTTATTGTGCTCTTACTATGTGCAGAGCACTGAACTAAGCACTTGGGAAAGTATAATTGGTAGACAGAATATCTACCTTCAAGGAGCTTACGGTCTACAAGGAGGAAATACAAGACTGCAGAAAAGGAGAGAGATCAGGGCTGGAGATCGGGGGAAGCAGGCATTAAAGTTATTTACAGGAAAGGGACATAGTAGATTGTAAGAGTATGGACATAAGTTCATGAGATGCAGCGTGGCTTAGTGTAAAGAGTATGGGCTTGGGAGTCAGAGGTTGTGGGTTCTAATCCCACCTCCGCCACTTGTCAGCTGTGTGACCCTGGACAAGTCACTTCACTTCTCTGTGCCTCAGTTCCCCCATCTGTCAAATGGGGATGAAGACTCTGAGCCCTACGTGGGACATCCTGATTACCTTGTATCTACCCCAGCACTAAGAATAGAGCTTGGCACATAGTAAGCGCTTAACAAATGCCATTATTATTAGTAGTAGTATTATTATAAGTGCAGGGGGACTGAGGTGAGTATCTAAGTGTGAAATGTTCCTGTTACTGATGGTGATGAGAATGATGATGACGATGATAATATCAGAAGGGAGTCTCAGAATGTGACTCTGAAGCCTAGGATTTCTGTTGGAGTTTCAGGAAAGGTCAGGGTTTTAGAACCTTTTAGAGTTGGAGGTGAAGATGTTCATAGGAGAGGTTCCATTTTCGAGATTTAAGTAGCTTTCAAGGTAGATTCGTTAGATTCACGTATTTTCCAATCTTTGCCAAGGTGAGGAAAGATTTGCAAGTTTTTAGGGAGGTAGAAAAGTGAAAAAAAACAGGAGGCCAGTGGAAGATTCCTGCCAAATTTAGGTCTAGGCTCAATTTCAGTGTAGTCTGGGCATAATACCAAACTAGCATCTGGGAAACTGAGAAGTGGGTTTGATTGTGTCTTATATTTTTGGCCGGTATGTATTACTTACCTATGTTTAGGCCCGGAGAGCCTCAAAAGAGCAGATCTGTAAAACTAATACTAGGAACTCCTACAGCCCAACTCATGAAATACTTCTCCTCTTACAGACATTATCATAGTCAACGTCAAAGATAGCCAGGGGCAAATAATACATATTTAGGCTTAGCTTTTACAAATATACAGGAGGAGAAAAATGTTTCTTACCCACTGAATGACAATCATTGAATAGAATATTTGATAAGTCAAATGCCTGATGTTTAACTTCTTTAGTAAAGGGATGGTTCTAGGTAAGTTATTCCACTACATTAAGAGAGGACAAAGAGAGAAAAAAATTCTTTCTCTAATTAGTTTGAAGTAAAGAACAGGATCCCTGGGACTGCAGGACACAAAAGATTATACAATATTAAAATGAACTAAAAATTAATTGGTCCATTTATCCTCTAACTTTTGAAAAAAATCTTCTTTTTTGAAAAATCTATTTTTAAGGGTACTACCTACCTGTTAGACTATGACTGAGTAGGTGATCTAAAATGATGGAAAAATGTAGGATTAGGTTAGTCTTATTCCTGTAATTACAGCATTGACATTTCCAAAGATTGTTGCCAAATGCCTCCCATCAGTCAATTAATCAATCATATTTATTGAACACTTACTGTGTTCAAAGCACTGTACTAAGCGCTTGGGAGAGTACCCCATCACAGAGATGGTGGACATGTTTCCTGCTCATAGTGAGCTTTCAGTCTAGAGGGGAAGACAGACAAAATACAGTATAGAATGCATTTAAGTCCTGTGGGCTATGGGTAGAGTGAATAAAGGTGTCACCCTTACACAGAAGAGAGAAGAAATAGGGAATTGAGGGCTTAGTTCCGGAAGGTCCCTTAGAGGAGATGTGACTTTAATCAGGAATTTTAATAGGGAGGGGGTGGTCTGTTGAATATTAAGGGTGAGGGAGATCCAAGGCAGAGTTAGGACACAGAAGAGGTGTTGGCAGCGAGATAAATGAGATCTAGGTACAAGCAGAGTGAAGTGGGTGTGTTGTGCTATAGAAGAAAATTAGCAAGATAGGAGAGGGTAAGGTGATTGAGTGCATTAAAGCTAATGGTAAGAAGTTTCAGTCTGATGTGGAAATGACTGGGCAATCACTGGAGGTTCTTCAGGAGTGGAGAGATTTGGACTCAGCCTTTTTTAGAAAAATGATCCGGGCCACAGAGTGAAGAATGGACTGGAATGGGGAGAGAAAGGATCCAGGGAGGTCATCAATGACATTACTTCAGTAGTGAAGAAGCAACTTGATAAGTGCTCAGATTAGCATAGTAGCAGTTTGGATGGAGAGGAAAGAGAGGATTTTAGCGATGTTGTACAGGTAAAGCCAACAATATTTGGTGACAAACTGATTATATGGCTTGAATGAGAAAGATAAGTTAAGGAAAATGCCAGGGGTACCAGTTTATGCTACTCTCAGGATCGCAAATAGTTTCCAGTTCTCTTCCAATCTCGGCTCTGGGAGGGAGAGTCAGGCAGAGGCCTATCCATTCCAATCCTAGCTTGGGCAGTGGCTAGTGAGTGGAAGACAGTCTGCTACAAGTCACAACTCACCTGTGCTGGGCAACAGCGACATGGGAGAGAGTCGAGGGCAGAGACTCATTTGCTGCGAGGAAGCAGGCAATGGTAAACCACTTTTGTAATTTACCAAGAAAACTTTACGGATATACTATGAGAACGATTGTAAATGGAGGTGGGGCATTCTGGGAGAGACTTTCCAAGGAGTCACTGTGGGTTGGAGATGACTCGACAGCATAAAACGAGACAGGCTGATGAGACAGGGAGGATGGTGGTGCTCTCCACAGTAATGGGAAAGTCAAAGGGAGGACAGGATTTGGGTGGGAAGATGAGAGGTTCCGTTTTGAACATGTTAAGTTTGAGATGTCGGTGGGATGTCTAAGTAGAAATGTACTGAAGGCAGGAGGAAATACAAGACTGCAGAAAAGGAGAGAGATCAGGGCTGGAGATGTAGACTTGGGAATCATCAGCATAGAGATGGTAATTGAAGCCATGAGTGTGAGTGAGCTTTCCAAGAGGGTGGGTGTAGATGGAGAATAGAAGGGGACTCAGAACTGAGAATTGAGGGACTTCCACAGTCAGGGGGTGAGAGGCAGAGAGGAGACTGAGGAAGAGTAACCAGAGAGGTAGGAGGAGAACCAGGAGAGGGGAGAGTGTCAGTGAAGTGAGGATTAGACAATATTTCCAGGAGAAAGTGGTGATCAACAGGGCCAACGGCAGCTGGAGGTCATGGAGGATTAGGATGGAGTAGAGACCATTGGATTTGTCAAGAAAGAGATGATTGGTGACCTTTGAGAGGTTGGTTTCTGTGGAGCGAAAAGTGCAGAAGCTGGAATGCAGGGGGTTCCAGTTGAGGACTGGAGGAGAGGAAGCTGAGACTGCCAGTGCAAAATAACTTGCTCAAGGGGTTGGAGAGGAATGGAAGGAGGGAAATGGGGTGATAACTGGAGGGAGCCATGGAGTCTAAGGAAGGGCTAGGTTTTGGGGGAATTTTAATGGCAGAAGCATGTTTAAAAGTGGCAAAGAAGCCACTGGAGAGTGAACAGTTTAAAATGGTGTTCAGGGAGGGAAGAAAGAAGGGGGAAAGCATTTTGATAAGGTGTAAATGGATGGGGATGGAGGTGCAGGTAGAGGAGTGGATTTTGGGTGGTGGTGGGAGATCTCCTTTTCAGATACTGCTGGGAAATATGGGAGAGTCAAAAAAGGTACAGGAGAAGGGAGGTGCCGGAGAGGATCAGGGGAGATTTTAGGGAGATCATGCCTAATGCTTTCAATCTTACCAGTAAACTATGTGGCCAAGCCATCAGGGGCAAGAGGTAGGTGGGGCTGCAGGGCAGGGGGTTTGAGGAGGGAGTTAAACACCTGAAACGGGTGAGGGCAATGGGCATTGGAGTCCATAAGGATGGAGAAATAACTCTGTCACCATCATTTTTTAAAAATTTGCTCTGCATACATCTCCTAGCTTCTCAAAGACTCCATTGGTTGTGATTCCATCTCTAAATAAAACAGAAACTTCTCACCATTACCTTTAAACTGTCTATATATCTACCAACTCTGTTGTATTTGACTCTCCCAAGCACTTAGTATAGTGTTTTATACACAGTAAGTGCTTAATAAATACCTTTGATTGATTGATTGACCGATTAAAGGTTCTCTACTTCCTACTTTGACCCTTTCTCAGGACAACCCAGCCCACACACTTCCCTCCCTAACACCATCCGACTTACTGTGCCCTATTTCTCCACTGCCTATAGAGTTAAATCCATACACCCTAAACATTTTGACGTTTGCCCCACTCCCATCCTCATAGCTCTCATATATCTCATTATTCATTTGTTCATTCTATCTTATTTATTGAGCGCTTACTGTGTGCCGAGCACTGTACTAAGCACTTGGAACGTACAATTCGGCAACAGATAGTGACAATCCCTGCCCAACAATGGGCTCACAATCTAAAAGGAGGAGACAGACAGCAAAATGGAACAAGTAGTCATGCATCAATACCAGCAAAATAGATAGTCATAGATCTATACAAATCATTAAAAAAATAGAGTAATAAATAATATATACAAATATACACAAGTACTGAGAGGAGGGGAAGGGGGTAGAGCAGAGGGAAGGAGTATGGAGAATGGGGAGGGGAGGAGGGGCAGAGGGAAAAGGAGGGCTCAGTCTGGGCAGGCCTCCTGGAGGAGGTGAGCTCTCAGTAGGGCTTTGAAGAGGGGAAGAGAGTTAGTTTGGCGGAGGTGAGGAGGGAGGGCGTTCCAGGTCAGCGTTAGGACGCGGGCCAGCGGTCGACGGTGGGATGGGGCGAACGAGGGACTGTGAGGAGGTGAATGGTGGAGGAGTGGAGTGTACGGGGTGGGCTGTAGAAGGAGAGAAGGAAGGTGAGGTAGGAGCGGGCAAGTTGATGGAGAGCTTTGAAACCAAAAGTGAGGAGTTTTTGCTCATTAATGAGACAGACCTATGTTCTATCCACTAGGCTATGCGACTTCATATATTGTTCCATCCCAAGCTCTCAGTACAGCACTTTCCACATAGTAAGTGCTCAGTAAGTGCTATTAAGTGATTGATTGATAGCTGTTACTTTAATGAAACTCCTGGTTATCCCATAAAAAGTTATTTTTTTCAGATATTTTTCTTGCAACCATTTCAACAGCCTGTGGTTCAAGCCCACCTATCATTAGCCTGGTCTGTGAACACGAATACATTGATCTTGTCATTTACTTGCATTCTAGTTTCTGCACTAAAAGCCTCTTTAGATGTGTATGTGAATGAAAATTTGCATGAGCTGTACGAGAGTGAAGAAATTGCTTAGATGAATGATAATTCAGGCCGTAAAACTGCATTGTTGAATTTCATTTGTCTTAAAGTGCTTTTGAAAATGGATGGAAACCAATTTATATGTGCTTCTACAATTTATCACTCTATCCATTAGTCTTTAATAATAAGTAAACAAGAAAAGGGATACATTCCTAGCTTCCAGGAGATTATTTAACAAGGCTGATGAGAGTTGTTACCAAAAGCTGATTTTTCACAAGCACAAAAATGTTGTTCAGGAGCATTTACCATCATTTTTTATTCTATAACTTTCTCATTTGGGACATTCTTTAGACTATAAGCTATTTGTGGACAGGTGACTTGTCTACTAACTCTGGTGCATTGTACTTTCCCAACACTTTGCGCACAGAAATGTTCAATACATTAGGTTTCTAAACTAGCTCAATAGTTTATGAGATTATGGGAAGCAGCATGGCCTGGTAGACAGAACACGGGCCTGGGAGCTTGCGGATCTGGGTTCTAATCCAGACTCTACCACTTCTCAGTTGTGCGACTTTGGACAAGTCACTTAACTTCTCTGTGACTGTGTTACCTCATCTGTAAAATGGGGATTAAGACTGTGAGCCCCACGTGGGACAACCTGATAGCCTTGTATCTACCCCGGTGATTAGAACAGTGCTTGGCACATAGTAAGAGCTTAACAAATACCATCAATATTTATTATTATTATTAGACTGTGAGCCCCATGTGGTATAGGGACTGATTCTGACCTGATTATCTTGTATCATTCATTCATTCATTCATTCAATAGTATTTATTGAGCGCTTACTATGTGCAGAGCACTGTACTAAGCGCTTGGGATGAACAAGTCGGCAACAGATAGAGACAGTCCCTGCCGTTTGACGGGCTTACAGTCTAATCGGGGGAGACGGACAGACAAGAACAATGGCACTAAACAGCGTCAAGGGGAAGAACATCTCATAAAAACAATGGCAACTAAATAGAATCAAGGCGATGTACAATTCATTAACAAAATAAATAGGGTAACGAAAATATATACAGTTGAGCGGACGGGTACAGTGCTGTGGGGATGGGAAGGGAGAGGTGGAGGAGCAGAGGGAAAAGGGGAAAATGAGGCTTTAGCTGCGGAGAGGTAAAGGGGGGATGGCAGAGGGAGTAGAGGGGGAAGAGGAGCTCAGTCTGGGAAGGCCTCTTGGAGGAGGTGAGTTTTAAGTAAGGTTTTGAAGAGGGAAAGAGAATCAGTTTGGCGGAGGTGAGGAGGGAGGGCGTTCCAGGACCGCGGGAGGACGTGACCCAGGGGTCGACGGCGGGATAGGCGAGACCGAGGGACGGCGAGGAGGTGGGCGGCAGAGGAGCGGAGCGTGCGGGGTGGGCGGTAGAAAGAGAGAAGGGAGGAGAGGTAGGAAGGGGCAAGGTGATGGAGAGCCTTGAAGCCTAGAGTGAGGAGTTTTTGTTTGGAGCGGAGGTCGATAGGCAACCACTGGAGTTGTTTAAGAAGGGGAGTGACATGCCCAGATCGTTTCTGCAGGAAGATGAGCCGGGCAGCGGAGTGAAGAATAGACCGGAGCGGGGCGAGAGAGGAGGAAGGGAGGTCAGAGAGAAGGCTGACACAGTAGTCTAGCCGGGATATAACGAGAGCCCGTAATAGTAAGGTAGCCGTTTGGGTGGAGAGGAAAGGGCGGATCTGGTATCAACCCCAGTGCTTAGAGCAGTGCTTAACAAGTGCTATTAAAAAAATACCATCGATTGATTGACCACTAATCCTTCAGTCAAAAGTCACTGTATTGCCTCCTGAATAATTCTCAGGGCAAAAATTGGGATAAAGTCAATGTGGTCACACTACATTTGGGAAACACTTTGGCAGATGGAAAATTTTAATCTGTTTTGCCTGCTAAAAAAAGAAATGACGTATACCCCTCTGACCGATAAACTAAAGGGATATCCATGTCGGCATGCATAATGGTAAGTGGAAGAATTTTATAGAGCCAACTTGTGTCTTACTGAGACAAATGGCACTCATGTTTTAGCTTATTGATATCCGGAAATTTACTGTGAGTAATTTTGGTCACATTTCGGGATGGTAAGACTGGAAAACATCGATTGAACTGATGCATTCGTGATGTATTGTGCTAGATGCCCTGTGTTTGATTTACTGCAGGCAGACAGTACCAGTAACAGATTTTTCAGCTAAAAATTATCTCCAGAAAGTCACTTTCCTCACTTAGGTGGGCCCTTAAGAGATGTATTCCACTGAAAGAGATGACAGCTGAGCTCATCCTTATTTCCTTAGGTAGGAACTTGCATAGAATTGCTCTAGGCACGTCTATCCTGGCTCGGTTTTCTATCGGATAGATGGGAGTGATCGATAAACAATCAGTGTAGATAATGGCGATGATGATGATGTAGAAGGCAAGCCAAAGGCTATGCTACCGTTTTATTCATCTACGATTGCAGCACTGACAGACAATTGCTCTGGATTCCCCACTCTGCACCTGCAGTGACAGTTTTAGACATTGGCGAACCTTATTTGTTTTGCTTTACGCTGAACGCTAAGGTGCCATCGAATGGTAAATAATGCACTTTTAGGACGGTTTGTCCACTGAGGAGAGCATTACTGGAAGCAGAAATGCCGGCGTGACAGTTTTTAGCGCCTCTAATAGATGTAGCAAATGGGTCAGCAGCTGTGGTGACTCATGATTCCAAAAAAGAGTGTGAAACCTCAGTGTCTAGTGACGGGTGCCAAAATGAAACACTTTATTTTTTCTCTGTTAAACTGATCATTCATTCAATAGTATTTATTGAGCGCTTACTATGTGCAGAGCACTGTACTAAGCGTTTGAAATGTACAATTCAGCAACAGATAGAGACAATCCCTGCCCAGTGACGGGCTCACAGTCTAATCAGGGGAGAGAGATGGACAAAAACAAGGCAACCTAATCACGATAAATAGATTAGCCTAACAATAATGAATAATAATAATAATGTTTATTAAGTGACTATTACGTGCCAAGCACTATGCTAAGCTTAGGGAGAGATGTAAACTCATCAAATCAAACACAATGCCTGTAGCACAATGGACTTCGCATTCTAAGAGGAAGGAAGAACTGGTATTTTATGCCCATTTTCAAACAGTGAGGCACAGAGAAGCTAAGTGACTTGCCCGAGAACAAAGCAGGCATTTGTGTCTTATCTACGTAGAGAAGCAGCATGCATAGTGAATAGAGCATGGGCCTGGGAGTCAGAGGTCGTAGGTTCGAATCCCTGCTCCGCCACTTGTCAGCTGTGTGACTTTAGCCAAGTTACTTAACTTCTCTGTACCTCAGTTACCTCATCTGTAAAATGGGGGTTGAGACCATGAGTTCACATGGGACAGGGACTGGGTCCAACCCGATTTTCTTGCATCCACCCCAGCGCTTAGTAGAGTGCCTGGCACTCTAAGTAAGCACTCTAAGTAAGCACTTAAGAAGTACTATTATTATTATTATTACTATTATCAATACATTATCTAATTTTCCCAATTGGTGTGAAAGGTTGGCTGTTCTCCAGGGACTACCTATTTAGGTCACTGCTCTCCAGGGGACCTAGATACCGTCATACCAAGACTGTTCAGCAGTGGGAAGTTTGGTGACTGGGATTGTGTCCTCTGCATACTCTAACTGATGTCTGTGGCATAGTGGATAGAGCACAGGCCAGAGAGTCAGAAGGTCATGGGTTCTAATCCTGGCTCTACCATTTCTCAGTTGTGTGACCTTGGGCAAGTCACTTCACTTCTCTCTGCCTCAGTGATCTCATCTGTAAAATGGGGATTGAGACTGTGAGCACCAACAGGGACATGGACTGTGTCCAACCAGACTGGTTTGTATTCACCCCAGCGCTTAGTTGAATGCCTGGCACATAGTTAAGTGCTTAGCCAATGCCATAATTATTGTTATTATTATTATTATTTTATCTCAAGAGAGAGGACAACTAAATGGTCAACTTTTAAGCATGTAAATCTAATTGGAATTCCTTAAGTGACATCCCAAAACAATTGCATTGACTTTCCGCTGAGCTTTAAAAACTAATTTCCAATACGAAATGCAAGAAAGCCCTTCCTCCTCAAATCCTACACACAATTATTCTCCCTCCTTCAAAGCCTTATTGAAGGTGCATCTCCTCCAAGAGGCCTTCCCTGACTACTTTTCCTCATCTCCCACTCCCTTCTGCATCACCGTGATTTGCTCCCTCTCATCTTCCCCGATCCCAGCCCTACCAGCACTTATGTACATATCTGTAACTTCATTTGTTTATACTGCTGTCTGTCTCACCTGCACTGGACTATGAGCTTGTTGTGAACAAGGAATATCACTATTTGTTGTTGTATCATACTTTCCCAAGCGCTTAGTATAGTGGTCTGCACACAGTAAGCACTTAATAAATATGATTGAATGAATGAATAACAATTCCTTCTGGTATTGCCCCAAATTTCTAAGGTGTAAATAATATGACAACAAAACAGAGTTTTATAGCCAACATCAGCCAACCAAAACACCCATATCCATAAGAAAACAAGTACATTGAAAGTCAACTTTCAGGCTCCTTTTAGGGCTTGACTTTAAAGCCAATTTTGACTAGAACAGAGGTAGGTAGGTCACCCTGAGGTTTTTATTTGCTTGACTTCCTATGTGAAAAAACTAATAAAATTGAATGATTACTCTGTGTTACCTGATTTTTATCAATTTGAAACTGAGAGGCTCTTTAGAAATTCCTATTAAATTATGAATCCAGCCCCCAAATATTTACTTACAAGGTCCAAAACCATTTTTCCTAGAACAGTCAGTCAACAGCCTATTCTGAGGAAGCCATCCGACTGTGGAAGAGATCCTCATGTTTGGCAAATTCCCCAAATATAGAGGTGGTGTTACAAAGCAATTACTCCTGTTCTCAACTCCCCTAAACCTCTATTTGTCATTCCTAGGGTTTGGGGCAGGGGCGGAAGCCAGGTGGAACATGGTGCTGCCCACTCTGGGACAAGACCCCTCCCTACGTAGCCATCTCCTCAAAAACCACCCATTCCCCCTGTTTTCCTGAAGCTGGAAGCCCAGGTCCTGAACCTGCCCCCCTTTCCTCTTCTCCCACTCCCTTCTGAGTCACCCTGACTCGCTCCCTTTTGTCTTTCCCCTCCCAACTCCACAGCACGTATGTACATATCTGTAATTCATTTGCTTACATTAATAATAATAATAATAATAATAATAATGTTGGTATTTGTTAAGCGCTTACTATGTGTCGAGCACTCTTCTAAGCGCTGGGGTAGATACGGGGTAATCAGGTTGTCCCACGTGAGGCTCACAGTCTTAATTCCCATTTTCCAGATGAGGTAACTGAGGCACCGAGAAGTGAAGTGACTTGCCCAAAGTCACACAGCTGATAAATGGCGGAGCAGGGATTAGAACTCACGACCCCTGACTCCCAGGTCCGGGCTCTTTCCACTGAGCCACGCTGCTTTTCTGTAATTTTGGTATTTGTTAAGTGCTTACTATGTGCTGAGCACTGTTCTCAGCGCTGGGGTAGATACAGGGTAATCAGGTTGTCCCAGGTGGGGCTCACAATCTTAATCCCCATTTTACAGATGAGGTAACTGAGGCCCAGAGAAGTTAAGTGACTTGCCCAAGGTGACACAGCTGACAAGAGGCGGAGCCGGGATTAGAACCCACGACCTCTGACTCCTAAGCCCGGGCTCTTTTCACTAAGCCGTAATTAATGTCTGTCTCCTTCACTCTATTCAGTCGTATTCATTGAGCACTTACTTGTGCAAAGCACTGTACCACTGTAGACTGTAACCTTGTTGTGAGCAGGGAATTTGTCTGTTTATTGTTGTATTGCACCCTCCCAAGTTGCTTAGTACAGTGCTCTGCACACAGTAAGCACTCAATAAATATGTTTGAATGAATGAATGACCCAGTGTGACTCAGTTCAGACTCACCCTCATGAGTGAGTCCTTTTTTTTTCTAATGGTGTTTGTTAAGTGCTTATTATGTGCCAGACACTGTACTAAACCCTGGGGTAGATACAAGATAATCAGGTTGAACGCAGTCCTGTCCCACATAGCGTTCCCGGTCTTAATTCCGATTTACAGGTGCGGTAACTAAGGCACAGAGTACTTAAGAGACTTGCCCAAGGTCACACAGCAGACAAGAAATGGGGCCCGGATTTGAATGTTCCCTGATTCTCCCGGGAGCCGCGCTCTTTCCACTAGGCCATGCTATTTCTCTAACAAAAGTCTTGTCTAACAAAAGACTCTGACCCTTAGGCAAAAGATGGACAATGTATTTTGTTGCCCTTCAACTTGTTTGCGGTTTATGATTGAATTTCAAAAGGTGGTGAAACTCTGCTAGGCTTTTTTTAAAGGTTTTTGTTAAGCACTTACTATGTGCCAAGCACTGTACTAAGCGCTGGGATATAGATACACGTTAATCAGGTTGGACACAGTCCCTGTCCCACTTAGGGCTCACAGTCTTAATCCCCATTTTTCAGGTGAAGTAACTAGTGAAGTGACTTGCCCAAGGTCACACAGCAGACAAGCGGCAGAGCCAAGATTAGAACCTAGGTCCTTCTGACTTCCAGGGGAGGAAAGCACCTTTATCCCCTTCCACTTTAAATTCTAGCGATGGCATCCAATCTGCTCCTCTCCTCATCCCCGTCACCGCCCGGCCTTCCACAGTTTCTAATATCCCTTTTCTGAGCATTTTGCTTTTGCTGCAGAAAGAACATGAGAAGCAGCGTGGCTCAGTGAAAGGAGCCCGGGCTTGTGCCTCAGTTACCTCATCTGTAAAATGGGGATTAAGAACCTGGAAACCTGTTCACCTTGTACCGCCCCCCCCCAGAGCTTAGAACAGTGCTTTGAACATAGTAAGCGCTTAACAAATACCACTATTATTATTATTAGTCAGGAAACCTGGAAAATAGATGGCCTGCTGTGGTGAGAAGCAATGGGTGTTGAATGACCCCTGTACCCACCCTACTGGGTGTTCAACCGGAGGACATTGCATTACTGCCATGGGGATCTCTACAGGCAGATTTGCCCTCCAGTGATATCCAGACTACGAGTCTGGGCGGCCGGGCCCGATGTGGGGCAGGGATAGTCTCTATCTGTTGCCGAATAGTACATTCCAAGCGCTTAGTACAGTGCTCTGCACACAGTAAGCGCTCAATAAATACGATTGAATGACTGAATGAACCACCGAAGGAATCCGAACCACAAAGCTTTCCCTGAAGCCTTTCATTTGTCAAGGGAGTTGCAGGATAATAATAATAATGTCGGTATTTGTTAAGCGCTTACTATGTGCCGAGCACTGTTCTAAGCGCTGGGGTAGATACAGGGTAATCAAATTGTCCCACGTGGGGCTCACAGTCTTCATCCCCATTTTACAGATGAGAGAACTGAGGCCCAGAGAAGTGAAGTGACTTGCCCACAGTCACACAGCCGACAAGTGGCAGATCCGGGATTTGAACCCATGACCTCTGACTCCCAAGCCCGGGCTCTTGCCACTGAGCCATGCTGAAAACCTGTCATACATACAGAGTACTATATTAAACCAACATTATTAAACCCTTCTATTATTATTATTATCATTACTTTCAAAATAATGACAGTAGTAATAATTTTAGTGTTGTTAAGAGCTTGGGTAGATAGAATGCAATTAGTAGATAATACTGTCCCTGTCTCAAATGGGCTTTACAGCCAGGGCTGGGGGAAGAGTAGGCATTTTATCCCCGTAATAATAATAATTATGGTGTTTGTTAAGTGCTTACTATGTGTCAAGCACTGTTCTAAACTCTGGGGTAGATGCAAAGTAACAGTAATAATAATGTCGGTACTTGTTAAGCGCTTACTATGTGCCGAGCACTGTTCTAAGCACTGCAGTAGATACAAGGTCATCGGCACTGTTCTAAGCACAGCGGCGGTAGGTACAAGGTCATCGGGTTGTCCCACGTGGGGCTCACAGTCTTCATCCCCATTTTACAGATGAGGTAACTGAGACACAGAGAAGTTAAGTGGCTCGTCCAAGATCACACAGCAGACAATTGGCAGAGCCAGGATTAGAACCTACGACCTCTGACTCCCAAGCCTAGTCTCAAAGAGCACGTGCTCTTGCCACTAGGCCATACTGCTTCCCTATATCACAAGTGAGGAATCTGAAGCACAGAGAAGTTAAATGACTTGCCCAAGGTTACGGAGCTGACCTCGGCACATAGCGAGTGCTTAATATATGCCATTAGTATTAAAAAGACAATTACTAAAAAAAGCAGTGGATCTTTGAATATCCTTCTGAATTCTCCACTAGAGAGTACACGTTTCAGAGTTTCGATAAGCTTTGTTCGAAGTGAAATGGCAGTGGTTCTGTGCTCCATTTTTTGAAGTATTTAAAATGTATTTTACTTATAATTTGGTCACTAAGACTGTCATGAACCAACTCTAGAAATATAGGGAGAAAGGTCTCAAAAAGCAGTATAAAATAAACCAAATGAAATTTAGTTCAATTATGCATTAAACTGAGTTCTCGAATCTATAGTTCAAAGACCTCTATAAATTATACATGCAACTGAATTACTCTACCCTGTCGTCACAACTGAAATGTCTCAGAGATCGTACATACAGAAAGTAATTGAGACATATAAAAGAGGTTTTATTACTTTTGACAGCTGTTACATTTCCTTTTTTTGCTTAATTAAAATTCACCAGATTAAAAAAAAATTGAAATATTTTGCTTAGGAACAAACATATACTAATTTTCTCTCTTTAATGTTGCATCTATATGCTAATATACTTTATGTTAGGACTACGTGACTCTGGATAGATGTGGGATTCCTCAAACATTTCAACCTAATATATGGGTGTGAGAGAAATCTCAAATAAAAATAAATTTTGCTCTATGGATTCTTTCTCTTTCATTCCAAAATGAAAGTATACTCTCAGGAAAATTTAATTTCTGTTTTCTGGACTCACTTATTTGACTCCACTTAATTATCTTAATGATTTCCATTTCAACACTGCGTTTAAATAGATTTCCTTAAGTATCTTTAGTCTGTTCGTTTTCTTTGCACTCCTTACTCTTCACACCACTTATCGTCTCTGACCTAGGTCGTGTTTTGCCTATTGCCTATTCATTGTCTTTGGCCTCCAGCCAAGTCAAAAAAAGACTTTTCTTTTAGTTTCCTCAAGCATCTATCCAAAAAATATTATAATCTTGAATCTTTAGGTCGTCCAAGAGTTAAATCAAATTTAAACCAGCACCTAAGCTTCACAAATGATTAGTTAGCTGTCATTCTCTAGACTGTAAGCTCATTGTGGGCAGGGAACGTATCTGCTGACTGTCACGTTGTACTCTCCCAAGTGCTTAACACAGTGCTCTGCGCATATTAAGTGCTCGATAAATACCTTCGATGATTCTCACCATTAATATTCTTACTATTCAAAGTGAACCTCCAACTACTAATCAATAGATAGTTGTACAAGGATGAGGGCCTTGTCTTTCATTTTAATTGTATGCTCCTAAGGCCTAGCACAATGTTCTACATATAGAATCTATTCAGTTAATAAATACTGAGGAGGATAATGATGATGATGATGATGATGATGATGAACAAAGTTTGACAATCCTCACTAACTGGAATGAGACAAACTGCAAATAACTGAAATTCACAGGAGCACCTAAGTGCCCATTATTTTAATTTATTTAACTACCTCACCCTCCAATAACAGTAATAATGGCATTTGTTATATTCTCATCCCCTTGATTCTATTTATTGCTATTGTTCTTGTCTGTCCGTCTCCTCCGATTAGAGTGTAGGCCCGTCAAAGGGCAGGGACTGTCTTTATCTGTTACCGATTTGTGCATTCCAAGCACTTAGTACAGTGCTCTGCACATAGTAAGCGCTCAATAAATACTATTGAATGAATGAATGTTTTCTGTATGATGTATGGAAATATGTATTGCAACATGCATAATCGAGTTAAGGAACATAACAATAATGATGCCATTTGTTAAACGCTTACTACGTGTCAAGAACTCTTCCATGCGCTGGGGTAGATAACACTGTAGTCAGATTGGACACAGTCCCTGTCCCACGTGGGGCTCACGATCTTAATCCCCATTTTACAGATGAGGTCACTGAAACAGAGAGAAGTTAAGTGACCTGTGCAAGGTCACACAGCAGTCAGGTGGTGGAGTGAGGATTAGAACCCAGGTCCTTCTGACACCTAAGCCCGTGTTCTCTCCACTAGATCCAGAACTAGGCTGCTTTGCAGCCTCCAAGCTACAGTTCTCAGAGACTACTGGTAGACCTGAGTTTGACTGCTTTTCCCCGACCTTATGACCTTCTCGGGGAGACGTGATTGAGAAATGAAATGTCTTAGACCTCGGATCACTGTCAATTAAATACCAGTATTGTTGAGCCTATATTAGATGTGTAGTGCCATATTAAGTACTGAGAGAAATGAACTCTCAGAGGAAGAGCAAAAGCCTGGGTCCCTGCCTCTACAGAACTTTCAATCTGATGGGACAGACATTACAATTGCAAATATATGCAAACATTCTACTATTTTAAAAAGCACAAATTGACAGAGGCTTCAAACATATCAAATTTAAGTCTTCAAATACCAGAAACATAATGTTTTAGGGTGGGAGAGAAAGCAGGGGCGATCCGAATAGCCAGAGTTAGAGTTAACCTTGAGAATTGTGTAGAGGACAATAAGCTATGCCTTCGTGAAGAGAAATGGAAAAGGAATTCCACTAAGCAATGGAAAGCTAAACAACAATCATCACTAGACGTACCCCAAAATACAGCAGAATCACATCCCTTGAAAATGTGGATGCATCACAAATGATTCCACTGTGAGTTACATTTTCTCATAGATTTATCACTTAGTCATTAGAATTAGTTCCAGATCCACTGTCAAATTAATTCACAGTACCTTTAACTGCTGTATATGGTGGTCTTAAGAAACATCACTAGATTATTATTTAATCTTTATTAAGTTATTTAAAAGAATGACATCACAATAAATGAGATCTGTTCATGAGTTGTTTCAGGAAGCTGCAGAAGCAGTATATTTTGCTAAGTGTGGTAATAGCTTAGCACCTTTAATGAACAATTTCAAACAACCACCATCACTCTGGTCCAGGCCCTGGTCGCTTCCAAATCGGGCTACTGCATCAGGCTCCTCATTGGATTATTATTGTTATCATTATTATGGTATTTATCAAGCACTTACTCTGTGCCAAGCACTGTTCTAAGTGCTGGGGTAGATTCAAGGGAGTCGTGTTGTCCCACGTGGGGCTCACAATCTTAATACCCATTTTCCAGATGAGGTAACTGAGGCCCAGAGAAGTGAAGAGACTTGCCCAAGTCACACAGCAGACAAGTGGCAGAGCGGGGATTATACCCCGTGCTCTTCTGACTCCCAGGCCCGTACTCTATCCACTATGCCAACAATCCTCTACTCTCTCCCCTCTTCAATGGCATTCTCCTGCCTGGATCATTTTTCTAAAAAATTGTTGTGCACATGTCTCCCCACTCCTCAATCAATCAATCAATCAATCAATGATATTTACAGAGTTCTTGCTGGGTGAAGAAGCGCTATGCTAAGCGCTTGGGAGAGAACAATATGCTGGAGGTGATAGACGGGATCCCTGCCCACAAGGAGCTTGCTTATGCTTCTGAAAAGCCTACAATCATTATCCACTCCATTCCTCATCAAATAGATATTCCAGACCACTGGCTTTAAGACATTCCATCAACTCTCTCCATCTTACTGGTCCTCTCCTCTGTCTCCCACAACACCCAAACTCTCACTCTTCGTTCCTCTCAAACTAATTCATGCTCATGCCTCACTCAGATCTCTCCTTCCTTCTACTCCTTACTCACGCTGTGTCCTTTCTGGAAGTTCCTTCACCCTCAAAACCACTAGGCCACAGTGCACCTCATCTTCAAAGCCATTATGAAATCCCACCTCCTCCAGGATGCCTTCCAAGAATTCCTTGAAGTCAGGGAGGGCAGGGATTGTGTTGTATAACTTCACTGTACTCTTTCATACTCTTAGTACAGTGCTTTCTACTTAGTAGGAGGTCAGTAAATACTACTGACTAATGAAATGGATCTCTTCCCCGGCCTATCCTGAAAAAATAATAGATCTACTTAAACAAGAAAGGTAGTGAGAAAAAAATGTGATTTCTTACAATGCTAATTTAGACTGGATCCTCAAATTTATAGTTTGTATTTTAATATGAATATGTACATGCAGCCAGAGAACAGCCCAGCTCACACACTTCATTCTCTCAAGTCAACCTATTCACTCTTTCTTGTTCTCTTGCTGTCACCTCTTGCTCACACCCTCCCTCTTAACTATAACTCCACTTCTTTTCATATACGCTAGACTACAGCTCTCCCTATCTCCAAATCCCTTGTGAAATCACATCTCTTTACCTCGTATCTCTATATAAGCAAGTATCCCTTGCTTATATTTTTGGGCCAACCAAGCACTTAAACATTCACACAAATTCCACAAGGCATTTATGTACATATCTCATTCCCCCTATCCCCCTCTCCTCTGGGTTACCTGGCACTTGGCTGTGGACCCCTTAAGTTCTTTGATACTCACTCCCAGCCCCCCAGCATTTATGTATGTATCAATCAATCAATCAATCGAATTTATTGAGCACTTACTGCATGCAGATCACTGTATTATACGCTTTGGAGAGCACCATATAACAGATTTGGTAGAGACATTCCCTGCCCACTATGAGCTTACAGTCCAGAGGGTGTATGTCCTATATCTATATCCTTATAATCTACTGTTTTCCCTCTCTGTGATTTATTTTAATGTCTACTTCCCCCTGTAGGTATAAGCTCCTTGTGAGCAGGGACTGTGCCTGACAACTCTATAGTATTTTACTTTCTTAAGAAGAAGGAAAATCAGGGCTGAAGATGTGGATTGGGGAATCACCCACTTAGAGATGGTAGTTGAAGCCATGAGAGTGAATGAGTTCTCCAAAGGAGTGAGTGTAGATGGAGAATAGATGGGGACCCAGAACTGAGCCTTGAGGTACCCCCACAGTTAGGAGGGGGGAGGCAGAGGAGGAGCCTGCAAAAGAGATTGAGAGTGAATGTCCAGAGAGATAGGAGGAGAACCAAGACAGGACAGTGTTAGTGAAACCAAGGTTGGATAATGTTTCCAGGAGAAGGAGGTGGTTGACAGTGTCTTAGGCAGTTGGCTGGTTGAGGACGATTAGGATGGAATAAAAAGAGGCCACTGGATGTGGCAAGAAGGAGATCATCGGTGACCTTTGAGAGGGTGGTTTCTGTGGAGTGAAGGGGACGGAAGCCAGATTGGAGGGGGTCAAGGAGAGAACTGGAGGAGAGGAACTGTAGACAACAGAAGTTGACAACTCACTCAAAACGTTTGGAGAGGAATGGTAGGAGGAAAATGGGGTAATAACTGGAGGGAGCCGAAAGGCTAAACGGAAGGCTTTTTAGGGTTGGGGAGAAATGAGCATGTTTGAAAGCAATGGGGAAGAAGCCACTGGAGACCAAATAGTTGGAGACGGTGGTCAGGAAGGGAAGAAGGAAGTGGGCAAGTGCTTTGATAAGACAATAACTAAATAAGAATTATGGTATTTGTTAAGCACTTACTCTGTGCCAAGCACTGTTCTAAATGCTGGTGTGATACAACCTGATCAGGTTGTCCCACGTGGGGCTCACAGTCTTCATCCCCATTTTACAGATGAGGTAACTGAGGCACAGAGAAGTTAAGTGACTTGCCCAAAGTTACACAGTTAAGTGGTGGAGCCAGGATTAGAACCCATGACCTCTGACTCCCAAGCCCGGGCTTTTTCCACTAAGCCACGATATACACGTATATATAAGAGCTGTAGGGCGGTGGTGGGGGGGAGGGGAATGAGTTAAAGGGAGCAAGTCGTGATGACTTAGAAGGGAAGAGGAGCTGAGGAAAAGGGGGGCTTAGGCTGGGAGGGCCTTTTGGAGGAGGTGGGCCTTCAGTAGGGCTTTGAAGGGGGGAAGAGTCATTGTTTGGCAGATTTGAGGAGGGAGGGTGTTCTGGGCCAAAGGTAGGACATGGGCCAGATCAAGGCACAGTGAGAAGGTTAGCAGCAGGGGAGCAGAGTGTGCAGGCTGGAATGGAGAATGAGAGAAGAGAGGTGAGGTAAGAAGGAGCTAGGTGATGGAGAGCTTTGAAGCCAAGAGTGAGGAGTTTTTGTTTGATACAGAGGTTGATAGGCAACCAGTGGAGATTTTTGAGAAGGGGAGGTGACATGCCCTGAATATTTCTATAGAAAATAATAATAATAATCATGTTGGTATTTGTTAAGCGCTTACTATGTGCAGAGCACTGTTCTAAGCGCTGGGGGAGACATAGGGGAATCGGGTTGTCCCACATGGGGCTCACAGTCTTAATCCCCATTTTACAGATGAGGTAACTGAGGCCCAGAGAAGTGAAGTAACTTGCCCACAGTCACACAGCTGACAAGTGGCAGAGCTGGGATTCGAACTCATGACCTCTGACTCCAAAGCCCGTGCTCTTTCCACTGAGGCACGCTAGTGAAGTGGGAGAGGCAGGAGGTTGGGAGGTCAGAAGGGTTGCTGATTCAGTAATCCAGTCGCGATAGGATGAGTGATTGTACTAATGTGGTAGCGGTTTGAAGGGAGAGGAAAGGGCAGATCTTGGCAATGTTGTGAAGTGAGACTGGAAGGAATTGGTGACTGATTGGGTATGTGAGGTGAATGAGAGAGCAGAGTCAAGGATGACACCAAGGTTGCAGGCCTGTGAGATGGGAAGGACGGTTGTCCCGTCCACAGGGATGGGAAAGTCCGGGAAAGGACAGGGTTTGGAAGAGAAGATAAGGAGCTCTGCCTTGGACACGTTAAGTTTGAGGCGGCAGAACATCTAAGTAGAGATCTCTACTTAGATGTCCTGAAGGCAGGAGGAGATGCAAGCCTGGAAGGAGGGAGAGAGGAGTACTGGAGTAGATACCAGTTAATCAAGTTGGGCAGAGTCCATGGGCCACAGGAGGCTCATACTTTTATCCCCATTTTACTGATGAGGTAACTGAGTCACAGAGAAGCTTCTCAAGGTCAAAAGGCAGACATATGGTGGAGCCAGGATTAGAACCTTCTAATTCTGTCTCCCCACTTCTAGAAATCTCTCCACTTCTAGACTGTAAGCCCAGTGTGGGCAGGGATTGTCTCTACTCCTGAATTGTACTTTCCAAGAACTTAGTACAGTGTTCTGCGCACAGTGAGCACTCAATAAATACGACTGAATGAATGAACCCGGGTCCTTCTGACTCTCCAGCTCGTGCTCTATCCACTACTCCATGCTGCTTCTCACTTCCTCCCCTGAGGGACAGGAACTGTGTCTAATTCCTACTTGTGTATTCTCTCTTTGGGCTTAGTACAATGCTCTGTACACATTAATCAATCAATAATCAACCATATTTATTGAGCACTTACCATGTGCAGAGCACTGTACTAAGGACTTAGGAGGGTGCACTATAACAGAGTTGGTAAACAAGTTCCCTGCCCACAGTGAACATACAGTATAGACAAGGAGACAGATGTTAACATAAATTAAAGGTGGATATATAACATAAGTGATATGGGACTGAGGGAGTGATTTCATTCATTCAGTCGGATTTATTGAGCACTTACTGTGTGCAGAGCACTGTACTAAACTCTTGGAATGAATATAGGGTGCAAGGGTGACAGTGAGTGGGAGAAGAGGAAATGAAGCTTAGTTAGGGAAGACTTCTTTGAGGAGAGGTGCTTTTAATAAGGTTTTGCAGATGGGGAGAGTGATCGTCTGATGATATAGAGAGAGCATTCCAGACCAGAGGCAGGATGTGGGTGAGAGGTCAGTGGCAACATAGATGAGATCGAGGCACAGTCATTAGGTTGGCATTAGAAGAGCGACGTTTGAGGATTGGGTTGCAGTAGGAATTCAGGGAACTAGGGTAGGAAGGAGAAAGGTGATTGAATGCTTTAAAGTCTATGGTAATGAGTTTCTGTTTGATGCGGAGGCGAATGGGCAACCACTGGAAGGTCTTGAGGAGTGGGAAAACGTGGACTGAATGGTTTTATAGAAAAATGATCTGGGCAGAAGAATAAAGTATGGACTGGAGTGGGGAGAGACAAGGAGCAGGGAGGCCAGCAGGGAGGCTGATGTAGTAATTAAGGTGGGATAGGATAAGTGCTTGGATTGATGTAGTAGCAGTTTAGATAATAATAATGATAATGTTGGTATTTGTTAAGCGCTTACTATGTGCAAAGCACTGTTCTAAGCACTGGGGGGAATACAAGGTGATCAGGATGTCCCACGTGGGGCTCATAGTCTTCATCCCCATTTTACAAATGAGGGAATGGAGGCCCAGAGAACTGAAGTGACTTGCCCAAAGTCACACAGCCGACAAGTGGCAGGGCCAGGATTAGAACCCACGACCTCTGACTCCCAAGCCCGGGCTCTTGCCACTGAGCCATGGTGCTTGGAAAAGGCAGAATTTAGTGGTTACGAAGGCTGAACCGAAAGCCAGCGCTTTCTATTACTATTACTACTTCGGTTACCTCCCCAGTACCACCTTCTTTCCACCCCAACCCTGTCCTCCTCTCTCACCATCACCCCAAACCTCCAACCCCAGACTGGGGTCCCTCACTTTCCCAACAAATTCCCCCACCTCACACTGCTTCTGTCCCTCAAGCTCATCTAAATGCACCTTGTAGATTCCCCAGTCCATCATGGGCCAATTCCCCTTCATCCTCAAACTGTTTCTGGTGCAGTCCTTCCTCAGCCTCTCTCCAGACGATACCTTCTCTTCTGACACTCGCTACAGAAAGGGGCTCGTTTCCTCCCACTACCCCCAGCTCGTAGGGAAAGGAGGAGATGTTTATGTCCTCCTCGGCCACAGTGTTGCTTTCACGCCATCCTTCTGTATCAGGTCACTCAGACAAGCTCCACAGAGAGAGGAAGGGTTGGGGGAAACCTCAGAAGTTGCCTGAAGAAATAAAAACCCACTCCTGATTACCTCCTCCCTGAGGGAAGGCTAATTATGTTGGTACTTAGGGCCTCCCTGTAATACTGCATTTCCAGAGGAAGATTGGAAAAACAACAATTTTCAGTTTTGTTCAGTTTTGAGAAAGAAAACCCTCAGCCGTTTTGAATAAGATTTGGGAAAATATCCTGGAGGGACTGGGATGACACAAGAGTATAGATTTTGGAAGCGACCCTGAAAGCAGAAGGAAGGTTCTCTACATTGGGGTCCAGAAGCTGGGATCTAAGAGGAGGGAGGCTCCTACCTTTGAGTTTGTGAAATGATTGTGTGGACCAGTAGCCGTTCTATCCCGTTATCCACAAATCCTAAGGGAAGGAAGGATTCACAACAGTGGGAGCCTATCCCTGAGATTCTCTGAGAGAGGAGGAGGGGATGGGCCAGATGAACACTTGAACCTGAGTACTTCCAGGAATGTAAAAAGGATCTTGGGGGAAGGGGAAAAGTGTTAGAGAAAGGGGAAAGATTTCTTGGATTGAAAATCCATTCTACTTATTATGGTATTATGGTTATTACTGTTATTATTTTGGTTAAGTGCTTATTATGTGCCAGCACTGTTCTAGGTGCTGGGGTTGTTGATGTTGTCTTACGCTGTCGAGTCGCGCTAGACCCATAGTGATGTCATGAACACATCCTCCATCTTCAATCATTCTGGTAGTGGATCCATAGAGTTTTCTTGGTAAAAATACAGAAGTGGTTTACCATTGCCTTCTTCCGCACAGTAAACTTGAGTCTCCACCCTCAACACTTTCCCATGCCATTGCTGCCCAGCACAGGTGAGTTTTGACTTGTGGCAAATTGTCTTCCAAGTGCTGGGGTAGATACAGGATAATCAGGTTGGACACAGTCCCTGTCCCACATCTGGCTCAAAGTCCAAGTAGAAGGAAATCATTACTTGATTGGTTCATTAAAAATGATTTCACTGTGCCTACTAAAATCCATCTAGTAGACTAATCTTGGTTTCTGTCTCAGTAAGGGCCCCAGTGGCTTGTTGGGCAGGCTTACACATTCGGCTGGTAGAAGCTGAGGGAGGGAGGGAGAAAAGACTCCCGCAAACTTTCCACAGTCAGCCTCGGGAAGGAGGGCCAGTGAATTCATTCAGTCGTATTTATTGAACTCTTACTGTGTGCAGAGCACTGACTGGCTGGCCTCCAAACACTCCCCTAGCTGTTTGGAATGTTGATTTCAGAAACAAGGCATGATGATAGTGGCCAAGAGGGGCGCAGAAGTGGAGTTTGTTTGGCCCAATCTTGTTCATTCATGGAAAGTCAAAACCAGACAGTTTTAGACCCTCCCTGTGGACATTATTGAGCATCAGGGTCCTTCTAAGTGGCTCTGGTGACTGTTTGGCAGGAATTTAGGGCTGAAGGGGCCCTGTTATATCAATTTAGGCCTGAAGAGGCCCTGGTATATCCCATCCCCTACTTCCTTCCCTCATAAGTTCCTTCAAACACACCTACATCTCCTCTCTCCTGAAAAGAATCTTCATGAGACTCCATCATAACCTTCTATCACCCAATCCCCCTCCTTCCATTTCCGTCCCCTTTCCTCAATCAGCTGTGTATCCCGACTGTCTCCAATTCCTCTCCTCCAATTTCCTTCTTGAAATTCTACAATCTGGTTTCCACCCCCTTCACTCCACTGACAGTGACTTCCTTCTTGCCAAATCCAACTTACTCTACTCCAATCTAATCCTCCTGGACCATTCCACTGTCTTCATTGCTGGATTGCTCCTCTTCTCTTGGGGATATTATCTAATGTTGGTTTTCCTGAGCCAGTTCTCTTCTGGTTCACCTCTCACCTCTCTGGTCACTCCTTCTCAGTTTCTTTTGTTGACTCTTCCTCTGACTCCCGACCCCTAAAAGTGGTGGGAACCGGAATGTGGATGGCTACCAAATCTACTTTGCTGGTCCTAACCTCTCTCCTCCTATGCAATATCGTATTTCCTTTTGCTTCTAGGACATCTCTAAATGAATGTCCCACCAGCAATTAAAGCTCAACATCCCCTAAATTTGAATTCCTCGTCTTCCCTCCCAAATCCTCTCTTTGACACCACCGGTCAATCACTGATATTTATTGAGCACTTACTATATGCAGAGCATTGTACCAAGTACTTATACTGTGAGAACAATAGCCAATGGCCTGCTGTATACTGTATGATCTTGGGCAAGTCACTTCTCTGTGCCTGTTACCTCATCTGTCAAGTGGGGATTAAGACTGTGATTCCTATGTGGGACAGGGACTGTGTCTAATTCTATTATCTTGTATCTACCCCAGCACCTTGTACCATGCTTGGCACATAGTAAGCGCTTATTAAATACCACAATTATTCTTACCCTGAAGGAGCTTACTCCATCTTCACCATCTCTGAAGCCTGTAACGTTTATATTATGCTTCATTACTCCTTTTTCAACCCCCATATTTATTCTCTCACCAAATCCTGTTGGTTCTTCCTCCACAGTATTCCAAAACTCTCCCTTTCCTTTCCGTCCAACCTGCCACTACACGGATTCAGATATTTGCCATGTCCCAGTTTGATGGCTGTATCGGCCTCCTCACTGTCTCTAGCGTCTCCCCACTCAATCAATCAACAAATCGTCTTTGTTGACTTCTAATTATGATCAGGTACTGATACTGAGCACCTGGGAGAGTACAATAGAGTTAGTAGGCATAATCCCTGCCTTCAAGGGGCTTACAGCTTAAGAGGGGAGATGGAAACTCGAACACATTTCAGGCAGAGGAAAGTAACATCGCTTCATTGATCATTTTTCTAAAACGCTGTTCTGAACACATTTTCTCTCCGCTCCTTAAAGATCTCCAATAGTTACCCACTCTTTTCTGCATCAGGCTGAAATATCTGACCATCAGCTATAAGGTACGCAATCAACTCTAGATAACGTATTTACTCATTCTCTTCTCAGCTCCTGAATTTCGTTCCTTTCAAGCCCATTGTCTCTCCCAGGGACTTCACACCCACCCTCCTGCTTGGGTCTCTCTCCCACTTCGTATCCTCAGCTACTCTCCCCGTCTTCAGAGGTCTTCTGAAAACACATCTCTTCCAGAAGGGAAGACTGACTAACCTGACTAAACTTTCATCATTTCCCCATTTCCTCATTTCCCCACCCCCACCTCCCTGCACTGCTAATTATGAACTTTCCTACCACTTAAGCACTTAAGTGCTCCCAATTCCCCCTTAACAGTTATGTACCTAATTGCATTACTTCCTCCCATATTCCATTTATTTGAATCTCTCCCGCTAGATTGTAAGAACCTTAAGGGCAGGGATGATGTTTATTAATTATACTTCTGAACTCTCCCAAGTTCTTAGTACAGTTCTGTGAAAACAGTGATTTAAGTTCTTTATACATACTAATGATTGATTCATTGATTAATTGATCATCATTCTCTGATTCTCTCAAAGGTATCCATTCCTGCTTGTGAATAGAGTCTCACAGTCAGCAGCATCTACTGGATTGTACTATTTGTTGCTGAAGTCTACTTTCAAAGTACTCAGTACAGTGCTCTGCACACACACAGTAAGCTCTCAATAATACGATTGAAAGAATGAACTTTAAACTTAAAGACAACTCTATAATCTTTAGGAAAAAAAAGAAAAAAACAAGCCACTCTAAACGATTAGGTAAACAGCTGTTTTCAAGAAACCCAAGTGCAATACAGTAGGCACAAATAATCAGTCTACTAAGTTATTTCATGGTGACCTCATGACTTGGTTTTATTTACACCGTGAGTATTTTATCTTTGAAGACTGTTTGACTTGTCTCCCTTATTTGTGTTGCTATCTCTGCTGGAGTTAAAGCAATCAATCAGTTGTTTGCAGACCATTGTATGCTTGGGAGCGTGCAATGCCTCAGAGCTGGAAGACGTGTCCACTGACCACAAGAAAATATTGATAGGGAGGAGAAGACCAGAGAAGATGCCTAGGAAAAGAGAAGAAATGGAGTGTTGGGTTAAAAAGAGGAGTAAATGGCCTTGAATTGTGCCTGTAACATCAAAATAAACGACTAGATGAAGTCTCAATACTTTTTACAATGGTATTTAGTGAGCGCTTACTATGTGCAGAGCACTGTACTAAGCACTTGGAATGTACAAATCGGTAACAGAGAGAGACAGTTCCTGCCCTTTGACGGGCTTACAGTCTAATCGGGGGAGGTGGACAGACAAGAACAATAGCAATAAATAGAATCGAGGGGATGAACATCTCATTAAAACAATAGCAAATAGAATCAAGGCGATGTACATTTCATTAACAAAATAAATAGGGTAATGAAAATATATACAGTTGAGCGGACGAGTACGGTGCTGAGGGGATGGGAAGGGAGAAGGGGAGGAGCAGAGGGAAAGGGGGGGAAAAAGAGGGTTTAGCTGCGGAGAGGTGAAGGGGGGCGGTAAAGGGAGTGAGAAGGGGAGCTCAGTCTGGGAAGGCCTCTTGGAGGAGGTGAGCTGTAAGTAGGGTTTTTATTAAAAGTTACCAAAAAAGAAAATCTCTGATGCAATTCAGATCAATCAATCAATCCTACTTATTGAGAATTACTGAGGACAGAGCACTGTGCTTGGGAGAGTACACTATAACAGATTTGATAGACCCATTCCCTGCCCACAATGAGTTTACACTGAATAGGAATAGGTGAATAGTAAACATTCAACGGTAAGGATTTTTTTTCATTCTTTTCAGGTAGAAGGCTATTTTGGCAGCTTTAAAGAAAATGTGGCATGAAAATGTCATGTTGTCTGAGGAAATTCTTTATGCCTGAATTATTGCACGAATTTAGCATCTCAAAATAGATTCTACATTTTGTAGACAGCAATTAGGAGGGGAAGGTTTGTGGATAATCTGGAGAAATTCACCAGTACTGAGAGAGTTTTGACAAGAAATACTTCTGCTGCAAAATAAAAGTAGAAGGAAACAATAGGAACTAAAAAAAAAAAGATAATTTGCAAGAGTTTGATTTTAGTCATTCCCCTGCCTGGAGGCAAAAAATTCACCAGTTGACCTTTCAAGATCACTTTCAGATTTTATTATTTAAAACCCTTGGGCAGAAACAACAAAAAGCCCATGAATAGTAGCTGGCTCAAAAAAAGACATGACTAAGTGGATGTAAAGGCTAAAGGATCAGATAAAGAAGAAAATGACCATAATGACAAAGCAAGATCTGAAGGCAGATGCCTATCTAGTGCCAGAAAAGAGAGAAGCTTGTAAAGAAGTGAAGAAGGGACTTTGGACAAGGGATGCAAAAGGTAAGACAGTGCAGAATCTCGTCCTAGAGAGCAAAAACCTAAAATAACATCCAGGAGAAAGGAAAATCAATCAATCAGGGGTATTTAGAGAGCATCTACTGACTGGGAAGCCTTGTATTAATTACTTTGGAGAGTACTGCAGAATTGGGTGTGTGTATCATGGATAGAGCATGGGTGTGGGAATCAGAAGGACCTGGGTCCTAATTTGGCTCTACTACTTGTTGCTGTGTAGCCTTAGGCAAGTCACTTCACTGTGCCTCAGTGACCCCATCTGTAAAATGGGCATTAAGACTGTGAGCCCTAAGTGGGACAGAGACTGTGTCCAACCCAATTGTCTTGTATCTACCGCAGCACTCAGTAAGGTGTCTGGCACATCATAGGTGCTTAACAAATATCACAATTATCGTTACTAGCATTATTATTGCATATATCATAGTTATCCTTCATAATTGAAGAATAATGTTGGTATTTGTTAAGCGCTTACTATGTGCAGAGCACTGTTCTAAGCGCTGGGGTAAACACAGGGGAATCAGGTTGTCCCACGTGGGGCTCACAGTCTTAATCCCCATTTTACAGATGAGGGAACTGAGGCACAGAGAAGTTAAGTGACTCGCCCACAGTCACACAGCTGACAAGTGGCAGAGCTGGGATTCGAACTCATGAGCCCTGACTCCAAAGCCCGTGCTCTTTCCACTGCACCACGCTGCTTCTCACCACTGACAGTGAAATTCACCTACGGGTGCATGAATGACTAAAAAAGGAATTGCAACCCATGTGACTAGCCTTATGCAATTAATCACTGGGTTGTACCGGCCACTTTTTGAGAAGACATAGACTGGGAAGGAGTTGGAGTGAATGGAAGGACTCAACCTCAATTAGTCAGGGCTATTTATTGAGCGCTTATTCATTCATTCATTCATTCAATAGTATTTATTGAGCCCTTACTATGTGCAGAGCACTGTACTAAGTGCTTGGAATGAACAAGTTGGCAACAGATAGAGACAGTCCCTGCCGTTTGACGGGCTTACAGTCTAATCGGGGGAGACAGACAGACAAGAACAATAGCAATAAATAGAGTCAAGGGGAAGAGCATCTCGTAAAAACAATGGCAACTAAATAGAATCAAGGCGACGTACATTTCATTAACAAAATAAATAGGGTAATGAAAAATGAGTGAAGAAGGGACTTTGGACAAAGGATGCGAAAGCTAAGACAGTGCAGAATCTCATCCTAGAGAGCAAGAACCTAAAATAACATCCAGGAGAAAGGAAAATCAATCCATCAGGGGTATTTAGGGAGCATCTACTGACCATTCATTCATTCAGTCAGTCATATGTATTAAACACTTACTGTGTGCAGAGCACTGTATTAAAGGCTTGGGAAAGTATGTCCTCGAAAAATAACCTGAAAGTGTCAGAGTGAAGAGTGGCAATTCTGATCGTAGGATTCGATTACCCCAGGTGGTGATATAGATAGAAAGACTCAGAGACAGGAGTCGGGATAGTGCGGAAAGGAGGAAAGTGGCTACACGTCCGTTCATCCCAATTGAACACGAGTGGCGTGTAGCACCGAGCCTCCCTCAGAACATTGCCTTTACTGAAGCATACAGCCAATTAGCGAGGAAGGGAGGGATGGGGTGTTCACAATCAGTTCCTGGGTTCAGTTCCTATTTTCCAGAGATAAGCGGATGTGCAGTTGACAATTAGCAGCTGCAGTCAGGGTTAACAACATGATGGATTCTTGACATGGTAACCAAAAGAATGTTGTGGTTATCTTGCTTATCTGGGGATCGACAATTTCTCAAACTGGAGGGGATCATAAAACAAACTGATAAGGGAGTCATAAAACAAACTGGAGGGGATCATAAAACAAACTGGAGGGGATCATGAAACAAACTGGAGGGGATCATAAAATGAAAGGAAGTCCTGGATTCACTAAAATGGAGTCACTCTTGACCTCTCAGTTCTGCTCGATAGGCCTGGCTGCCAGTCGGTCAGTTCTTGTGGACAACTAAGTACGATGCAACAATAAACAGTGATATTCCCTGCCCAGAATGAGCTCACGCTTATTGCATGCCAAGCACTGGGAGAGTAATAAGAATAATAATGGCATTTAAGTGCTTACTATGTGTTAAGCACTGTTCTAGGTGCTAGGGCAGATACAAGATAATCAGGTTGCACACAGTCCCTGTCCCACCCGGGGCTTGCACTCTTAATCCTTATTTTACAGATAAGGTAACTGAGGCACAAAGAAGTGAAATGACTTGCCCAAGGTCACACAGTAGACAAGTGACAGATCTGCGATTAGGACCCAGAGTACACTGCAGTAGAGTTGTAAAACGTAATTCCTGTCCACAAGGACCACTGTGGCCTTCTAGAAACTTTTCTCTCCTTGTGCACCTTTGTTTCTGTTTGCTGTAGCAGCTGGTCCAAAGAGAAAAGGAAATCAGACAAATAAATTCTTCCTTTTTCATATGAGATCACCCACAGTTCATATCCCTCCTTCTTCAAGTCATATTTTCCCACCAGTTTATGTTCTTTCTCATAAGATGTGTTTTGAAATTCGAGCAAAATTTCTTTATGCTCCCATACTTTATTTTTCTAGCTACAAGACAGCAAAGTATATGCTAAATGAGAGTTAATTCATTAACATTTAACACTCGGATAATTACTGCATTATCATCCTGAGCTGTGTGGAGCAGCTGCACTGTGCTTCCTTTGCTCATCTCAGTCTCTAAGCTTTTGGGGGTCTGATGAGAATTCATTTCTTTTCAAATTGGCAGAGGCCACCCTACCAGCAGAACTTAATTCCTAAGATGTCTCCTACACGTTTACAATTACAAATTGAATGGTGCCAACTCACTGCTAAAGTTCATCCCCAGAAATACAAACTTTTTAAATAGTTCATGTTTTAACATTTATAAGGAGTCTTCAGTATGCCAGGCACTGAATAAAGCACAAAGGGAACTTCCAATCTTCTAATCTTTCTCCTGCTTTCGACGCTGTGGACCACCCCTCTCTCCTGGAAATACTATCTAACCTAATTTATTCTGACATTATCCTCTTCTGGTTCTCTCCCTATCTCTCTGGCCACTCATTCTCAGTCTCTTTCTGGGAATCCCCCTCTGCTTCCCACTCCCTAACTGTGGGAGTGCCTCAAGGCTCAGTTCTGGGTCCCATTCTATTAGGTCCCTTTCTATTCTCCAACTACTCTTACTCCCTTAGAGAACTCATTTGCTCTTATGGCTTCAAAGATATCTATGGGGATGATTCCCAAATCTATCTCTTCAGCCTCATTTCCTCCTGCCTTTGTCTTGTCTTGCGCTGATGAGTTGCCTCCAACCCATAGCAATTCCATAGACGTGTCTCTCCCAGAACACCCCTCCTCCAACTTCAATCAATCTGGTAGTGGATCCAGAGAGTTTTCTTGGTAAAAATATGAAAGTGCTGCTGCTGCCTTCTGTGCCATAAACTTGAGACTCCACCCTTGACTCTCTCCCAGGCCGCTGCTGCCCATCACAGGTGAGTTTTGACTTGCAGCAGATTGTCTTGCACTCGCTAGCCACTGCCCAAGCTAGGAATGGAATTTGGTATGCCTCTGCTTGACTCTCCCTCCCAAAGCCGAGACTGATAGAGCACTGAAAATTCTGCAGGTGCGATCCTGAGAGGGCCCTCCCTTCCTTTAGGACATCTCTATTTGGATGCCCCACTGACACCTCAAACTTAACATGGCCAAAAAAAAATTCCTCATTTTCCCAACCAAACCCCATCTTCCCCATGACTTTCCCATCACTGAAAGCATCGCCACTATCCTCTCTGCCTCACAAGCCCATGGCTTTGGTATTTTCCTTGACACATCTCTCCCGTTCAATCCACACATTCAGTCTGTCATTAAATTCTGTCAGTTCTACCTTCATGGCATCACTAAAATCCACCCTTTTCAACCAAACTGCTCTATGCTCATCTAAGCACTTAACGTACTTAAGTAGGATGATTACTGCATCAGCCTCCTTGCTGACCACCTTACTTCCTGTTTCTTACCACACCAGCCCACATTTCGCTCTGCTGCCTGGATTATTATTCTGAAAAAAAACAATCCATATCTCCCCACTCTAAGAACCTCCAATGGCTGCCCATCTACTTCCAAATCAAACAAATTCCTTACCATTTTCTTTAAGGCACTGAATCAGCCCTGTCTCCCTCCTACCCAACCTTGCTAATCTACCACAACTCAATCTGCCCACTTCATTCCTCTAATGCCAACCTGCTCTCTATACCTTGATCTCATTTATACCACCAAGGACCCAAGGTCCACATTTTCCCTAGGACCTGGGACTCGATTGCCTTCCAACATAAGACAGTCCACCACTCCATCTTCAAAATCCTCCTAAAATCGCCTCTCCTCTAAGAGGCCTTCACAGATTAAGACTTTTATTTTTCCTACCATCCTCCCCTCTAAATCAGCTATGCACTTGTGTATATACCCCCTTAAATACTTTGGTAATTACTCCAGCCTATTATTTATGTAAATATACTTACATGTTACTCTTTCTCCTACCCCGAGTCTATTTTAGTGTCTGTCTCCCCTTCTAGAGCGTAACTGTGAGCAGAGATAGTATCTGCCAACTCTGTCTATCTCGATGTCAACCCCTTCCCCACGTCTTCTCCATAGCTTGGAACTTCCTCCCCCTCTATATATGTCAGAGCACTACTCTCTCCACCTTCAAACCATTACTAAGGTCGTAACTCCTCCAAGAGGACCTTCCCCAATGAAACCTTCTTTTTCTTGGCTCGCTCTCCCTTCCGTGTCATGTATGCACTTGAATCTGTGAATCTGCACTTGCTGAATGAATCTGTGACCTTTGGACCCTTAATATTCACCCCACCCCTAACCCCAAAGTACTTCTATATAAATCTAAATTATATTCTATAAATTACTTGTTTATTCATGTTAATGTCTGTCTCCCCCTCCCCCCCAGACTGTAAGCTCATCGTGGGCAGGGATTGTGTCTGCTAATCCTGTTGTATTGTACCCTCCCAAGTCTTAGTACAGTGTTCTGCACATAGTAAGCACTCAATAAATATGACTGAATGATTGCATTATACTTCCCCACGTGCTTAGTACAATGCTCTGCACACAGTAAGCACTCAATAAATACCATTGATTGATTGATTGATCCAATCCAATCCACATATTTTAAGAAGGCCAATTAGGCCTAGTGGAAAGAGCACGGACCTGTTAGAGGGCCTGGGTTCTAATCCTAGCACTGCCACTTGTCTGCTGTGTGACCTTGGGCAAGTCAGTGAACTTCTCTGTCCCTCAGTTACCTCATCTGTAAAATAGGGACTGTGTCCAACCTGATCTTGTATCTACCCCAGCATTTAGTACAGTGTCTCCCACATAATAAATGTTTAACAAATGCTATAAAAAGTGCATGGATTGAGACATGATGAGCAAAAAAGCTGGAAATGAAAAACCTATACTTTCTGAATCGACGTTTTGCCTTCAGTCCATCTCACCTTTCCATTCTCTTCATCAGATGATGTTTATTAAATTTCTCAAATGAGAAACGTGATTGGAACATGGGAAGTAATGCAAGCAATCAACTGGTGATCATGGAGTCCCTCTTTGGGGTCAGGCTGCTGTGAGGGGGAGGCGAGAAAAGGGGGCTGTGAATCTCTCTCAACCTTCTATTATCCTCTCCCAAGACTTTGAACAATACAGTGCAGCAATAAGTTCCTTTCCTTTTCTATTGCCTACAGTAACCTAATAACAATAATAATTATGGTACTTGTTAAGCACAGTGCTTAGAACAGTGCTTAACAAACACCATCATTATTATTATTATTATATGCCAAGCACTGATCTAATCACTGGAGCAGATACAAGTTAATCAGGTTGGACACAGTCCCTTCCCCCATGGGGCTCCCACTCTTAATCCCCATTTTACAGATGAGGTAACTGAGGCCTAGAGAAGTTAAGTGACTTGTCCAAGGTCACACAGCAGACATGTAGCAGAGCTGGGTCCTTCTATTTCCCAGGCCCATGCTCTATCCACTAAGCCACGTGTGTATTTATGGCATATATGTGCCACACCCTGACCCCAAAGGGGGCTTTGACACTTGGATGCACTGGGGATATTAGGAGTTAAAACCTGTCTTTCTGACGAACTGCTGTTCTCACTGGTGTGAACAGCGGGGTGCTATTTAAAGTTTTGTGGTTCCACAGATTCAACCACCAAGCCTGAGCATTGACCCCACTGTCAGGACTAGCATTCATTCATTCATTCATTCATTCATTCATTCATTCATCATATTTATTGAGTGCTTACTATGTGCAGAGCACTGCACTAAGCATTTGGAATGCACAATTTGGCAAGAGTTAGAGACAATTCCTACCCAAAAACGGGCTCACAGTCTCAACGGGGGAGACAGATAACAAAACAAAACAGAACAAAACAAAATAAGTAGTCAGGTATCAATATCATCAAGATAAATAGAATCACAGATATATACACATCATTATCAAAATAAATAAGTTAATAAATAATATATACAAATATGCACAGTGCTGTGGGGAGGGAAATGGGGAAGAGTAGAGAGTGGGGGAGATAGGGAGGGGAGGAGGAGCAGAGGGAAAGGGAGGGCTCAGTCTGGGAAGGCCTCCTGGAGGAGGTGAGCTCTCAGTAGGAGTTTGAGGAGGGGAAGAGAGTTAGTTTGGCGGATGTGAGGAGGGAGGGCATTCCAGGACGGCGGTAGGATGTGGGCCAGACGTCGGCGGCGGAACACGTGAGATCTAGGGCCAGTGAGGAGGTGAACGGCAGAGGAGCAGAGTGTGCGGACTGGCCTGTAGAAGGAGAGAAGGGAGGTGAGGTAGGAGGGGGCAAGGTGATGGAGAGCTATGAAGCCAAGAGTGAGGAGTTTTTGTTTCATGTGAAGGTTGATAGGCAACCACCGGAGGTTTTTGAGGAGGGGAGTGACATGCCTGGAGCGTTTCTGTAGGAAGATGATCCGGGCAGCGGAATGAAGACTAGATTGGAGAGGGGAGAGACAGGAGGGTGGGGGATCAGATAGGAGGCTGACACAATAATCCAGTCGGGATATTATGAGAGCTTGTATCAGCAAGGTAGCCGTTTGGATGGAGAGGAAAGGGCGGATCTTGGCGATATTGTAAAGGTGAGACCAGCAGGTGTTGGTGACAGATTGGATGTGTGAGGTGAATGAGAGAGCTGAGTCTAGGATGACACCAAGGTTGAGAGTCTGTGAGACGGTAAGGATGAAAGTGCCATCCACAGTGACAGGGAAGTCAGGGAGAGGACGGGGTTTGGGAGGGAAGATAAGGAGCTCAGTTTTGGACTTGTTGAGTTTAAGGTGGCGGGCAGACATCCAGGTGGAGACGTTCTGAAGGCAGGAGGAGATAGGAACCTGGAGGGAGGGGGAGAGAACCGGGGAGGAGATGTAGATTTGTGTGTCATCTGCACAGAGATGATAGTTGAAGCCGTGGGAGCCAACGAGTTCACCAAGAGAGTAAGTGTAGATGGAGAACAGAAGAGGACCAAGAACAGACCCTTGAGGAACCCCTACAGTTAGAGGATGGGAGCGGGAGGAGGAGCCCACGAAGGAGACCGAGAATGACCAGCCAGAGAGATGAGGAGAACCAGAAGAGGACAGAGTCCATGAAGCCAAGGTGAGATAAAGTGTGGAGGAGAAGGGGATGGTGGACAGTGTCATAGACAGCAGTGTCAAAGGCATACTCCTGGAACAAGGAACTAGACATTAAGGTGGAGTTACGGGGCCCCCTAGACTGTAAACTCACTGTGGGCAGAGAACATGTCTACCAACTCTATTATATTGTACTCTCCCAAGTGCTTAATGCAGAGTTTGGCACACAATAAAAGTTAAATAAATATGACAGAATGACTGAATGGGAGTAGAGCTGTGTTTCTTTCTCACTGCTATGACAGACTGCTTCAGATGAAAATCTCCTTGGTAAACGTGTATGTATGCTGTGTGTGGGGCTGCTTGTTTCTGTGAGAGTGTGTTATGATGGGATTTCTCTCTCTTTCTCCTTTTCCTAACTTTTCTTTCTTTCTTGACCGCAAGCTCGTTGTGGGCTGGGAAAGTGTCTGCTATCTCTGTCATACTGTGCTTTCCCAAGTGCTTAGTGCAGTACTCTGCATATAGTAAGTGCTCAATAAATACCACTAATTGATCTAATCTTGGACACCTGTCCCTCTACCTCTAGAAGACCCCTCAAAGTCTCACCATTTTCATTTTCTTTTGTTTCAAATAATAATAATACTTTAGGTTGATCAACCTCTTGCAAATGTCGTCGTAGAAATTTGCAGCAGTTTAAATACATAACTGTGGAAGGGACCTGTTCTTAAAATAAGTCTGAAATTCTTATATGTGTATAAATGTGCTTAATCCATTTAACCCACGATGTCTGATGGCAATGAAGACAGAGCAAATAACTAATGTAGACCTAAATTGATATTTAAGAAATAGAATCGTTTTAATCCTTTTCAATGATCTAATAGCTTATAATTACAAAATACGAGTATATGAACGACCCAGTTAGTACTTTATTTTAATGTTGGTTGGTAAGTAATTCCTTGAATCAGAAAAACAAGCTGTGTCTACAACTTCTCTGCTAGGACTTCAGAAAGCATTTTTGCGATAGAGCTGATGGCTGCTATTAGGAGTCTTATGGGCTAATGGGGAAAGGGGCCGTGGAATGAAAACTAAAGTCTTAAAGACTTACTGATCTTTTGAAATGTTCCCTTTAATAACGCTCACCTCTCCTCCCCACTCCCCAGTAGAAAAAATATGATGACTCCATTTTCATGGCCCTCCTGGAACATGGGCCTCAGAGTCAGATGACCTCGGTTCTAATCTCTGCTCTGCCACTTGCCTGCTGTGTGACCTTGGGCATGTCACTTCACTTCTCTGTGCCTCAATCTCCTCATCTGTTCTCCTTCTACTTAGACTAAGCCCCATGTAGGGCAGAGACTATTTCTGACCTGATCATTTGGTACCTATCCATTACTTAGCACTGTAGTTGTCATGTAGTAAGCACTTAACAAATAACATATAACTAGATTCATTCATTCATTCAATAGTATTTATTGAGCACTTATTATGTGCAGAGCACTGTACTAAGCGCTTGGGATGAACAAGGCGGCAACAGACAGAGAGAGTCCCTGCCGTTTGACGGGCTTAGATGACACCTAAATCAACATCTCCTCCCCTGTTTTCTCTCCATCCGTCCAGGCTCCTATCTTCTCCTGCCTTCAGACCATGTTCACGTGGATGTCCGCCCGCCACCTAAAATCAACAGGTCCAAGACGGAGCTCCTTATCTTCCCTCCCAAACCCTGTCCTCTCCCTGACTTCCCTGTCACTGTGGATGCCACGACCATCCTTCCCGTCTCAAAGGCCCACAACCTTGGGGTCGTCCTTGAATCAACTCTCTCATTCACCCCACACATCCATTCCGTCACCAACACCTGCCAGTCTCACCTTCGCAATATCGCCAAGATCTGCCCTTTCCTCTCCATTCCACTGTCTGGATCATCTTCCTACAGAAATGCTCTGGGCATGTCACTCCTCTCCTCAAAAACCTCCAGTGGTTGCCTGTCAACTTCTGCATAAAACAAAAACTCCTCACTCTTGGCTTCAAAGCTCTCCATCACCTTGCCCCCTCCTACCTCACCTCTGTCTCTCTTTCTACTACCCACACCATACACTCCGCTCCTCTGCCGCTCACCTCCTCACTGTCCCCCATTCACGCCTGTCCCGCTGACGATCCCTGGCCCAAGTCCTACCGCTGTCCTGGAGTGCCCTCCCTCCTCACCTCTGCCAAACTAACTCTCTTCCACTCTTCAGAGCCATACTGAGAGCTTACCTCCTCCAGGAGGCCTTCCCAGGCTGACTTCCTCTCCCTCCCCCCCCGCAACCTTCTTCTCTTCCTTCCCTTCCCCTCCCCTCAGCATTGTGCTCATTTGTATATATATTATTTATTACACTATTTATTTTGTTAATGAGGTGTATATCTCCTTGATTCTATTTATCTTGATGATGTTGTCTTGTTTTTGTTTTGTTCTGTTTTGCTCTGCTGTCTGTCTCCCCCGTTTAGACTGTGAGCCCGTCATTGGGCAGGGATTGTCTCTATCTGTTGCCGAATCATACATGTCAAGTGCTTAGTACAGTGCTCTGCACATAGTAAGACTTAATAAATACTATTGAATGAATGAATGCAGGCAGGTTCTGTGCTGGGTAATCGATCTATCATATTTACTGAGCACTCACTCTATGCAGAACACTGGACTAAGTGCTCGGGAGAGTACAATACAATGATAATAATAATATTTGTTAAACTCAATGTGCCAGGTAAAGTTAAGTGATTTGCCCAAAGTCCCACAGCAGACAAGCAGCAGTACTAAGATTAAAACTCAGGTCCTCAGACTCTGAGCCCATGCTCTTTTCGCTAGGCCACACTGCTCCTCACAAACTCTGCTCTCAAAGCAAGGCAGGGATGAGAATGTGTAGGTGTACTGCAGAAACCACTTCCTCTATGAACAAATTCTTCAACCAAGTTCTCCGTCCTGAGGTCCAAAGGGAACCCATTATCCTCAAAGAAAGACTGCATCCTCATCCTCATTACCCTTCAAAAGTTGGCATATTGAATAGAAAGCTACTGTGTGGACACAGAGTTTCAACAGCACTATGTTTTCTTCAATTACACCCAATCCCTGCATCCCCGAAGAAAAATACCAGGGATCCGTCCTTATAACTCAGATAATAATAATTATTATTATGGTATTTGTTAAACACATACTATGTACCAAGCACTGTTCTAAGCGCTGGGGTAGATACAAGGTAATGAGGTTGTCCCACGTGAGGCTCACAGTCTTAATCCCCATTTTACAGAGGAGGTAACTGAGGTCCAGAGAAGTGAAATGCCTTGCCCAGTGTTACACAGCTGACAAGTGGCGGAGCCGGGATTAGAACCCACGACCTCGGACTCCTAAACACGAGCTCTTTGCACCAAGTCACGCTGCAGATCCTTCAACTATGTTTTCTTCCAAAGGAGATTTTATAAAACACTTTTCCAATTAGCCACCCACTTATCCTTCCTGACAGAGAAGCATGTTTATCTTATTCCTCTTACTACTAATGCATCTCCAAGTGGAAGAACTGGCTGGCAACAAATTGATGTGGGCAGGAAAAATTTGTATTTTTTATTTATGAGAGTGATTTCACATGTATCAGAACACGTCTAATATATTAGCGAGCGAGAAGTGAGTTGATGAAGAAGGTTGATAAAGTCTTCTAATATATTTGACAGGACCAGATGGTGTATTTGTGAAAAAAAAATATCAAATGATCCAGAAAGGTTTAAGCAGTTAAAATCTCTGTGGGTGAAATGCCTGGACTCAGCAGATTCCTACTGCTTCCTGATAACCTGCTATAGCTACATATATTTCACTTCAAGAAACAGAAAACATGAAATTGGCAAGGTATATGGACCACTCTTGTTTCTCAGTCAGTGTACTGTGAAATCAATCAATCAATTGGTGATGTTTATTTAACATTTACTGTGGGCAGAGCAGCGTACTAAACACTTGGGAGAGTACCACATAACAAATCTTCACAATAGCTAGCAATTAAATCTCAAAAATTCAACTTGAGGTCCAGGCGCCAATAGGATGCCTGATTGATTTTATATGGAAAGTCTGATTTTCATTCATTCATTCATTCGATCGTATTTATTGAGCACTTACTGTGTGCAGAGCACTGTACTAAGTGCTTGGAAAGTACAATTCGGCAATAAAGAGGGACAATCCCTACCCACAGTGGGCTTACAGTCTACAGGGGGGAGACAGACACCAAAACAAGTAAACAGGCATCGGTATAAATAAATAGAATTATAGATATATACAAAGGTACATAAGTGCTCTGGGGCAGGGAGAAGGGGTGGGATGATCCCTCCACGGTCTGATTCTGATACATAAATGGATGGTATTTATCGATCACTTGCTGTGTGCGGAACACTGTACTAAGCACTTATATGTCCAGGTTTTTGTTGTTGTTGTTTTCATTTTTGGCACTGAACTTTCCCTCCACCGTGACTCCTATCACTAAGTTTGGCGGTTTGGTTGCTACTTCACACTGATCTGGGAGAGAAAATCAAAGTTTTTAGAACATGTGGGGGACGGGGTAGGGGAGAGGGTTAGGGGCATTTCTAGATAAACATTCTAGTATTATGTGAAAATGGAGCTCATGACGTGATCACATTAGCCAACATGCCCCATGCATCTCCTTATCTGGTGCTCAGAAAGGGTGTCATGCCCTCCCACTCACGGGAGCTTAATTATGCCTGCTTCAGACTCAGCCTGAGTGCTGTTCTTTCTGAACTACCCTGGCCCTGGAGAAGTAAGCTCCAAGATCTTTTTGTTATTGTTGTTGTCTTATGCTGACGAGTCGTGTCCAACCCATAGCGACATCATGGACACATCTCTCCCAGAAGGCCTGCCTCCATCTGAAATCGTTCTGGTAGTGGATCCAGAGAGTTTTCTTGGTGAAAATCCGGAAGCGGTTTACCGTTGCCTCCTTCCGCACAGTAAACTCGAGTCTCTGCCCTCGACTCTCTCCCACACTGCTGCTTCCCGGCACGGGTGAGTTCTGACTTGTAGCAGATGGGCTTCCACTCGCTAGCCACTGCCTGAGCTAGGAATGGAATGGATAGGCCTCTGCTTGACTCTCCCTCCCATAGCGAGTGGTGGAGTACTGGAAACCCTCCAGGTGCGACCCTGAGGGGGGAAGATCTTTTTATTTCTGAGGAATTTGGAATTGGGATTAGGATACAGGGGTCAAATAAAACCTTCCCCTCTAGAATGTAAGCTCCTTCTAGAATAAACTCATTGTGGGCAGGGCACGTGCCTACTAACTCTGTTGTGCTGTACTCTCCCTAGCACTTAGTACAGTGCTTTGCACAAAATAAGCACTAAATAAATATGATTGATCAATCGATTCCCCACTTCTAGTCCTGTGAGACCCCCAGGACTGTTTGTAGTCCAGTCGCTTTCTCAGTAGTCAGTGAAGAGGAATAAAAGGAAACATAGGGAAGAGGTCGACGCATAGACTGGAGACGTTAAGAGAAGCAACGTGGCTCAGTGGAAAGAGCACGGGCTTGGGAGTCAGAGGTCATGAGTTCAAATCCCGGCCCTGCCACTTGTCAGCTGTGTGACTGTGGGCAAGTCACTTAACTTCTCTGTGCCTCAGTTACCTCATCTGTAAAATGGGGATTAACTGTGAGCCTCATGTGGGACAACCTGATTACCCTGTATCTACCAGATCTACCCTACTTTCCACTCACTGCATCCCTTAGACTCCTCTCCCTCTGCCTCACCAGTTCCCCACCCTTGGCCATCTCTTTCAACTAGGACTGCTCCATCGGTTCACTCGCTTCCAACCCATTCTTACCTGTCCGTCATGCCATTCCCTCCTCAGTCCCCCACGCCAGAACCTCATCTACATTTAGCCAGTGGTAATTCTATTCCACTGTGGACAAACATTGCTTCATCTGTGAGCACTTCCTAACCCAGCCACTGCTCCATCTTACATGTCTAAAACTGAACTCCTTATCTTCCCTCCCAAACCCTGTCCTTTCCCTGACGTCTCTGTCACTGAATGGCACGACCATCCTTCCCTTCTCACAGGCCCGCAACGTTGGTGTCATCCTTGACTCAGCTCTCTCATTCACCCCACACATCCAATCCATCACCAACACCTGCCGGTCTCACCTTCACGGTATCGTCAAGATCCGCCCTTTCCTCTCCATCCAAACTGCTACCTTACTGGTACAAGCTCTCATAATATCCCGACTGGATTATTGTGTCAGCCTCCTCTCTGATTTCCCATCCTCCTGAGTCTCCCCACTCCAGTCTATTCATTCAGCTGCCCGGATCATCTTCCTACAGAAATGCTCGGGGCATGTCACTCTCCTCCTCAAAAACCTCCAGTGGTTGCCTATTATCCTTTGCACGAAACAAAAACTCCTCACTCTTGGCTCAAAGCTCTCCATAACCTTGCCCCCTCCTACGTCACCTCCCTTCTCTCTTTCTACTGCCCACACCGTACACTCCGCTCTTCTGCCGCTCACGTCCTCACTGTCCCGCATTTGCACTTATCCCGCTGTTGACCCCTGGCCCCCATCCTACCACAGTCCTGGAATGCCCTCCCTCTTCACCTCCGCCAAACTAACTCTCTTCCCTTCTTCAAAACCCTACTGAGAGCTCACCTCCTCCAAGAGGCCTTCCCAGACTGAGCCCCCCATCCCTCTTCTCCTGCTCCCCTACCCCCACTCTTCCTCCTCCCTCTCCCCCCTTCCCCTCCCCTCAGCACTGTGCTTATTTGTATATATTATTTATGACCCTATTTATTTTGTTAATGAGGTGTACATCCCTTGATTCTATTTATCTTGATGATGTTGACTTGTTTTTGTTTTGTTCTGTTTTGCTCTGCTGTCTGTCTCCCCCATTTAGACTGTGAGCCCATCACTGGGCAGAGATTGTCTCTATCCGTTGCCGAATTGCACATTCCAAGCGCTTAGTACAGGGCTCTGCACATAGTAAGGCTCAATAAATACTACTGAATGAATGAATGAATCACCAAGACCTGGCTCTCTCCAGATGACATTGTCTCCTCCACCACTCTGAAGCTGCTTCATCTTCTCCCCTCTTTTGACTCACAGGGAATGGGAGAGAAGTTAGTTTGATCCTTCTCCCCCTCACCCACCCCTCCACAGTGTCATCTGTGCCATCCCCCACCTCGATCCCTCCCCTTCTCTTCTTTCAAAGTCATTGTCACCTGCCTTTTACAATTTCCAATTACTGCTGCAGCCTGCTTTTTAAAATACATGAGAGGAAGATCAAGCAAATGTTGTTGTTTTTTCATTCCTAAGGAGACGATTCCTTGCTGACAAATGAGAAAAGAACCAAGGAAAGAAGAACAGTGGTGGCTGGTTAGGTTTCCGGCAATGGCCAGTGGAACTAGGCCCTGTAATCATTAAAATGGTCAGGTGGCTGAGAAGCTGACTGGAAGAAGAATATAACATGTTACCAGGCTGGGAAGGCAGCGGGGCGCGACGGAAGAGCCACGGTCCTGAAAGCCGGAGGTCCCGGGTTCAAGTCCCAGCTCTGACACCCGTTCCCTGGGTGGCCTTGGGCAAGCTACTTAACCACCCCATGCCTTAGTTTTCCCAGCTGTAAATTGGGGGTAATAATACCCAAACCCCACCTCGCAGGGGTGTTTTGAGGAGAAAATAATTAATGTAAGGCACTTTGGTACTAAAAGCACCACAAAATCTCCTTGATTTAGAAGGAGAATGGTGTAGTGGTTAAAGCACAGGCCTGGGATTTAGAAGGTCATGGGTTCTAATTCAGGCTCCGCCACTTGTCTGCCATGTGACCTTGGGCAAGTCGCTTCACTTCTCTGTGCCTCAGTTACCTCATCTGGAAATGAGGAGTGAAACTATAAGTCCCATGTGGAACAGAGACTGTGTCCAACCCGACTTGCTTGTATCCACCACAGTGTTTAGTATAGTGCACGGCACATAGTAAGTGCTTAACAAGTGCCCCAAATTCCTCTAGACTGTAAGCTCGTTGTGGGCAGGGAATGTGTCTATTGTTGTACTTTCCCTAGAGCTTAGTACAGTGTTCTGCACACTGTAAGCGCTCAAGCGCTCGTATAGACTGTGAGTCTTTCATTGGGCAGGGATCGTCTCTATCTGTTGCCAAAATATACATTCCAAGCACTTAAAATGATGGTATTTGTTAAGCGCTTACTATGTGCAAAGCACTGTTCTAAGCGCTGGGGGATACAAGGTGATCAGGTTGTCCCACGTGGGGCTCACAGTTTTAATCCCCATTTTACGGATGAGTTAACTGAGGCCCAGAGAAGTGAAGTGGCTTGCCCAAAGTCACACAGCTGGCAAGCGGCAGAGCCGGGATTAGAACCAACGACCTCTGACTCCCAAGCCCGGGATCTTTCCACTGAGCCATGCTGCTTCTCTAGTACAGTGCTGTGCTCATAGTAAGTGCTCAATAAATACTATTGAATGAATAAATAAGATTGAATGAAGTGGAACGGGTCTCAATTCTGTGGTCCTTCCAAAGGCCTGTTGACAATGGGATGAACTAGATGACCTCTTGAAATATTTGGAACTGTGGGACTAGGCACAGTGAATGAACACTGTGTCAGCCTTGTGCATAAACCATTAAGCGATGTTGCCTCTCTTGACGGAGAGGAGGGGGGATCCAAGGTAATCAGGTTGTCCTATGTGGGACTCACTGTCTTAATACGAATTTTATAAATGAGGTAACTGAGGCACAGAGAAGTTAAATGACTTGCCCAAAGTCACACAGCTGACAAGTGGTGGAGTTGGGATTAGAACCCATGACCTCTGACTCCCAAGTTGGGACAACCTGATTGCCTTGGATCCCCCCTCCTGCAGAGCTTAGAACAGTGTTTGGCACATAGTAAGTGCTTAACAGATACCATTATTATTATTACTGGAAATTCTTCCTCCTGATCTAATGCAAGGGAGACTTGTCCTGGCTCCTATCTCCTGTTGGCTTATTAACTGACTAGGCAGCTCCGCCACTTATCCTCTGTGTGACTTTGGACAAGTCACCTAACTTCTCTGAGCCTCAGTTACCTCATCTGTAAAATGGGGATGAAGACTGTGAGCCCCACGAGGGACAACCTGGTTACCTTGTATCTACCCCAGCGCTTAGAACAGTGCTTGGCACATAGTAAGCACTTAACAAATGCCAACATTATTATTATTATTGTACTACTGGGCTCACTGGGGCAAAAGGGAAAACGACTTACTGAGCACCATCTTCCCCAGTCCTGGATTGCCTTGGATTGTAGTTGTGGTGTAACTGTGGGTATCTGAGACAATAATAATAATAATAACGATGTCACACAGCTGACAGGTGGCAGAGCGGAGATTCGAACCCATGACCTCTGACTCCTAAACCCGGGCTCTTTTCACTGAGCCACGCTGCTTGGTTTCCGCTTCACTAACAATAATTGTGGTATTTGTTAATTGTGGTACATTTATTGTGTACCAGGCAATGTTCTTAGCAGTTGGGTTGATACAATATAATCATTCATTCCTTTATTCAATCATATTTATTGAGTGCTTACTGTGTGCAGAGCACTGTACTAAGCACTTGGAAAGTACAACACAGCAACAAATAGAGACAATCCCTGCCCAACAACTGGCTCACAGTCTAGAAGGGGGGAGACAGACAACAAGACAAGTAAACAATGTATCTGTATTACATCAATAATATAATTGATACAATATATCTGTATATATCAATATATGTATACATCAATATAAATAAATAGAATAAATAAATAAATAAATAGATTTCATTCATTCAATAGTATTTATTGAGCGCTTACTATGTACAGAGGACTGTACTAAATGCTTGGAATGTACAATTTGGCAACAGAATTATAAATATATATAAACATCATTAATAAAATGAATAGAATAATAAATACGTACATATACAATAATAATGTTGGTATTTGTTAAGCGCTTACTATGTGTAGAGCACAGTTCTAAACCCTGGCTTGATACAGGGTGATCAGGTTGTCCCACATGAGGCTCACAATCTTAATCCCCGTTTTACAGATGTGGTAACTGAGGCCCAGAGAAGTGAAGTGACTTGCCCACAGTCACACAGCTGACAAGTGGCAGAGCCGGGATTCAAACCCTTGACCTCTGACTCCCAAGCCCGGGCTCTTTCCAGTGAGCCAGCTGTGTTGTGGGGAGGGGAGGGGAGGAGGGGAATAGCAGAGGGAAAAGGGGGCTTAGTCTGGAAAGGCCTCCTGGAGCAGGTGAGCTTTCAATAGGGCTTTGAAGGGAGGAAGTGTGCCAGTTTGGCAGATTGGAGGAGGGAGACCGTTCCAGGCGGGACACAGTCCCTGGCCTGCATCGTACTCACGGTCTTAATCCCCATATGACAGATGAGGTAACTGAGGCACAGAGAAGTGAAGTGACTTGCCCAGAATTACACAGCAGACACGTGGTGGAGGTGGGAGTAGAACCAGAGCCCGGGCTTGGGAGTCAGAGGTCGTGGGTTCTAATCCCAGCTCTGCCACTTGTCAGCTGTGTGACCCTGGGCAAGTCACTTCACTTCTCTGTGCCTCAGTTATCTCATCTGGAAAATGGGGATTAAGACTGTGAGCCCCACGTGGGACAACCTGATTCCCCTGTGTCTACCTCAGCGCTTAGAACAGTGCTCTGCCCATAGTAAGCGCTTAACAAATACCGACGTTATTATTATTATTCTGACCTCAGGCCTGTGGTTTATCCACTAGGCCATTCATTCATTCATTCAATAGTATTTATTGAGCGCTTACTATGTGCAGAACACTGTACTACGCGCTTGGAATGGACAATCCGGCAACAGATAGAGACCATGCCTGCCCAACGATGGGCTCACAGTCTAATCGGCCATGCTGTGTCAATACCTGGGAGAGCCTTGGGCTCAACTCAGGGACAAAGGAGACCATGGAATGGATACCAAGGGAACAAACAGTCAAACCCCAGGACTCCTGATCAGTAGTCAACAGCCGCTGTAAGAGTCTTACTTAATTAACCAGCATTTTTACCAGTTTAATCTAGAAAAATCCCATTCCAGCTGGCCACCTTTAAAATGCTTTTTTTAAGGGCATCCTTAAGGTATTTTAGATAAAAGCAAAATTTAAACCAAACTAGAAAAGGGAATAGTAATTACTTTAGGGAGATGTAAAAACACCCACTTCTTTGAATGTACAATGGCTCCTTTGTTCTAATTGCTCTTTAGTGACTATTTATTGTGCTCATTACACATTAGTAAGAAGGCACGGCTCAGTGGAAAGAGCCCAGGCTTGGGACTCAGAGATCATGGGTTTGAATTCTGCTCTGCCACCATTGTGTCAGCCTTCTCTCTGATCTCCCTTCTTCCTGTCTCTCCCCGCTAAAGTCTATTCTTCATTCTACTGCCTGGCTCATCTTCCTGCAGAAACACTCTGGGCATGTCACTCCCCTTCTCAAAAACCTCCAGTGGTTGCCTATCGACCTCCGCACGAAACAAAAACTCCTCACTCTAAGCTTCGAGGCTCTCCATCACCTTGCCCCCTCCTATCTCTCCTCCCTTCTCTCTTTCCACTGCCCACCCCTCACGCTCCGCTCCTCTGCCTCCCATCTCCTCACCGCCTATCCCGCAGTCGACCCCTGGCCCACATCCTCCCATGGTCCCGGAATGCCCTCCCTCCTCACCTCCGCCAAACTAATTCTCTTCCCCTCTTCAAAACCCTACTGAGAGCTCGCCTCCTCCAAGAGGCCTTTCCAGACTGAGCTTCCCCTCTTCCCTCTGCTCCCTCTGCTGCCTCTCTGTCTCCCCCTTCCCCTCCCCTCAGCCAAGCCCCCTTTTCCCCCCATTTCCCTCTGCTCCTCCCCCTCTCCCTTCCCATTCCCTCAGCACTGTACTCGTCCGCTCAACTGTATATATTTTCATTACCCTATTTATTTTGCTAATGAGATGTCCATCCCCTCGATTCTATTTATTGCTATTGCTCTTGTCTGTCCGTCTCCCCGGATTAGACTGTAAACCCATCAATGGGCAGGGATTGTCTCTATCTGTTGCCGAAATGTACATTCCAAGCGCTTAATATAGTGCTCTGCACATAGTAAGCACTCAATAAATACTATTGAATGAATGAATGAATGGGCTGTGGGCAAGTCACTTCACTTCTCTGTGCCTCAGTGACCTCATCTGTAAAATGGGGATTAACTGTGAGCCTCACATGGGACCACCTGATTACCCTGTATCTACCCCAGCGCTTAGAAGAGTGCTCTGCATATAGTAAGCGCTCTACAAATACCAACATTATTATTTTTACTATTATTACTATAGATAAATAAATTATAGATTTGTACATAATAGTGCTGTGGGACTGAGAGAGGGGTGAATAAAGGGAGCAAGTCCAAGTGGAAGGGTGATGCAGAAGGGAGTGGGAGAAGAGGAAATGCAGGATTAGTGGGAGGGGACGTCTCTTGGAGGAAATGGGAACTTAGTAGGTAGTTGTTAGTGGGTTGTCTAGCTTCATGTCAAACTAAAAAACACTTGGAGTGGTCTACCGTCATTGTCTGTTATGTTTCAAGGTCATTCATTCATTCCTTCATTCAGGCGTATTTATTGAGCGCTTACTATGTGCAGAGCACTGTACTAAGTGCTTGGAAAGTTCAATTCAGCAATAAAGAGAGACAATCGCTGCCCACACTGGGCTTACAGCCTAGAAAGGGGGAGACAGATATCAAAACAAATCCCAGCTCTGCTACTTGTCAGCTGTGTGACTGTGGGCAAGTCACTTAACCTCTCTGTGCCTCAGTTCCCTCATCTGTAAAATGGGGATGAAGACTGTGAGCCTCACGTGGGACAACCTGATTATCCTGTATCTCCCCCAGCGCTTAGAACAGTGCTCTGCACATAGTAAGCGCTTAACAAATACCAACATTATCATTATTACTTAGAACAGTGCTTGAGACACAGTAAGTCTAGTATCTAGATCACCAATCACTAGGTCCTGGAACACAGTCCACCATTTCTGAGGTAATGTTTCTTACAGCACAGTTCTGGGGGCTGAACATGTGAGGAGAATGGATGACGACAAGATACCCAAGCAGATTTTGTGTGGTGAACCGAAGCGGGGCAAAAGCAAGCTGTGAATGCCGAACATTTTAAAACCAGAGTGAACCATTCCTGTAATGTGTTATCGGAGGTCGGGGGAGACACCAGCCAGAGAGATTGATCTAGCATCAGACAAGAAGGAGAGAGCCTATTCTCCTTAACCAAGTAATAATAATAATAACGATAGCATTTGTTAAGCGCTTACTGTGTGCCAAGCACTGTTCTAAGCACTGCGGGGGGATACAAGGTAATCAGGTTGTCCCACATGGGGCTCACATTCCTAATCCTCATTTTACAGATGAGGGAACTGAGGCACAGAGAAGTTAAGTGACTTGTCCATAGTCACACAGCTGACAAGTGGCGGAGTCGGAATTCGAACCCACGACCTCTGACTCCCAAGCCCTGGCTCATTCCACTGAGCCACGCCGCTTCTCTAAGTCTTTGAGAAGATCAAGGCACTTGGAGGCAGAGTTTGTTGACTAACTGGCCTAATTTTAATTGCAGATGATAATATCTTGAATTTGAATAGCATTTTTATTTTCTAGAACACTTTCATATTACTATACCAATTTCACTTTTGTTCTCCCAACGTTTCTTGGAGGCATGGAGAGACAGGTATTACTATTTCTGTTTCACAGATAAGGAAACAAAAGCTGGTGATGTTAATGATGATGATGTTGGTATTTGTTAAACACTTACTATGTGCAGAGCACTGTTCTAAGCGCTGGGGTAGATACAGGGTAATCAGGTTGTCCCACGTGGGGCTCACAGTCTTAATCCCCATTTTAATAATAATGTTGGTATTTGTTAAGCGCTTACTATGTGCAGAGCACTGTTCTAAGCGCTGGGGTAGACACAGGGGAATCAGGTTGTCCCACGTGGGGCTCACAGTCTTAATCCCCATTTTACAGATAAGGGAACTGAGGCACAGAGAAGTTAAGTGACTTACCCACAGTCACACAGCCAACAAGTGGTAGAACCAGGATTCGAACCCATGACCTCTGACTCCCAAGCCCGGGCTCTTTCCACTGAGCCACGATGCTTCTCTAATGAGGTCAGCGAGTAAGTCAGTGCAGAGCTGGGGCTAAAATGATTCTCAGACCCATGTTTTCTTTTTCCACTAACTGTCAGAAGGACCAAGGTCCTAATCTTAGCTCTGCCACTTGTCTGCTGTGTGACCTTGGGCAAGTCAAGTCACTTCCCTGGACCTCAGTAACCTCATCTGCAAAATGGAGATCGAGACTGGAAGCTCTATGTGGAACAAGGACTGTGTCCAACCCGATTAGAGAAGCAGCATAGCTTAACGGATAGAGCACGGGCCGGCGAGTCAGAAATACATGGGTTCTAATCCCGGCTCCGCCACTTGTCCGTAGTGTGACCGTGGATTTAACTTCTATATGTCTCAGTCACCTCATCTGTAAATGGGGATTAAGTCTGCGAGCCCCACATGGAGCACCCCGATGCCCTTGTATCTACCCTAGTGCTTGGCACATAGTAAGCACTTAACAGATACTATAATCAATATCATTATTATTAAGGACCCCGGGTTCTAATCCCGGCTCTATCACCTGTCTGCCATGTGACCTTGGACAAGTCACTTTCACTTCTCTGTGCCTCAGTTACCACCTCTGTCAAATGGGGATTAAGGCTGTGAGCCCCATGTGGAACAAGGACTGGGGCCAACCTGATTTGCATGTATCGATCCCAGCACTTAATACGGCACCCGGCCATAGTAAGCGCTTAACAAATACCACTATTTACACCAAGCTTAGTTAACCAGACATAATCAGGTTTGGCTATGCGTGAAACAGAGTAGACCATTTTTCCTTTTTTTAGTTATGTAAAGTTTTGTATTTTAGTGTTAGCTCCCCAAGCTGGTTTTGGATAGCCAAAGTTTGTTTATTGATTTGCAAAATACGATATGAGTATCAAGAGTTCCAGGCCCCAGTGATTTTCAAGAATCAATGCATGTACCGAGAATATTCTGGCCTCACACACATATTAAATACTTCAACATCCCCAGCTGTTTCTGTAACCCCATTACAGCTTGTTAACATAAAAAAATGATTTCATGTGACCATTTTAATGACTTGACAGAGAATTTTCCCTCTTAGTAACTGAATCACTCTCTCAGTCTATGCTTTCGGATCTCCGTTCCTGGGTTCCCTCGAATAGTACAAATTTGATTCATTTATCGGAACAAAAATCATAATGGATCTCACGCTAATGAAAAAATAGCCTCAGTCTCATGTAAATGATTTCTGAGAGTCATTTTCGTCCACGGCCCTAGAGAAAATGAAATAGAAAAGAGACAAATAATAATTTATTGAACTGGGATTTTGTAGACATCTAATCTTAGCTCTTGGTCAAACCAGATACGAACATGATGTTCTGTTACAAGGGGGTAATTACATTATGGGATGATATAAAAGGCTAATATAAGTAGGAAATTGGTTGTTATAGAAGGTGAAATGAAACTATGTTTCAAATGAAAAACAAATAGCACTGGTATGGTAGATTTAAATATCTACAGTCATTATATGTTTGAGAGAGGATATGAAATTTCTAAATACCTTCTCTGAACCGCATAATGACTGTAGACATTTAAATCAACAATATTCTTCTTAGTTATGCTTTTCTGTAGACCCAGTCCCTGTCCACAAGGAGCCTATGGTCTAGAGGGAGGAACTTACGACCTAGAATGGTCCAATATGCTTTCTTTTTTAAAACCAGAGCCACAGTGCACCTCTGATTTTGTTGCAGATTTCAGAAGTCCAGAAAAAATTGTATGTATTTAGCTGGGGCCCACCATATTCTGTATACTTAATAAATGTTGCAAAATGTGAATTGTTTTAATAATAATGGACTGATGAGCAACCATTGCTGCCCTCTGTTTTTCAAGTGCCATTCCTTTGAGACTTAGAGAGAGATGGGTACATTTACGGGTGAAAAGATCTTTGTCTACCATGCTTGCCCTCTTAATCTGAAATCATGCCAAATCCAAGGAAACGAATGGTCTCCCTTGGAGAACAGTTATTTCCAGGTTAAAAGCCGAAGATCCGGCCACGGTGGGTTTAGAGGGGACGCTCCGGCTAGAGGAGTAGTTGCTTAAAATGACAGGCAATTAAAAATATCCATAGATTAGCACTGCAGGGATTTATGACATTATATATAATGCGTCTTGACTTCTATCAAAGAAAGGTGGAGAATTCAAATTCAAAGAAATATTGTGATTAGTCACAGTAGTGCTAGAAGAATAATAAAATCACATCGTAATTTTATTCCAACAGAGAGTCGCAAGTTGTCAAGGAGGTCAGAGCATCTCACTTGTGTATGGAGCCAGGTTTGGTAGGCATAAACAGTTCTGGAAAATTTATGCAAATGAACAAAAACCTTGGGTCTGACTTCTCAGAAGCAATCCAATAAAGCAGTGCCATTTTCAGGACCTGGTTTTAGCTTGTTCTCTTTTATTGGCATTGTTTCTTGAGCCACAGAGTAAATAGGAACCATCTGGTTTGGCTGTTAGTTCCAGCAGGGGAGCTCAGCTTTGGAGAGCTTCTCAAACTAGTTCATCACCCACAAAGAAAAGAAAATAACAAAACCTGAGAGAGAGCAAGATAGAGACGAGAAATAATGTTAGGTGCTACCGCAATCTCTTGTCTTGACCGGACTATGGGGTTGGGAATTAATCTGGAAAGCTTCAAGAAGGAGTAGGAGTTTAGGAGGATTTTGAAGATGGGAAAGCTGTGGTCTGGTTGATTAGGTGGAGGTGAAGTAGGAACTCTTGTATTCATTTATTCGATATTCATTCAATAGTATTTATTGAGTGCTTACTATGTGCAGAGCACTGTACTGAGCGGTTGGAATATACAATTCGGCACTTGAACTCTCCCACGCGCTTAGGACAGTGCTTTGCACACAGTAAGGGCTCAATAAATATTATTGAATGAATGAATGAATGAATGAAAGGGAAGAGGTTAGGGTGATGCATGAGCAGTTATGAGAGCAAGATAGTCATTCATTCATTCATTCAATCGTATTTATCAAGCGCTTCTTGGGTGCCGAGCACTGTACTAAACGCTTGGAAAGTACAATACAGCAATAAAGAGAGACAGTCCCTGCCCACAACGGGCTTACAATCTAGTCAGGGAGCTTGGGAGGAATGAAGAGTATGAGCTGTGCGAAAGTGGGTAAAGAGAACCAATAAGTAAGATCAGGCGATTGATCACTGTATTTAGTGAGCACTTGCCGGGGACAGAGAACCGTACTGAGCACTTGGGAGAGAACAATACAGCAGAGTTGGTGAACAAGAGTGAGTTGATCAAGAGCCTTAAATCTTATTTTGGGGTTTTGCTTTTCTTTCTTGATGCCGAGGGAGATTAGGAGCCATTAGAGGCTTCTGATGAATTGATAAAAAAATGTGTTTTGAGACACTGCAAGGTGATCTGTGGACCAGTGTAAAGAACGAAATGATGGGAGAAGCTGGAGACAGGCAAAACAGTGAGGGGATTGCCTCAGTTTCTTAGTTGTCTCAGCCCTGCTGTTGGTTCAGTGGAAAGAGCATTTCTCTGGGAATCATTCATTCATTCAATTCATTCAATAGTATTTAGTGAGCATTTACTATATATAGAGCACTGTACTAAGCGCTTGGAATGTACAATTCGGCAACAGATAGAGACGATCCCTGTCCACTGATGGGCTTACAGTCTAATCGGGGGAGAGAGACAGACAAAAACAATAGTAATAAATAGAATCAAGGGGATGTACATCTCATTAACAAAATAAATAAGGTAATAAAAATATACACAAATGAGTGGACGAGCACAGTGTTGAGGGGAGGGGAAGGGAGAGGCAGAGGAGCAGAGGGAAAGGAGGGGAAAAGGGGGCTTAGCTGAGGTGAGGGGAAGGGGGAGGCAGAGAGGCAGCAGAGGGAGCAGAGGGAAGAGGGGAAGCTCAGTCTGGGAAGGTCTCTTGGAGGAGGCAATCTCTCAGTAGGGCTATGAAGAGGGGAAGAGAATTAGCTTGGCGGAGGTGAGGAGGGAGGGCATTCCGGGACCGCGGGAGGACGTGGCCCAGGGATCGATGGCGGCACAGGAGAGAACGGGGGACGGTGAGGAGGAGGGCGGCAGAGGAGAGGAGCGTGCGGGCTGGGCGGTAGAAAGAGAGAAGGGAGGTAAGGTAGGAGGGGCAAGGTGATGGAGACCTTTGAAGCCCAGAGTGAGGAGTTCTCGTTTCATGGGGAGGTTGATAGACAACCACTGGAGGTTTTTGAGGAGGGGAGTGACATGCCCAAAACGTTTCTGTAGGAAGATGAGCTGGGCAGCGGAATGAAGAATAGACTGGAGCGGGGAGAGACAGGAGGAAGGGAGATCAGAGAGAAGGCTGACACAATAATCCAGCCGGGATATTATGAGAGCCCATACCAGTAAAATAGCCGTTTGGATGGAGAGGAAAGGGCGGATCTTGGCAATATTATAAAGGTGGGACCGGCAGGTGTTGGTGACGGATCGGATGTGTGGTGAATGAGAATGAGAATGAGGGTGAATGAGAAAGCCGAGTCAAAGATGACACCGAGATCAAGGGCTTGAGAGACGGGAAGGATGGTCGTACCATCCACGGTGATAGGGAAATCAGGAAGAGGACAGGGCTTGGGAGGGAAGATGAGCTCAGTTTTGGACTCCACCACTTGTCTACTGTGTGACCTTAGGCAAGTCACTTCTCCGTGCCTCCGTTACCTCATCTGTAAAATGGGGATTAAGACTGTGAGCCCCATGTGGGACAGGGATCGTGTCCAACCTGATTAGCTTGTATCTACCCCAGGGCTTAGTATGGCGCTTGGCAGATAGTAAGTACTTAAATATCAATACAAAAAAATCAGGAGACTTGGCTTTTAGTCCCAGCTATGACTATGAGCCTTTGCCATAAATCAAGCGATAGTACTTATTGAGTGCTTGGAAGACTACAAAAGATTGAGCGAACACAATACCTGCCTTTTAAGAGATGACAAACTAGCACAAGACACGGACACTCAGATAAACTACATGTAGGAGGAAGCAGTGCGGCGTGGCCTAGTGAAAAGGGCACAGCCTTGGAAGTCAGAGGATGTGAGTTCTAATCCCGACTCTGCCACGTCTGCCGTGTGAAATGGGGCAACTCCCTTCACTTCTCTGTGCCTCAGTTGCCTCATCTGGAAAATGGGGATTGAGACCTTGTGCCCAACCTGATTACCTTGTATCTCCCCAGCGCTTATAACGGTCCTTGTCACATAATAAGAGCTTAACGAATACCGCGATTATTAATAAGAACAATGTATGTAAGTGTGCATAAGTGCTTAGGTGATGCAATAATGCCGGAATGGCAGTTGCACAATAATTTCGGGAGTCGGAGAGTAATAAAGGAAGGATTCCCGGAGGAGATATGATTTCAAAAGGGATTTGAAGATCGGGTGAGGAGAGGTTTTCCGGATGCGTAGCAGGGAGAGAGTTCCCGGAATCAATCGCTCAATCAGTGGTATTTAATGAACACTTACTGGGTACAGAACACTGTACTAAATGCTTGGGAGAGTATAAGACACATTCCCTGCCCACAACAAGGAAGTGACTTGCCCTAGGTCACACAGCAGACAAGAGGCAGAGCTGGGATTAGAACCCAGCTCCTTCTGACTCCCAGACCTGAGCTCTATCCACTAGGCCGTGCTGCTTCTTCTGGTTCAGACTGCCTCTCCCTAGATCTAATAATAACCTCCTCCCCCATCCCCACCCAAACTCAGTACCCTCTTTATCTCCCTGTAGGCATCCAGGCATCCATCTCACGTTCTTCCGGCCCTTCCCCCTCATCTCTAGGGTTTGGTGTTAGAGGAGTGAAGTGTGCTCAGCCTGGACTCTAGTGGGAGAGAAATGAGGCAAGCTAGAAGGGGGAGAGCTGATTGAGTAAATATAAGAGTTGAACGATAACAAAAGGTCCAAGATGTCACCACGGTTGTGGGCTTCTGGGAGGGGTTGGACGGTCGGATGGGGAGGTGGATCCGAGGTGAGAAATTCAGTGGGAGTTGAGTTTAGAGGGGAATGGTGGTGGTTTTGCATTTTCATCAGTGTTTGCCATTGAAAAGGTCATCCAGAAGCTCCTGCTGTAGTTTAGCAATGCCATGGCAGGGAAGGAAAAGGAGACCCTACACTTGCCGGCAAGCAAAGGGGCTTGTCTCTTGACCTTTTTGTACCACAGGAAGATGTGTTCCTGTGAGGAGTCAAGCCTCTGCCTGGTCTTGATAAAAGTAGAGAGATTTCTGCTCTTTCTCCTTTCCTCCCGACGCTGGGTCACTGAGGACTCTTTTCAGAGCCCGCTCCACACTGGTAAGCGCCCTCTTCCCTTGATCAAGCGGATGGGAAGGTGGGCCACGGAAGAGGGGGCGGATGATCTATCTCGGAGTCTTTCCCGCTGTAAATCTCGGATGTGCTTTTAAATCTCTATTTGGAACGTCCTGTGTAAAGTGGGGATGATAGCGTTTCTCCCTCCCCTTAAGAGTGGGATATACTATCCATGTGGGATGGGAACTGTATCCGACTTACTGACGTCGTACCAACCCCGGTACTAAGAAAGTATTTGGCCTATTGTAAGTGTTTAACAATTTATTAATGTCTTGCATCCTATTTTATTGTACCTTTAATTAAAATAGTATTTGTTAGAAGACATGGTTAATCAGAGAGTTATTTGAAGTCTTTAAGCGGTTTCTTTTCAGATTCGGCCCAGATTCCATTTCTCTTATATTCTATTGAATGCCTTTTTAGAAGCAGGGCTATTGCTCTTCACTCTGAGGATTTGGCAAGTTGCCCCATGTCTGATAGAAAGCTAAGGAGTTCAGTTCTTGACACGTTGAGTTTGAGGGGCTGGCAAACTAATCAAGCGGAGATGTCAAGGAGATGCAGGATTGCAGGCTGCAGCAGAGCACAGTAATCATTTCCTTGGCATTGGTTCCCAGTTTTGAAGTCTCAAGACCGGCTCTGATCAAGTGTTCGATACTGTCACTGTTGTGCTGTTTACAGTTGGGTTTGCACTTGGCCTGAGAATTCTTTTTTAGTCTTGGAAATTCAACATCGAATGTCAAGACAGGATCACAGACAACGAAATTGTGAAAAGCAAGTCAATCTCCTAGCATTGAAGGTAAGCTCACTCCAACACAGCTACACTCTGTGGGACGTGTGAGGAGAGTGGGCGATAATACGATACCCAGTTACCTTTTGGAGTGCTGAAAGAGGGAAACAGAAAACAGGTAGCAAAAGAAAAGCAAAAGAATCCCTGAAAAATGGGATTCAATTGCCGGGGGTAGCTCAACCTAGCATTTTGATAATAACAATAATAATAATAATGTTGGTATTTGTTAAGCACTAACTATGTGCGGAGCACTGTTCTAAGCGCTGGGGGAGATACAGGGTAATGAGGTTGTCCCACGTGAGGCTCACAGTCTTCATCCCCATTTTACAGATGAGGGAACTGAGCCACAGAGAAGTGAAGTGACTTGCCCACAGTCACACAGCTGACAAGTGGCAGATCGGGGTTTAGAACACTTTCCACTGAGCCACGCTGCTTCTCAATAATAATGGGTTGATTAAATTCTTACTATGTTCAAAGCACTGAAGTAGGTACAAGGTTAAGAGATGAGCCACAATCTCTGTCCCACATGAGACTCACAATCTAGCTTTACAGGTGAAAAAAAATTGAGGTTCAAAAACTCCAATTATAATAATTATAATTATCTTTGTTAAGTGCTTACTCTAGCCTAAGTTCTGCACTTTGTGCCGGGGTAGTTATAATAAAATCAGGTCAGACAGATTCCCTGTCGCTCATCGGGCTCATAGTCACAGGGTCCCAAGGCCACAAAGTCACAAGGTCACACTGATGGAGCTGGAACTTGAACCCAGGTCTCCTGAACCTCTAGCCCATGGTCTTTTCAGGAGACCTCCTAAAGGAGAGGCTCGTTTTGAGAGAAACTTCCTAAGGATTGAGGCCGAAGAGAAAGTAGTGCCAGGGCCTGTCAACATGGAAACAGACCAAAGAGGAGCATTTTCGTGTGTCCGATACATTGGGTCTTTACAGTCGCATACACACTCATAGATAACAGGGACTGTCTCTATCTGTTACCAATTTGTACATTCCAAGTGCTCAGTACAGTGCTCTGCACAAAGTAAGTGCTCAATAAATACTATTGATTCTATTTATTTGCTATTGTTTTAATGAGATGTTCATCCCCTCGATTCTATTTATTGCTATTGTTCTCGTCTGTCCGTCTCCCCCGATTAGACTGCAAGCCCGTCAAAGGGCAGGGACCGTCTCTATCTGCTACCAATTTGTCCATTCCAAGCGCTTAATACAGTGCTCTGTACATAGTAAGCACTCAATAAATACTATTGAATGAATGAATGAACTATTGAATGAATGAATATCTCGAAGAATTACCGCATCTTCTTCCTGAACATATAAAGCCCTGGACGTAATTTCTCACACCTAAAATCCCCAGTGGTTTTTCATTTAAAGGAAATTATTTTATTAGCCTTTTAAAGAAATGTCACATGATATAAACCGATGAGATGAAAGACAGAGAGACTGTGGAAGAGTTGGGGCGAGAAGGGAAGCAGAACATGAGAAGAAAAGGATTTTGTCAAGTTTAACTTGGGTGCTTTTCCTAGAAGACTTTTAGTTTTAAAGACCGAGGCGCGATTTTGAGATACTGGATGTGGTAGAGTGAGAGTCACTCTAATCGAACTGGACTTTCTTTCCCTAATAGTATAATGGTATTTGCTAAGCGCTTACTAGGTGCCAAGCACTGTACTAAGCGCTGGGTTGGCTGGGGAGGGGATTAGTTCTATGACTCTTCTATTCTAAAATGATTCTAGCTTGAGAGTCAGGAGACACCACTGTCTCTCATCACAAGGTAACCTTGGCAATAACTCTATTCGCGGTAACATTTAGGTTTTCAACTCTCCTTTTTAACTTAGAGAAAGAGAATTTTCTGCTCTCGATGATCTTTTGGTTCCCCCTAGTGAAATGAATAAGAAATCGACCTACAAAGCCTACTCGAGTAATTTTGACAGGTTTTTAGGGAAACTAAAATAAATTCTCATATCTGTTCTCGGGATTTTAGAGGCTACTGCGTCTTCCTGCTCTAGAGTGATGCTTAGCGGAAAGAGCCCGGGTGTGGGAGTCAGAGGTCGTGGGTTCTAATCCCCGCTCCGCCGCTTGTCAGCTGTGTAACTTTGGGCAAGTCACTTAACTTCTCTGGGCCTCAGTGACCTCCTCTGTAAAATGGGGATTAAGACTGTGAGCCCCACCTGGAACAACCTGATGACCTTGTATCTCCCCCAGGGCTTAGAACAGTGCTAGCAAGTGCTTAACAAATTACTATTATTATTATCATTATATTTGTGTGTCTGTGTGTGCAATGTGTGTGTGTTATAATATCTACACATATAATCATCTATGGGGAAGCTGGATGGTCTAATGGTTAGAGCAAAGGCCTGGCAGTCAGGCAGACCTGGGTTCTAATCCCAGACCTGGGTTCTAATCCCGGGTCTGCCACTTGTCTGGTTGTGTGACCTTGGGCAAGTCACTTCACTTCCCTGGGCCTCAGTTACCTCTTCTGTCAAGTGGTGAATAAGACCGTGAGTCCCAGATGGGACAGGGACTGTGTTCAACCTGAGAAGCAGCTTGGCTCAGTGGAAAAAGCCCGGGCTAGGGAGTCAGAGGTCATGGGTTCTAATCCCGCCTCGGCCATTTGCCAGCTGTGTGACTTTGGGCAAGTCACTTAACTTCTCTGTACCTCAGTTACCTCATTTGTAAAATGAGAATTAAAACTATGAACCCCACATGGGACAACCTGATCACCTTGTATCCACCCCCAGTGCTGAGAACAGTGCTTGGCACATAGTAAGCACTTAACAAATACCATCATTATTATATGTGTAATTATTGGAATTTAGTGATTTATTTTCCTCCAACAAGTCAAAATGACAATACTTATATCATCTAATTGCACTTTTCCACGTGCTTAGAACAATCATCTGCACGGAGTAAATGTTTAATAAATACTGACTCATCTACCCCTTGCTCACTCTGATCTTTTTGTCAGGAACTCCCTCCTTCCACAAAATCTGCCAGATCTTCTCTAGAACAGTGCTTGGCACATAGTAAGTGCTTAACAAATACCATCATCATTATTTTATGCCCTCCTTAAAATCTACCTCTCTCTTAAAATCTAAAACTCTGCCAATGAAAATTTTCCAAAACCCCAAATCATATCCATGGTTTAGTGGCAAGAGCCTTGGTTTGGGAGTCGGAGGTCATGGGTTCAAATCCCAGCTCTGCCACCCGTCAGCTGTGTGACTTTGGGCAAGTCACTTAGCTTCTCTGTGCCTCAGTTCCCTCATCTGTAAAATGGGCATTAAGACTGTGAGCCCCACGTGGGATAAACTGATCCCCTTGTATCCTGTGCTTAGAACAGTGCTTTGCACACAGTAAGCACTTAACAAATGCCATTATTATTATTATTATTATCCGGGCCAAGACTTCGATGATCCTTGGGATTACCTGGAGAACAGCTCACCAAGTGGGAGAGGAGGCAGCGATGGATGACGAGTCAGTGAGGGAAGGCTTTTAGGGGTGGAATTTCCACTCTTTAAGTCTCTGAACCCTTTCCCCAGATAAGGATAATATAATTGTAGCATTTGTTAAGCTCTTACTTTGTGCCAGTCACTATACTAAGCACTGGGGTGGATACAAGTAGCGTGGCTCAGTGGAAAGAGCCCGGGCTTGGGAGTCACAGGTCGTGGGTTTGAATCCCGGCTCTGCCACCTGTCAGCTGTGGGCAAGTCACTTAACTTTTCTGTGCCTCAGTTACCTCATCTGTTAAATGGGGATTAAGACTGTGACCCTCACGTGGGACAATCTGATTACCCTGTATCTACCCCCAGCGCTTAGAACAGTGCTCTTCAGATAGTAAGTGTTTAACAAATGCCAACAAATAAATGGGGTTGGACACAGTCCCTGTCCGGTGTGGGGCTCACAGTCTCAGTCCCCATTTTACCTTTTACAACCCAGAGAGGCAGCTCTTTGATTTGCATTCGGTGTCCCTGTACTCTTTTGGGATTCATCAGTACATCAATTTCTGCAGCAGGATTTCCTTCAGCTAAACGGACAGAGGGTCAGCTCACTGCTCCTCACTCTCTTTGGTTATACAGGTGGCAGTCACTGATTCATTCATACGTTTGTTCATTCAATTGTATTTATTGAGCGCTTACTGGGTGCAGAGCACTGTACTAAGCACTTGGAAAATACAATTCAGCAATAAAGAGAGACAATCCCTGCCCACAGCGGGCTCACAGTCTAGAAGAGGGGAGACAGACATCGAAACAAATATAGAGGCATCGATATAAATAAATAGAATTATAGACATAAACACATGTAAAGAAGTAAACAGGTATTAATGTGAATAAATGGAATTATAGATATGTACATATATACACAAGTGCTGTGGGGCGGGGAAGGGAATACAGCAAAGAGAGGGAGTCGAGGTGACGGGGAGGAGGGGGGAGCTGAGGAAAGGGGGGGGCTTAGTTTGGGAAGGTTTCTTGGAGGAGGGGAGCCTTCAGCAGGGCTTTGAAGAGGGGAAGTGTGATTGTTTGGCAGATTTGAGGAGGGAGGACGTTCCAGGCCAGAGGTAGGACGTGGGCCGGGGGTCGACGGCGGGACAGGCGAGAACGAGGCCCAGTGAGGAGGTTAGCGGCGGCAGAGGAGTGGAGTGTGAGGGCTGGGCTGTAGGAGGAGAGAAGGGAGGTGAGGTAGGAGGGGGCAAGGGGATGGAGAGCTTTGAAGCCAACACTGAGGCGTTTTTGCTTCATGCAAAGGTTGATAGGCAACCACTGGAGATTTTTGAGGAGGTGGTCTCAGTTGCCACATCTCGTTTGACCTTTTAGAGCTAGCAGCCCTGGGAAGGTATGTTCAGCTGTATTTATTGAGCGCTTACTGTGTGCAGAATACTCTACTAAACGCTTGGAAAGAACAATTTGGGAACAGATAGACACAATCTCTACCCAACGGTGGGCTCACTGGGACCTACCTGGACTGTGAGCCCCATGTGAACCCTGAAAGCTGCAATGTGGGAGAAGTCTTAAAATGGGTTGTTTGCCAGTCTCCCAAAGGATGGACCAGTCCTCAAAAACCTCCAGGGGTTGTCCATCCACCTCTGCAACAAATAGAAACCCTCACCATTGGCTTGAAAGACTAAGAGCAGGGAATAATAATAATAATAATTGGGGCATTTATTAAGTTCTTACTGTGTGCCAGGCACTGTACTAATCACTGGGGTGGACACAGGCAACTCACACTGGACCCAGTCCCTGTTTCACATGGGGCTCCCAGTCTCAATCCCCACTTTACAGATGAGGTAACTGAGGCCTAGAGAAGTGAAGTGACTTGCCCAAAGTTGCGCAGCAGGCAAGTGGCAGAGGCAGGATTAGAACCCATGATGTTCTGACTCCCGGGCCCGGGCTCTATCCACTATTCCTCGCTGCTTCTCTACTGCTCCTTGTGAATCATGTCTACTAACTCCCTAAGGGCTTAGCACAGTGCTCTGCACAGTGTAGGTATTACATAAATAATACCGACTGAAAATTCTGGCCATAAAATCACCCAGTGCCCATTTATACCAGCCAGTGGGCAGGCTAGATGGAAACCTGAAAATCAGTCAGTCTGAAAAGAAGCAGACATCCTGTTTCTGTACGGAAAAAATTCCACTCTGACTAGAAGTTTCCCAAATAACAATACTTATTAATAATAATATTTATTAAGTGCTTATTACTTGCCAGGGACTGTACTAATCACTGTTCACCTCCCTTGTGAATCCCAACTTGCGGTCCAAACCAAATGTACCCGTTCCTTTGAAAGGTAGTGTGAATCTCTTGTTCTAAAGCAAAATATTTGCGTGTGACGCCCGGAAGATATTCCTAAAAAACAATTTAAAAGTTTTTCTTTATGGCCAGGGAATGTGTCTGTTTATTGTTCTATTGGACCCTCTCCCAAGCGTTTAGTGCAGTACTTTGCACCCAGGATGTGCTCAATAATGAATTTATGACTATCATTATTACTGCCGGGCATTGAGAAGTCAATGAACAGAAGCTCCACATTGACATTTCCCATTAGGGAAGCAGCATGGCGAAGTGGCTAGAGCTCTAGTGTTGGCGCGTACTGGCTAATGGCCAAGCAGCTGGTCTTAGTGGAAAGAGCAAGGGCTTGGCAGTCAGAGGTCGTGGGTTCTAATCCCCGCTCCGCCACTTGCCAGCTGTGTGACTTTGAGCAAGTCACTTCACTTCTCTGTGCCTCAGTGACCTCATCTGTAAAATGGGGATTAAGACTGTGAGCCTCACGTGGGGCAGGGACTGTGACCGACCCGATAACCTTGTATCTACCCGGCTGCTTAGAACGGTGTTTGGCACATAGTAAGCGCTTAACAAACACTATCGTTATCATTAGAGCTCGGGCCTAGTGCCTAGAGCAAGGGGCTGGGAGTCGGAAAGAAGGTCACGGGTCCTAATCCCGGCTCTGCTACATGTCTGCTGTGTGACCTTGGGCAAGTCACTTCACTTTTCTGAGCCTCAGTTCCCTCGTCTGGAAAATGGGGAATAAAGACTGTGAGTCCCATGGGGCCAGGGACCGTGTCCAGTCTGGTTTGCTCATATCCATTCATTCAATCGTATTTTTTGAGCGCTTACTGTGTGCAGGGCACTGTACTAAGCGCTTGGAAAGTATAATTTGGGAATAAACAGAGACCATGGGTTTACAATCCAGGGTAGGGCGGGGCAGACAGCATGCTTAGTGCAGCCCCTGGCACACAGTGACATCATAATAATAGTAATAATAATAATAATGTTGGCATGTGTTAAGCGCTAGGTGCGGAGCACCGTTCTAAGCCCTGGGGGAGATCCAGGGTCATCAGGTGGTCCCACGTGGGGCTGACAGTCTTCATCCCCATGGGACAGATGAGGTCACTGAGGCCCAGAGAAGTGAAGTGACTTGACCAAGGTCACACAGCTGACAAGTGGCAGAGCTGGGACTTCGCTTCTCTGGGCCTCAGTTCCCTCATCTGTCCAATGGCGGTGAAGACTGTGAGCCTCACGTGTCCCCCGCAGCGCTCAGAGCAGTGCTCTGCACATAGGAAGCGCTTAACGAATACCAAGAGGATTATTATTAGGAGTGCAGGCAGGGGGCGCGGTGGGCCGCTGGGAACGGAGAAAGCGGGGCGCAGAGGCCGGCCGGGAGGAGAAGGTGGGGGCACTTCCGGTGGGCGGGGGAGCGGGCGGCGGGGGCGCTTCCGGGGTCCCGCGGCGGCGCCACTTCCGGCCCGGCCCGGCCCGGCCCGGCTCGGCTCGGCGGGCGGCGGCCATGGACCGGGACCTGGTCCGGCAGTCGCTGGGCTGGCACGGGCCGTCGCTGCTGGCCCTGCTGCGGAGCGAGCAGCAGGACAACCCGCACTTCCGCACGCTGCTGGGCCTGGCGGGGGACGCGCCGCGGGGGCCCCCGCCGCCGCCGCCGCCGCCGCCGCTGCTGCACTGCAGGTAATGGCGCCGCCCGCGCCCCCTCCCCCTCCCCCTCCCGCTCATTCAGTCATCCGTCCCCATTCATCCATCCACCCTCATTCCTCCAACATCCTCATTCATTCATCCGTCCACCCTCATTCATCCGTCCACCCTCATTCATTCATCCATCATCCTCATCCATTCATCCGTCCCCAAGCTCTGCCACTTGGCAGCTGTGTGACCGTGGGCAAGTCACTTCACTTCTCTGGGCCTCAGTTCCCTCATCTGCAAAATGGGGATGAAGACTGTGAGCCCCACGTGGGACAACCTGATTCCCCTGTGTCTACCCCAGCGCTTAGAACAGTGCTCGGCACATAGTAAGCGCTTAACAAATACCAACATTTATTATTCATCCATCCAGCATCCTCATTCATCCAACCATCCTCATTCGTCTATCCATCATGCTCATTCATTCATCCTCATTCATTCATCCATCCACCCACATTCATTCATTTACCCTTATTCATTCAGCCTCATTCATTCATCCATCCATCCTCATTCATCCACCCACCCTCATTCATTCATCTTCATTCATTCATCCATCCTCACTCATTCGTCCATCCTCACTCATCCTTCCATCCTCATTCATCCATCTTCATTCACCCATCCATCCTCATTCATCCATCCATCCTCATTCATCCATCCATCTTCATTCATCCATCCCCATTCATTCATCCATCCCCATCCATCCATTCATCCCCATCCATCCATTCATCCCCATCCATCCATTCATCCCCATCCATTCATTCATCCCCATCCATTCGTTCATCCCCATTCATGCATAGTAATGATTATTATAGTAATAATGATGGCATGTGTTAAGCACTTACTATGTGCCAAGCCCTCTTCTAATAATGCTAATGTTGGTATTTGTTAAGCACTTATTCTGTCCAAGCACTGTTCTAGTGATAATAATGACAGTATTTCTTAAGCGCTTACTATGTGCCAAGCACTCTTCTAATAATAATTGTGGTATTTGGTAAGCTCTTACTATGTGCCAAGCACTCTTCTAATAATAATAAGAATGACTGTGGTATTTGGAAGGCTCTTACTATGTGCCAAGCACTCAATAATAATAGTAATAATAATAGTGGTGCTTGTTAAGCACGTACTATGTGCCAAGCACTGTTCTGAGCACTGGGATAGATACAGGCACTGGGATGAGAAGCAGCGTGGCTCAGTGGCAAGAGTGTGGACTTGGAAGTCAGAGGTCATGAGTTCTAATCCCGGCTCCGCCACTTGTCAGCCATGAGACTTTGGGCGAGTCATTTAACAACCTGATCACCTTGAATCCCCCCCCCCAGCGCTTAGAATAGTGCTTTGCCCACAGTTAGCACTTAACAAATACCATCATTATTACAAGGTAATCAGATTGTCCCACGTGGGGCTCACAGTCTTCATCCCCATTTTACAGATGAGGGAACTGAGGCACAGAGAAGTGAAGTGACTTGCCCAGGGTCACACAGCAGACAAGTGGCAGAGCGGGATTAGAACCCATGACCTCTGACTCCCAAGTCCAGGCTCTTGCCACTGAGCGCTGGTGGAGATACAAGGTTGCCTCAGGTGGGGCCTGCAGTCTTCATCCCCATTTGACAGATGAGGGAACTGAGGCACAGAGAATAATATTAACAATGATGGTATTTAAGCGCGTACTCTGTGCCAAGATACAGAGAAGTGAAGTGACTTGCCCAAGGTCACAGCAGACAGGTAGCAGAGCCTGGATTAGAACCCGTGACCTCTGACTCCCAAGCCCGGGCTCTTTCCCCTAGGCCATGTTGCTTCAGTCCTTTTTAGAGTGCTTACGGAGCCCTTGGAAAATACAGTTCAGCAATAGAGACAATCCCTGCCCACACTGGGCTTACAGTCTACAAGAGGGGAGACAGACATCAAAACAAGTAAACTGGCATCCATAACATCCGTACAAATAAATAGAATTATAGATAGGTTCACATCAGAACAATTAAACAGGGATTAATGTCAATAAATAGAATCGTGGATACGTTCCAGTATACACAAGTGCTGTGGGGCAGGAAGTGGGGGGAAGAGCAGAGGGGCCGAGTCGAAACGATCCTTCTCTCCCTCGGCCACCGACTTAGCCCTGCTTTTCATTCATTCATTCATTCATTCAGTCAGTCAGTCACATTTATTGAGCGCTTACTGTGTGCAGAGCACTGTACTAAACACTTGGGAAAGTAAAACACAGCAGTAAAGAAGACAGGCCCTGCCCACAGCGGGCTTACAGTCTAGAGGACTCCTCAGCGCTCCCTCCCTCCCAAGTCACCTCGACTCGCTCCCTTCGCTCTCTCCCGCCCCACAGCACTTATGTATATGTCTATATAATTTTATTTATATTGATGCCTCTTGTATTAATGTCTGTCTCCTCCCGCTCTAGACTATAAGCCCGGTGGGGGCAGGGATTGTCTCTCTCTATTGCTGTATTGGCCTTTCTGAGCACCCAGTACAGTGCTCTGCACACAGTAAGTGCTCAATAAATACAATTGAATGAATGAACGAATGAACTGACATCGCCGGGCCTGGACCACCCACCCCTGTCCAGCGCCTTGTTGCCCGTCCTCGGCACCACCCAAGCGACCTTCTCTTTCGTGACATTCGTTAAGCGCTCACTATGTGCCAGGCACTGTACTATGTGCTGTGGAAGATCCAGGCTAATCAGGCTGGACGAAGTCCCCGTCCCTTATGAGGCTCATAATCTTAAGCGCCCGCCCCCCCCCCCCCTTCCCCACCATTTGACAGATGAGGTTACTGAGGCCTGGGAACTGTAGCAAAGTCACAGAGAAAAGGGGCTGAGCCCGTTGCAGGCGAATGGCGGGTCGGGCTTGTCTGCTGTGTGACCTTGGCCAAGTCACTTCACTTCTCTGTGCCTCAGTGACCATAATAATGGGGATCGAGACTGTGAGCCCCCCGGGGAACGGACTGTGTCCAACCCGATTTGCATGGATCCACCCCAGCGCTTAGTACAGGGCCTGGCACATGGTGAGCACTTAACAGATGCTATAATTATTACCGTGTCGAGCTTAAGGTTTGGATAGGTTTTGTACTCTCTCAAGAGCTTAGACTGGAGCTGAGCAGACTGTAAGTGCCTAATAAATTCACTGATTTGACTTTGGGCTTTAAGTTCCTGTCCATTCCCGCCGATGTTCGATTTTTCTGGGCCTCTATCTACCCCAGCGTTTAGAAGAGTGCTTGGCACAGAGTAAGCGCTTAACAAATGCCAACATTATTATTATTAGATCATTGAGGTAGGATGGGGCAAGCTGACTCAGAGCTTTAGAGCCAATGGAAAGAAGTTTCTGTTTGATGCAGAGGCGGATGGGCAGCCACTGGACGTTCTTGAGGAGCGGGGAGACGTGGAACAGTGCTTGGCACATAGTAAGCACTTACTGTGGAAGGAAGGAAGCGACCGTGCCCCCCATCGAGGACGCTGCAGACCTAAACCCAATTCGGGGTCTGCGGGTCCGAGAGGGCTGGTGAAAGGCCTGCCCGGGAGTGCCCACGATACTCACCTGGCCAGGTGTAATGTGGGGAGATGGAAACTTTCCCCACCAATCCAATCGTATTATTTGAGCGCTTACTCCCTGCAGAGCACTGTCCTAAGCGCTTGGGAGAGTACAATATAACAGACACGTTCCCTGCCCACAACGAGTTACAGTCTCGAGGGTGAGAACAGTGCAGGGAATGGGGAAGGGGTTCTCAAACTAAGGTGGAGCAGTTCGTCGATCAAGGTGGAGGAATCGATCAGTCGTAACATAAGTGCTTGGGGGAGTACGGTGTGATGGAGTCGGTAGACACATCCTTTCCCTGCCCACAAGGAGCTTACAGTCTAGGAGGGGAGACAGCTTAGTTCCAGGTTGCCCAGAAATGTATACTCAGTCAATTACAGGTGCATAATAATGTTTGTATTTGTTAAGCGCTTACTATGTGCAGAGCACTGTTCTAAGCGCTGGGGTAGATACAGGGTAATCAGGTGGTCCCACGTGAGGCTCACAGTTAATCCCCATTTTACAGGTGAGGGAACTGAGGCACAGAGAAGTGAAGTGACTTGCCCACAGTCACACAGCTGACAAGTGGCAGAGCCGGGAGTCGATCTCATGACCTCTGACTCCGAAGCCCAGGCTCTTTCCACGGAGCCACGCTGCTTAATATAGTTACACCGACATATTTATGTTGAGTTACAGAAGGTCTATCCATAGGGTAACTGACTTCTTTGGAGGTCAAGTGGACGAGGCGCCCCAACCCATATTTTCATTACCCTATTTATTTTGTTAATGAGATGTACATCGCCTTGATTCTGTTTATTTGCTATTGTTTTAATGAGATGTTCATCCCCTTGATTCTATTTATTGCCATTGTTCTTTTCTGTCCGTCTCCCCCGATTAGACTGTGAGCCCGACCAAGGGCAGGGACTGTCTCTATCTTTACCGATTTGTACATTCCAAGCGCTTAGTACAGTGCTCTGCATATAGTAAGCGCTCAATAAATACTATTGAATGAATCATTTCTGGCCTCTTCGGCACCCCGTCTTGCTTGCCACGTTCCCACCTCCCTATAAAGGATTCCCTAGAGCTTGCCTTCTGTGCTCTAGGGACTACGGGTAAGGACATCGATATCAATCAAGGTCACTTATTGTGTGCCTTCTGACTACTAGGCAGCAAGATGTGTTCCATGTCTCCAGGGAGCTTTAGTTTTCTTTTTTTAATGGTATTTGTTAAGCGCTACTAGGTGCCGGGCACTGTACTAAGCACTGGGGAAGATACAAGTTAATCGGGTCGTACCCAGTCCTTGTCGCACATAGGGCTCACAGTCTTCATCCCCATTTTAAAGATGAGGTAACTGATGCAAGTGAAGTGACTTGCCCAGGAGCGCCCAGGAGACAAGTGGAGGAGCTGGGATTAGAACCCAGACCCTCTGACTCCCAGGCCCGTGCTCTTTCCACTTTAGGCCCCGCTGCTTCTCTGGTACAATAGCATGGGCAGAAATTATTTACAGGTAGTGAAAACTGGAGGAAATACAACTATAAAGGAGGAACAGTCCAAACACAGAAGGAGTAGCAATTGAATGTATGGATAATTACATGAATGACATATAAAGAGAAAGTAGATAAATATGAACATGGATATCGAGAATAGGATTGATGTGCACAAGGACTGATGATAGGTGTTTGGCATTATTATGATGATGTTGTGAATTCATGGGGGAAGACTTTCCTTGAGGTGGAGAAATTTTAGGAAGACATTAAAGATGGGGAGAGCTGGAGTCTGATTAATTTGCCCCGCCACTGTAGACACCGCTACCATCCACCCTATCTCACAAGCCTGTGACCTTGGTGATGTCCTAGGCTCTTCTCCCTCCTTCCACCTACATGTTCGTCGTCACCAGATCCTGTCGGTTCTACCTTCACAGCATTGTTAGAACCCGCTCTTTCTTCCCCATCCAAACAGCTGCTCTGCTGTTCCAAGCACTTATCCTATCCCGCCTTGACTACTGCATCTGCATCCTCTCTGTCCTCCCGCCCTCCCGTCTCTCCCCACTCCAGTCTGTACTTCACACTGCTGCGCAGATCACTTATCAACACAAATGATGATGGTGGTGTTTAAGTGCTTACTATGTGCCAAACACTGTTCCACGTCTCCCCACTCCTCAGGAACCTCCAGTGGCTGCCCATCCGCCTCTGCCTCAGTCAGAAACTTCTTTCCATTGACTTTAAAGCTCTCAGTCAGCTTGTCCCATCCCACCTCACCGATCTAATAATAATAATAATGTTGATATTTGTTAAGTGCTCACTATGTGCCGAGCACTGTTCTAAGCGCTGGGGTAGATAGAGGGTAATCAGGTTGTTCCACTTGAGGCTCACCGTTGTAATCCCCATTTTACAGATGAGGGAACTGAGGCACCGAGAAGTGAAGTCAGTTGCCCAGAGTTACACGTCTGACAGGTGGCGGAGCCGGGGTTAGAACCCATGACCTCTGATTCCTGAGCCCGTGCCCTTTCCACCGAGCCACGCTGATCTCATACTACAGCCTGGACCCCGCTATCCACTCCTCCAGCACTAACTTACTCATTGGGATCTGATCTCGTCTGTCTCACTGCCGACCCCTTTCCCACCTCCCTGTCCTAGTCTGGAACTCCTCCTCCATATATACCAGACCACCGCTCTCTCCACTTTCACAGCATTATTAAGGTCACATCTCCAAGAGGCCTTCCCCAATTAAGCCCTCTTTTCCCTGGCTCACTCTCCCTTCTGCGTCATCTATGCACTTGGATGTGTGACCTTTTGATATTTGCCCCAACTCCATAGCCCTCATAAACGTATCTTTAAATTATATATTATACATTACTTATAGTAATGTCTCTTCTCTACAACGTAAGCTCATTAGGGGCAGGGAGCATGTCTGCCACTTCTGTGGAATTGTACTTTCCCGAATGCTCAGAACAGTGCCGTGCACATAGTAAGCGCTAAATAAATGCCGTTGATGGATTAGGATTGAGTGACTGGGCCAGGAGAACAAAATGAACTAGAATTCTGAGACGGAAGAGCCAGGAGAAGAGATACAGTTAGATGAGCTCGGGAGTAGCAAAGGAAGAGCTTTGGTAAATCAATAGAGGGGGTGGAGAGCCTTGAACTGTATGGAAAAGATTTTTGGCTTAATGTGGAGGGAGATGGATAACCGTTGGAGGTTTTCGCGGTGTAGATTGTTGAGTGACAAGTGCGGCCACAAGCAGATGAGCAGTGCAGGGACTCGGATCTGATTAACTCGTTTGTGCCCTAACGCTTAGAACGGTGCTCGTCATAGTAAGGGCTTAACAAATCCCATAATGATGATAGTAATAGTAATCAGAATCGTAATAATCCTGATGTGTATGGACTGCAGTGGAAAGAGGCTGGTGTCTCCCAAGTGCCGCCTGGCTAAACCCACTCCTAACATTCGGTTACTAGAGGCGAGCTTCCTGCCCTAGAAGGCCCAGAGAGTCTTCTGGACCCTTCTGAGAAGTCTAGAAGCAGTTGAGAGATTTCTCCGGGCCGCGTCCGTGGCTCTGAAATAAGGGTTGCAAGTGACGGAGCAACGTAGACCGATAAGCACTGACCGTTGTGGTTTGGAACTCCCGTCAGGTTTGCCCAGTTGGAGAATAGTAACCAAAGTGAGAAATAAGCGTCTGGCAATGTTCTTCTGTCCCCGGTGCCCAACACCGTCAAACCTCCCAGCTCAGGGGACTCCCCGGGCCCTACAAGCAGATGTGTGGAGATGCTTTGGGGACAGAAAAGGTTTGGTGAAACCACAGGGAACAGAATTCCAATACAGGCTCCCAGTGAGAGCGGGGAAACCAAGAAGGCTCAGAGGATTTCATTCAGCTTGAGTGGAGTCTGAGGTACTGATTTGCCCTGGATTTCCTAGGGGATTTTAACTCTTCCTTGATCTCTCATCACTGTGAGGAAAGAAGGAAGGGCTAAATCGCCCCAGGTCCCAAAACTGGGAGGCATTCCCCGCCTATTCTGGAAAACTCCAGAGGTCTCCAGTTTCCCATGGTAAAAGTCCAGCCTGTCAGTCGCTTGCCCAGGGGCCAGAGAAGAAATATTTATTATGTGGCTGCTTGTTGCAGCGTTCTTTACCAAGTTTTTGGAAAGTACAAAACAAAGTAACTTAGATCGTCACAGTAGAGACAGATATCAAGGTCATGAAGGACATTCATTCATTCAATAGTATTTCTTGAGCGCTTACTATGTGCAGAGCACTGTACTAAGCGCTTGGAGGACATCGGAACCCGGGTGGCCAAGTGGAAAGAGCAAGGGGCTTGGAAGTCAGAGGGCCTGGGTTCTAATCCTGCGTCTGCTCTGCGGCCATGAGAAAGTCATTTAACTTCTGTGCTTCGGCCGCCTGTAAAGTGGGGATTAAATCCACCCTCCTATTTAGACTGGGAGCCCCATGGGGGCCAGGAACTGCATCCAACCTGATTATCTTGTAATAATAATACTAACGATGGTATTTGGTAAGTGCTTACTATGTGCCGAGCACTGTTCTAAGCAATGGGAGAGATAGAAGGTGATCAGGTTGTCCCACGTGGGGCTCACAGTCTTAATCCCCATTTTACAGATGAGGGAACTGAGGCCCTGAGAAGCTAATTGACTTGAACAAAGTCACACAGTTGATAAGTGGTGGAGCTGGGATTAGAACCCATGACCGCTGACTCCCCAGGTGTGCTCTTGCCACTATATCTATCCCAGCGCTTAGTACTGCGCTGGGAACAGAGTAAGCGCTTAACAAGTACCATTGAAAAAAGTATTTTCGAATACATGAGATAAATAATTGAATGCACATCTATAAAAAAGTGCTGAGGATGTCCATTTTGTGTTTCACGCCGCCGTGAGAAGAATTAAGTGGGAAATAGCAGACTGGATCTCCATGGTCATAATTAGGAGTTTGGATCTGATGGGAACCAAGAGAAAGATTTCAAGTATCAGTCAATCAGTGGTATTTATTGAGGGCTTACTATTTGCAGAGCACTGTACTAAGCGGTTGGGAGAGTACAATAGAGCAGAATTAGCAGTCACGTTCCCTGTCTGTGACAAGTTGACCATCTAGAAGGAGCTCAGAGTACAAAGTGACTGGGACCGAACGGCGTGGCGTTAATAGGACTCATTTTATTCTGTAGGAAAGAGAAAAAAGTTGACAACTTTGAAATTCAGAAGTTCATTTCAAGAAAAGCAGATCTCCTTTTTGCTCTGTCATGGAAAACAGATGCACCCGCTATTTCGGAAATAAATGAAGAAAATGAAGGTAGATTCCCCTCGTATGTTCCGGGAAGTTCACGTGATTCCCGACGAGGGTTCAAGCCCATCGTAACTTTTGCAATTTTATGTGTTGTAGATTATTTTGCCGTCTTGCCACCCCTGGAACAGTTCATGGAGGTCCCCGATGTAGACAGGAGGGAGCTGTTTTTTCGAGATGTTGAGCGGGGCGATGTGGTGATTGGACGAATAAGTTCGATCCGTGAATTTGGCTTTTTCATGGTGTTGATTTGTCTCGGCAGTGGCATCATAAGAGATATATCCCACTTAGAAATCACAGTAAGTTTCTCCGTGTTCGGTCATTTTCTTCTTATGATCACTGTTTTTTTCTCTTTTAGATGAGCTTAAATCAGAGGATGGAAAGGAAATTCAAAATGGCAGCCAGCCCATCCCATTGTCGCTTTGTGTAACTAAGCATAATTTCTCAGTCTTCCAGTGTTATCCGTTTAACAGTGCTCTCAATCCTTCTGTTTCATCATTATGTGTTAGCTCCTAAAGAGCAAGGATGATATGGTCTGAATACCTAGTGTCTCTATCCCGTAGTATCCAGTAAAGTGCCAGGCATAAGCCCCCCCTTTTCCTCTGTACCTCCTCCCCTCCCCATCGTCCCGACTCACTCGCTGTGCTCTACCTCCCTCCCCGCAGCACTTGTGTATATGGGTACATATTTATAATTCTATTTATTTTATTAATGATGTGTATATATCTATAATTCTATTTATATTGATGCTGTTGATGCCTGTCCACGTGTTTTGATGTCAGTCTCCACCCTTCTAGACGGTGAGTCCGTTGTTGGGCAGGGATTGTGCCTATCTCTTGCCGAATTGTACTTTCCAAGGGCTTAGTACAGTGCTCTGTACACAATAAGCGCTCAAGAAATACTACTGAAGGAATGAATGAATGCTCAGTAAATACCAGTTAAGAGAAAATTATTTTGTTCTCTCCTCTCGCAAGACTGAGCTCCTCATCTTCCCTCCCAAACCCGGTCCTCTCCCAGACTTCCCTCTCACCGTGGATGGCACGACTATCCTTCCCGTATCTCGGGCCCGCGATCTCGGTGTCATCCTTGACTCGGTCACTCTCGTTCACCCCACGCATCCTATCCGTTACCAAGACCTGCCGCTTTCACCTTTACATTTTCGCCAAGATCCGCCCTCCTCTCCACCCAAACGGCTACCTTACTGCTACGGGCTCTCGTGATATCCCGGCTAAGCTACTGTGTCAGCCTTCTCTCTCACCTCCCTTTCTCCTCTCTCGCCCCGCTCCAGTCTATTCTTCACTCCGCTGCCCGGCTCATCTTCCTGCAGAAACGATCTGGGCGTGTCACTCCCCTTCTTAAACAACTCCAGTGGTTGCCTATCGACCTCCGCTCCAAACAAAAACTCCTCACTCTAGGCTTCGAGGCTCTACATCACCTTGCCCCTTCCTACCTCTCCTGCCTTCCCTCTTTCTACCGCCCACCCCGCACGCTCCGCTCCTCTGCCGCCCACCTCCTCGCCGTCCCTCGGTCTCGCCCATCCCGCCGTCGACCCCCGGGCCACATCCTCCCGCGGTCCTGGAACCCCCTCCCTCCTCACCTCCGCCAAACTGATTCTCTTCCCCTCTTCAAAACCCTACTTGAAACTCACCTCCTCCAAGAGGCCTTCCCAGACTGAGCTCCTCTTCTCCCTCTACTCCCTCTACCGACCCCCCTTCACCTCTCTGCAGCTTAACCCTCTTTTCCCCCCATCTCCCTCTGCTAATAATAATAATAATAATAATGTTGGTATTTGTTAAGCGCTTACTATGTGCAGAGTACTGTTCTAAGCGCTGGGATAGACACGGGAATCAGGTTGTCCCACGTGGGGCTCACTGTCTTAATCCCCATTTTACAGATGAGGGAACTGAGGCACAGAGAAGTTAAGTGACTTGCCCATAGTCACACAGCTGTCAAGTGGAAGAGCTGGGATTTGAACTCATGAGCCCTGACTCCAAAGCCCGTGCTCTTTCCACTGCGCCACGCTGCTTCCCCAGAGCAGAGCAGCTTCTCTGCTCCTCCCCCTCTCCCTTCCCATCCCCTCAGCACTGTACTCGTCCGCTCAACTGTATATATTTTCATTACCCTATTCATTTTGTTAATGAAATGTACATCGCCTCGATTCTATTTATTGCCGTTGTTCTTGTCTGTCCATCTCCCCCGATTAGACTGTAAGCCCGTCAAATGGCAGGGACCGTCTCTATCTGTTGCCGACTTGTTCATTCCAAGTGCTTACTACAGTGCTCTGCACATAGTAAGCGCTCAATAAATACTATTGAATGAATGAATGAATAGAAGGAGAAATATGGCATTTAACTTGGAGTAACAGTTGTATTCAATAGCATTTTATTATCGTGGATCTTTCTGTTTAATCCAGGTCCTCCCTGAGCATCATTTTATCAATATTTCAGTTGCCTTTAACAAACTTTTTTGTTCACATTAAAACTATACCAATACACGATGTGCGTTAGTAACGTAAATTTCATCCCTCAGTACCCCAAGTTAAATTTGTGAATTTAAATTATTTAAAGACTAGAATGGAAATAGAGCCTGGTTCACTCCATTCCATTAGGCCTCCTCTCACCTTTCTCACTACATGGCTGAATTTTGCGTCTTTGGTTTTTTACTCACCCTTCCTATAATGGAGGTGGGGAGGGAATGGAACAAATGAGCTCCACATCCTTAGAAGGCAAGATGGATGTAATAAGAATAACTGCGGTATTTGTAAGCCAGGCACTCTACTAGATACAAGATAATCAAGGTCCCACGTGAGCCTCACAGAGTAAGAGGGAGAACAGGTATTGAATCCCCCATTTTTCAGAAGGAAGCGTAAGGCACACAGAAATGAAGTGACTCGCCCACTTCCCTCATCTGTAAAATGGGGATTAACTGTGAGCCTCACGTGGGACAACCTGATGAGCCTGTATCTACCCCAGCTCTTAGAACATTGCTCTGCACATAGTAAGCACTTAAATATCAACATTATTATCACACAGCAGGCAAGTGGCAGAGGTGGGATTAGAACCCAGGACCTCAGACTCCACCAAGTCACACTTCTTAGTAATAAATAGAAGTGTGATATTTATTAAGCACTCATTACGTACCGAGCATTGTAGTTAGCTCTGGGATAGATACGGGATAATTGGGTTGACCACAATCCCTGTCCCACGTGGGGCTTAGAGTCTAAGGAGAAGGGAGAACAAGCGCTGAATCCTCATTTGACATCCAAGGAAACTGAGGCACAGAGAAATGAAGTAACTTGGCTTTGGTCGCACAGCAGATGAGACCCAACTGCTTTGTTTGTAAAATGTCATGTGGTCATGTGAAAATCCTTAGTCCCTTCTCAGCAGCCCACAAGGACAACTGCATCTGCACGGTGCGCTCAGTCGCTATATAAACCCACTCCCTTTAAGGTGAGGCAAGGATCCAAAACACAGACCAATGCCAAACTCTTCTGGCTAGACCATAGTTCTGATTCTCTGAGAGGTAGATGGGCGGTGTTAACTGAACGTTTCCTACGTGCAGAGCACTGTGCTAAGTGTTTGGGAAGTGCAGCCTGACAGAATTAGTTGGTAGAGGCAGATCCCCGCCCATGGGGAGTTTATGTAGATCCTTCGCAACTTCCGTTGGAGAAATGCTGAAGGAATTTCATGTTGCACATTTTATTTTATTTTAAAGGGTTAGAGTTATATTTTTCTGATACCTTCTCTTTGTAGGCACTCTGTCCATTAAGAGAAGTGCCTTCTCAAAGTAACCATGGTGATCCTTTATCGTATTACCAAACCGGTGACATCATTCAAGGTAATGTATTTTTCTTAGTATAGATAAAAAAGCAACTTGATTTTTAAAAAACCTTAATGTTTAGTTGTTTTTGCAAGCTACCTATTACTACCGCTCTTTTCACACATTAAGCCTGACGTTTTCTACCTTTTAGCCGGAATCAAAGATATTGACCGTTATCATGAAAAACTCGCAGTGTCCCTGTACAGCTCTTCTCTTCCACCTCATCTATCTAGTATTAAGTTGGGTGTCATTAGCTCTGAAGACCTTCCATTGCACTACAGGTAATATTTGGTTTCTCTTAAAAAAGAAAATCCCTGGAAAAATGTCTGCAAATTATTCACAAAAATTAACCGATACAGTTTTGACGTTAGCTTCCCTGATAACCATTCTTTTTTCTCTAAATGTGGAACAGGGGAAGGGGGGCGAATCAGAGTTCTTTTAGTGCTGTGATCAGTACAACTGAGTAATAGATATTTCCCCATACTTCCTATGCTCTCCCCTCAGCTGTTTTGGTAGCAAGATATCTTTTGAAAATACAGTCAGTCGTATTTATTGAGCGCGTATCGTATGCGTAGCACTGTATTAAGTACTTGGGAGAGAACAGAATATAACCAACGGGCACATTCCTGCCCACAATGAGCTCACATAGATACTTCACATATCTGTTCTTCAGAAGAGTGGGCAGCATTTATTCAGGAGGGTGAACTAGGTGAACCCTGCCTGAACAACTGAGACCGTAAACCAGTTAGAGAAACAGGTTTTGCTGCCATCTTTCCGATTTATTGTATTCTTGTCTCTGTTTAAGGCGGAGTGTCGAACTAAGTAGCAATTCCTTGGAGACATATGAAAATGTCCTGCAGCATTCCTTGGGCTTTTTTAATCCAGGAGTAGTTGAATTTCTTCTCGGAAAACTGGGAATAAGTGAAGCCAAGCCACCATCCTTAATGAGAGGCCTTCAGAGGTATAATTACGCCTTCTTATTTCTTTGCATTCTGCTATCGATCCAAAGAAAATCTCAAAGATGGGATTTTCAGGTGCTGCAGCCCGGGGCTTTTAAGCGTGGAAGGAGCCGTTAGGCGTGTCAGCCTTCAGATGTTGCTCAAGGAGAAAGTCACGGCGACCGACACCCACCTCCTACCTCTATTGGCCACCCCAGCTCTCACTCCTGACCGGACTGCTGTTTCTCTCCAAGGTTTCCAGGGTTCCGAGGGCCATTCGACAGGCAATGCCCCTACCCCGGAAACTGGCGGCTGAAGCAGCAGCAGGAGAACCGACCCCCGTGTCCCTAGACCCAGGAACACGTCTGCTCCGCGGGGCTCGGAGAGGATCTCGTTCCCCATATGTTTCTCCAGCTGCTGCTGCTGTGGGCTCTCTGAGCAGAAAATCACCTGAATAACACTGGCTCCTCTGGCTCTAATCCTAGCGCGCACTCACCCTTTTCTTCCCTAATCTTGGCCCAACGCCCCACCCCGACGGAAGCCCCGCGTGTGAATTTTGTATGCGTAGGAAAATCTCAGAGCCTTCAGCTCACTTATTCATTCAATAGTATTTATTGAGCGCTTACTATGTGCAGAGCACTGTACTAAGCGCTTGGGATGAACAAGTCGGCAACAGATAGAGACAGTCCCTGCCGTTTGAAGGGCTTACAGTCTAATCGGGGGAGACGGACAGACAAGAACAATGGCAATAAACAGCGTCAAGGGGAAGAACATCTCGTAAAAACAATGGCAACTAAATAGAATCAAGGCGATGTACAATTCATTAACAAAATAAATAGGGTAACGAAAATATATACAGTTGATAGTGTGGCTCAGTGGAAAGAGCCCAGGCTTGGGAGTCAGAGGTCATGGGTTTGAATCCAGACTCTGGCACTTGTCAGCTGTGTGACTGTGGGCAAGTCACTTAACTTCTCTGCGCCTCAGTTACCTCATCTGTAAAATGGGGATTAACTGTGAGCCTCACGTGGGACAACCTGATTACCCTGTATCTACCCCAGTGCTTAGAACAGTGCTCTGCACATAGTAAGCGCTTAACAAATACCAACCTTATTCTTATTATTATTTCTTTCCTATTTAGTGATGATATAGGTTGGTAATCTTTTATGGATTCTTAGTACTGTGCAGTTGGGTTTTTTTAATGTCCAGCCCAGTAATGCATTATTACTTGGGTGGCCCGTTCTTAGGCATGAGTTTGACATGGCTCTGTTAGGGGATGAGGAGGAGTAGGGGAGTCCCCCGGGCAAGAAAGACCTCACACGGGGGGCAGACACTGGCCACATCTGTTCCATTCATCCTTGGGCTCGCTGCAGCAAAAATTGTTGGGGGAAAGAAGGCCTACCTTGACGTCTTTACCAGGGCCATTTCTGCGTTGGGGAGATGCATTTGGGTAAATGCAGGAAAGCAGTAAAGGACTTCACTTCTTTCTCTCCTGTGCCTGCTTTAGAACCGCAGGAGTAGGGTGCAGTGCCAAACTTGCTTTGCGGAGGGTGATGGGCCACGCATAGACACAAATCACGGAGCCTTCCTCCCCACAATCCCATTATTCCAAGGAGCGGTCAGGGTTTCCCCTTACCCCATCCTACCTACCACGCTACTGTCCTACTTCAACCCAGTCCACACATTTCACTCCTCTAATGCCAACCTCCTCGGTGTAACTCGATCTCATCTGTCTCGCTGCCAATGTCTCACCACATCCTGCCTCTGGCCTGGAACACCCTGTCCCTCCACATGTCCACCGGGAAATTACTTTCCCCACCTTCAGAGCCTTATTGAAGGCACATCTCCGAGTATTGATCTGGTTCAGTTTTCATCCATGGAAGCGGTCAACTTTGAATCGCGTTCCTGCGTTAAAAAGTTTCAAGTGGCATTTCTGTGCAACTGACTAGGAATGTTCTCCCCATTTCGTAGCAAAAATTTCTCCGAGGAAGATTTCGCTTCTGCATTGAGGAAGAAACAGTCCGCTTCCTGGGCTTTAAAGTGGTATGGATGACTTTTTTCTTTTTCAGAAGAATTATCCTCTATTGCTAAGAAAGTATATCACAAATAAATTTATTACTGTAGAAGATGACTTGTTTTGTGAAATGTGACCTGTATAGATGTTTCCTTTCCAGTGTGAAGATTGGGGTGGATTACTTTAAAGTTGGTCGTCACGTGGATGCTATGAATGAATACAATAAGGCTCTGGAAATAGACAAACAAAATGTCGAAGCTTTGGTCGCTCGTGGGGCATTGTAAGTGATCAGTCAATCAGTGGTATTTATTGAGTGTCTACTGTATGTAGAACACTGTTCTAAGCATTTGGGAGAGTACAGTACAACAGATCCCTCTCCACAAGAAATACACAGCCTAAGAGGGGATGTGTCTGAAGCATTGATTTTATCAAGCAGGTCAAACATCCATCCAGCAATGTCATATATTGAGTTTTTAATAATAATTGTGGTATTTGGGTAGTGCCTAGTATGTGCCAAGCACTATACTAAGCACTGGGGTAGACATCTGCAAATCCGGTTGGACATAGTCCCTGTCCCTCGTGGAACTCACAGTCTTAATTCCCATTTTACAGATGAGATAACTGAGGCACAGAGAAGTGAAGTGACTTGCCCAAGGTCACACAGCAAAGCGACAAAGTGGGGATTAGAACCCAGGTCCTTCTGACTCCCGGGCCTGTGCTCTATCAGGCCAGTCTGCTTCTCCAGTGGGTGCTGCAGGGCACTGAGGATTTGGGAGAATAAACACGGGCAGAAGAAACAGTCCCTGCTCTCGGGAAATTTATATCCAGTCACTGGGGCAGGTACAAAATAGTTTACAGGTAGAAGGAACAAGAGAACGGAAAGATGAGTAAGTGAAGAAATGCTCAAGGGAGACCGGGCACGGGCCCGGGAGTCAGAAGATCATGGGTGCTTATTCCGGCTCTGCCACTTGTCTGCTGTGTGACCTTGGACAAGTCACTTTATTTCTCTGGGCCTCAGTGACCTCATCTTTAAAATGGGGATTGAGGAGCCCCAAGTGGGACAGGGACTGTGTCCAACCCGACTTGCTTGTATCTACCCCAGCGCTCAGTACAGTGACTGGCACATAGGAAGCACTTAACAGATACCACGATAATAATAATAAGTAGTAGAGGATGTAAAAGTACAGATATTTTAGTGGATGGGGGGAAAGTAACATTTCTTTTTAATTTTATGACATTAACAAGAAAACTTACTCGTGCCTTCTGTTTTCTCTTTAAGGTATGCAACCAAAGGGAGTTTAAATAAAGCCATTGAAGACTTTGAAGTTGCGCTAGAAAACTGCCCGACCCATAGGAATGCAAGAAAATACCTTTGTCAGACTCTTGTAGAAAGAGGGGGCCAGTAAGTGTTGACTGCTTTGGAACATGTGGTTATGAGCAGATGCGTATGGTTTTTTTGCCTGAATTATAGTTACAATCCTACACCAATCACAAGAGGGGATGTGTCTGAAGCACTGATTTTATCAAGCAGGTCAAACATCCATCCAGCAATGTCATATATTGAGTTTCTAATAATAATTGTGGTATTTGGGTAGTGCCTAATATGTGCCAAGCACTATACTTATTACTTAGAAGTGATTTTGTTGTCATTATCCTTTTAACATCTGCTTCGAGTAGCTGAGAAGCAGCGTGGCTCAGTGGAAAGAACCCGGGCTTAGGAGTCAGAGGACATGGGTTCTAATCCTGGCTCTGCCACTTGTCAGCTGTGTGACTTTGGGCAAGTCACTTCACTTCTCAGTGCCTCAGTGACCTCATCTGGAAAATGGGGATTGAGACTATGAGCCTCACGTGGGACAACCTGATCACCTTGTATCTCCCCCAGGGCTTAGAAAGGTGCCCGGCACATAGCACTTAACAAATCCCAATATTATTGTTGTTAGGACCAGGAAAAGTGCTAGTGTTTCGGCTCAGAAATCCCTCTCGGGGCTGAGAGTGGTCAGGAAAGGTCACTGTTAATCCTTGCCATGCCGGTTTGGGATAAGTGGCCCAGGACAGGGACTGGCTTCACTGCAGTCACCTTCCCTGTTGAGTTGGAGCTCCACCTCTAGGGAACTGCCACACTCATCCAGTAGCGGGTGTTGGCCTGGCAAATAGAGGAGAATGGTCCGAGGGCAGGCGGGAGGGGCCGCGCACAGGTTCCGGAGGGGTAGCACAGGTCCTAAATTTGGCAGTGTGAGCACCCGCGGGCAAGCCATCACCTTAAAATGTGGGGGCTACTGGGCCCGCCACAGGCTTGCCGTACCATCTGGTGGCACACCCCTTGGAGGTGATGTCGATGCTTGTTAGGAAATATTTTTAATGTGATTCTCCTTTTGAATTCATCCTTTTATTGCCTAGCCTTCTTTTCCCAGTGTTTTTTTTAATTTTGCAGGAGGCAGTGAAGGGGAGAAGTTGCCCCCAGGAACGTTTATTTTTTTTGTTTTTTTTTTTGTTTTGCCAAGTACCTTCTGTTCTCTTGAGTTGAAACCACTGTAAACGTAGTGCTCTTCTTCTTTAACCCAAATTGTTGTCTCCTAGATTTAATCGGACAGTTAAGTTCAGTCTCAATTGTAAAATGCCTTTCTATACTTAGCTTTGCTGGCCATACAGGATAAAAGTGGCCCTTCCTGCATTTTATTGTCACTGGCTTACTTTGGACCTTCATCTGTTTAGTTCATTAGTGGATTTTTTCTCTCAGTTGTACCCACCTTTCCCAGAGTTTAGTCCAGTGTTCTGCACACTAAGCACTTACTCCATTACTGTCAGTCAGAGGTATGTATAGAGGGCTTACTGTGTGCGGAGAACTGTACCGAGCACTTGGGAGACTACAGTGCAACAGAGTTGTCAGACACGTTCCCTGCCCACAGTGAATTTACAGTCTAGAGGGGGAGATTAATGTAGATAAACAGTTTACTGATATGTACCTAAGTGCTGTAGGACTAAATAACAAATGATCCAAGGCTACAGGTCCAAGTGCATGGACAACCTAGAAGGGAGAGGGATTCGAAGAAAAAAGGGCTTAGTCACGGAAGCCCTCTTGGAGGAGATGTGACCGTAGTGAGGCTTTAAAGGTGGGGAGAGTAGTGGTCCGGCGTATATGGAGAAGGAGGGAATTCCAGGCCAGAGGCTGGATTTGGGAAAGGTATCCGCAGTGAGATAGACGAGGTTGAGGTACCTCGAGTAGGTTGGGATTAGAGGAGCAGTGTGCGGGCTGGGTTGGAGTAGGAGATCAGTGAGGTAAAATAGGAGGAACCAACCTGATTGAGTGCTTTAAAGTCCACACTAAGGAGTTGCTGTTTGATGCGGAGATGGGTGTGCAACAATTGGAGGTTCTTTAATGGGAGATGTGGATGAACTTTTTATAGAAAAATGATCCAGGAAGCAGAGTGAAATATGGATTGTAAGGGGGAGGCAGGGAGGTCAGCGAGGAGGTAGATGTAGGAGTCAAGGTTGAATTGCAAAGTAACAATTGGAGAAGAAAGGATGGATTTTAGCAATGGTGTGACAGTACAACTGACAGGATTTGGTGACAGATTGAATATGTGGGTTGTATGAATGAGGTGAATCGAGGACAGTGCCGAGGTTAAAGACTTGTAAAATAGGAAGTATAGTGGTATTGTCTACTAACATGTTTAGGTGTGTGTTAACCAGGTGATATGCTCAAAACAGTTTGAAATTACGAAACACTATATATGCCTCTATTACTTTATTTTCTTTTTTTCTATACCTAGATCTCTCCTAGCCATTCTCACATCCAAAGAAAAATGTAGATTTTTGCTAAGGCTGTGGTTAAATTATGAGGCATCTTTAAAGTAGAGTATTCAGAACCTTCTGCTCAGTGATAGATTGTTCTCTTACAGATCACTAATGTCTCCAAGCTTTGAAGCAGAAACCCTCTCATAGACTAAATTTGACCACAGAATGTATGGTCAAGTTTTTCAGAGCTATGCAAAACTACTAGCTCTAGTTGGTTGTTGTTTTAACGTGGAAAAATTTGCTGCTGATCTTTAAGTTGAAATTCTTGACATTATCTGCTATAGAAATATCGATATTCAGCTAATTTCCCACTAAAATCCACGTTCATAAAGTTAAAGTCCAACATCCCTCCCTATACCCACAAGATGAATGACATTTTAGCATGTGTGACTAGATTCAGAACAAAACTACTTTAAAAAGTATTATTTCCTAATACAGTGAGGTAAATATTGTTAGCTATAAGGTAGGCATTTTGTTAAACTTCAGCGTCTGAGACCATCACCGTATTTTTGGATCGACAACTGCTTAAGCAAGACTTTCATCTCACAGAGTCCTTGGTCAGGTTCTTCTCAGCTCTGTCTCTCCAACCTATGTAAACGAATGGTGTTTTTTTTCAATCTTTCATTGCTTCTAAAAATCTCTCTCTCAAATTTAGATTAGAAGAAGAAGATAAGCTATTAAATGCCGAGAGTTACTATAAGAAAGCTTTAACTTTGGATGAGACTTTTCAAGAAGCGGAGGATGCCTTGTTGAAACTTCACAAGCACATGCAGGTGATTCTTTATTTTCTCTTAGACACTTTTTCAGTGTCCACCAGGTAAATAAATGGATAAGTTTGGGATAGTGAACTTTTTCGGGAAGAATACATTATTTTTATTTAGCACGAAGTGGTTGAATCGATGGTATTTATTGAGCACTTAGTGGGTGTGAAGAACACTGTACTAAGCACTTGGAAGATGAACAATACAACAGATTTGGTAGACACATTCCCTGCCCATAAGGAGCTTACAGTCTAGAAGAGGTGACAGACACTAGCATATGTATATTTACATATATTTAACAATATATGAGACATTTGTAGAAGAAATGGTTTCTTCATTCACTAGTATGTATGGAGCGCTTACTGTATGCAGAGCACTGTACTAAGCGCTGGGGTAGATACAAGATAATCAGGTTGTCCCATGTGGGGCTCACAGTTTTAATCGCCGTTTTACAAATGGGGCAATTGAGGCCCAGAGAAGTGAAGCGAGTTGCCCAAAGTCACCCAGCTGACAAGTGGAGGACCCGGGATTAGAACCCACGACCTCTGACTCCCAAGCCCAGTCTCTTTCCAATAAGCCACGCTGCTTTCTTCCTTCCACGTGTTACCTAATTTTTCAAAACATACTGCTTTATCCATGCAAAATTGTCTCAGCTGCCCCTCTCCATTTTGTCACATGAGCTCAATAATGCTCAGTTGGCTCATGGTTAAGGCAAAAACCCAGCTTGCCTGCTAGGTGCTAAAGCTGGAAATATGTCAGAATGTCACGGTGGAGAATTCCAACATGGTTTATCAGTTGTAGTAGGCCTTAGGGAGGCTTTTCATCAAATAACAGTGAACTGTAAATCATGGTTTTTTTCCTGTAATACTGATGATAGTGTTTTCCTCATATGCATTTTCTTCTGAATTGGACCGTTGCTGCTGTGTTTGTGACATCCGGTGCTGCTCATCCCCAACCACGAACCGGAAAATGATTGCTTATGTAAACCATGCATCCAACTGGGCCGCGATGTTATTAAAAATGGTTTGTATCCAAACATGGCAATCCGATATTGATTCATTTTTAATGGAATCCCTCTCTTCTTTCCAATTTCATCATAAAATATATATATATTTTTTTTTTTAACGTCACCTCAATCTAAATCCACGTGAACATTTTTTGGTTGAAATTTTCTCATCTGTTCTGTTTGTTTTGCCTGTTAAATCTGTGGTGGTCATGGATACTAATGCCATGGCTTTCTTTTTTTTTTCATTTCTGGCTTTTTAAAATTCTTTCAATGGGATGCAAACTGCAATATGGTCCACGATACTATACTGCTCATCCCAATGATAAATGCCTATCAAACACCTATGCAATCAACTTTCACCTGTTAAATATATTTTCCTGGTGTGGAATCTATGGGAATCTTGGTATATTACTCTCGGTTGGGGGGGTGGTCTTGTGAAAAAACTGGGGTTTATATGTTCCGTTATTTTTAATGTGTGGTTTTTTTGATATCTGGGTTCTAAAAGAAATCTTTGGAATTAAGAGAAAAGCAAGCTGAAAAAGAAGAAAAGCGGAAAACAAAGAAAATAGAAACCAGTGCAGAAAAATTGCGTAAGCTCTTAAAAGAGGAAAAAAGGTAAACTCATTATGTTTTATTTCATTTAAAGCATCCACTGACTTGAGCCACAATGCCATATAGATTAAGTAAGTAAAACAACTGCTACCTTCCGATCAGGTCATCAGTACTATTGCTAATTTGTGATTTGGTGATGTTTCCTGGTTAGCTGCTGCCTAATTTCAGGCTGAAGGACTATAAAATACTCTGTACCACATGTGTAGTTACTGAATATTCAAACTAGGATTTTCAGGGAACTGTTTGGTTAATTTTTTACGCTAGGTTTTCAACCACCATCTATAACTCTTGAAAAATGTAAATCATTTTTTTTTCCCTCTCTGTCTCTACCGGTTTCAATGTCATCTTTACAGCATGAGGCGAGTATGGGAGAGATTCATTAATTGCTCTGGGAAGTTCATTAGCCTGTAATTTCAACTTTGGTTGAAGCTAACGAAAGACTTCCTCGGTATATTTTTATAATAACCCTGGTAATACTCCCATGAGGGACTAGTTCTGTCTGACGTAATTGCCACTTGCTTATAAATGGGAAAGCCAGGTTGGCTGACTTAATTGCACATTTTGGTGGGAGAGTACAGGCCTGCGTTTTCTTCAGCAGAGCCTCATACAATAGGAACCCATGCTCCTTTTTCTGACTCGGGGAAAGACCGAGTCATCTTGTTGAAGTGGAGACTGCCCGCGTCCTCGACAGGTCTACAACTCCAATGGGGAGACAAGCAGAACACAGCTATTTCAGCCAGGTTACTTTCAGACCAGTGGAGAGCGAGAAAGAGAAGTAGAATGATGGTCAAAATAAGGAATATTGGACGAGGCAGAAGGAAGAGAGGGACAAAAGATAAGGGGGAGAGGGAGTGTGAGAAGAAGCAGCGTGGCTCAGTGGAAAGAGCCCAGGCTTGGGAGTCAGAGGTCATGGGTTCTCATCCCAGCTCCGCCACTTGTCTGCTGTTGGGGCAAGTCACTTCACTTCTCTGGGCCTCAGTTCCCTCATCTGTAAATTGGGGATTTAAGACTGATTCCCCACGTGGGACAACCTGATTAGCTTGTATCTCCCCCAGCGCTTAGAACAGTGCTTGGCACATAGTAAGCGCTTAGCAAATACCATCATTATTATGATTATTATAAATTTAAGGAGAAAATGGGAGAAGAAATGAGTCATCTTCATTCAGTCGTATTTATTGAGCGCTTACTATGTGCAGAGCACTGAACTAAGCGCTTGCCAGAGAACGATATGGCAGAGTTGGTAGAAACGTTTCCTGCCCACCACGAGCTTACGGTCTAGAGTGAGTGAGGGAAAAATGCAGCTGGGATGAAATACCCCCAATTCGGGTAAATCACTCATCTAGACCAAGAGCTCGGGTGACTAGTTTAGCTCTCACCTGAGTAATCGGACCAGTCCTAGATGCGTGTGTCATTCAACCTGTCAGCCTGTTATTTTCCTGATGTTGCATCTAGAGACTCTAAAGTGGCACAGCTCTTGTTTTGAACTGGCATGAAACAAAAAAAGGAGAGTATTATTGACAGCTTTCCCTGAAATTTGGAAGCAGTTTGAAACCGTGGGTGATGAGAGACCCTCATGAGTTACCTCCTTTTATCAGGCTAAAGAAGAAACGGAAAAGATCGTCCTCCTCTTCAAGCGTGTCTTCGTCCGACATACCGGCTTCTTCCTCCTCTTCCTCCTCTTCCTCCTCTGGTCACAGAAGGCATAAAAAACGGAAAAGGAACCGTTCAGACTCGCGCAATTCCAGAAAGCATTTGCCTAGGGAACCTTCCTATCCGGTAGATCAGACTAGAAAAGAAGAGTGGTACTCTCCTCCGGCCGATACTTCGGCATCTTTTCTCAGCCAAAAACAAGAGGTGGAAAAGCTCTTGGAAAAGCAGGACAGATTTACTTATCAAAAGACCCAGGTGAAAGGGAGAGAGAGAGACCGCACCCTCTCTTCGTCTTCGGTTGAAATCGTCGAGACCTTTGGAGGTAGGTCGGAAGACTCGAAGGACCCCTCCGGGAGCTGCAACAGTCAGGCAAGCAGTAGCAAATTTGAAAAGCCAAATGCCTCCGAAAAGTACTTCTCCAGTAGAAAGGATTTCTCGGGCTCCTACAGTAGAAATTCCGAGGACAAAGCCAAGATCTATTTTCCTAGGAAATTTGACCGGGAAGTAGGGGGAAGAAAAGAACCTTATAGAAAGTGGGAGCCCGGGCAAGGAAGATATTTCTCTTCCCCGGTGGGATCGGATTACTCATGGAGGTCAGTTGAAAAGTACAAAAAACACCCAAACGCTGGATTGCATGATTCTAGCAGGCAGGGTGAGTCACCAAAATGCCAGGTAGCGGAGAACTCACATCAAGGGGGAGAATCTGAGGATAGGGAGAGTAACGATGAGGACGGTGCTAAAACGGAACCTGAAGACGACGACTCACCAAATGGCAAAGGGCAGTCGGGGAGCAGTGTGAAAAAGAACTTGCCTCAAAACTTGCTCAATATATTTAACCAGATTGCTGAGTTTGAAAAAGAAAAAGGAAATAAGAAAAACCTATAGAGCATCTAGAGGCAAATACATCCAACGCAAGCTATGAAGAGGTTTGTCTTTCTAATCGCATCCTTCGGTAGAGAAACGTGAACCCTTAAAATGTTATGTAAAGCAGCTTTCCTGATCAGCGATGTATCTGTTTCGAATTCTGTTTCGAACCGCTTCTCATAGCCTGAAGACTTCAAGTAGGCTTTCCATCTGTGAGGTTTATAGATGAATGGATATACTTTCTAAAGGGAAAAAATAAGTTTAAATGTGTTTAAATTTTACATAAGATACTCGTGTAATTCAAATTTCTTTAAATTGTATGACACATTACTTTTGCTAACCTCATAAAATATGACCTTTCGGTTAGTGGAAAACATTGGATTTGCACTTTAAACTTTGATAGTTTTTGCTAAAATTCAGTAATTCCGTTGTCAACATTTTTCTGTTAAATTTAACTTAGCTTATGAGGGTTTTTACACTCTTGATGTGCCATTTATGTATCTATAATAGATTATGTAAATATTAAATTTTTTTTTAAGAACTCTTGTCTGGTTTCTCATGACAGCTGATTTGTGGTTAATAGAATATTTCCTTTTTTTCCAAATGTTTTTTGGAATGTTTTTGCTGTGGCTTTAGGGCTCATGTGGAGTACCTCCCACTACCTAAGCAAACACACACACTTTCTCTTCCCCCTCACCACCCCCACCCCCAAAGTCTTCCCACAGGATGGCTGCACCAGATACAAAAGAACAGTCAATCGATGGTATTTCTTGAGTGCTTACTAGGTGCAGAGCACTGTACTAAGCACGTGGGAGAGACACATTCCCTGACCATAGTTTACAATCTAGAGATTTCTCGCATACACCAAAGCCCAAGAAACTCACCTGATCCTAGTTTTTCTTTCAGGGTGCCCCTAGGAATTCCTATTTGCCATTCGCTTTGTCAGCTAAGGAGGCTGTGCACAGAAACCGTGGGGTTGAAGAATTCCCCGTCAGTCCAGCGGAAGTCCTTTTCTCTGTAAAGGATGGCTATTCACCAGTTTTCTCTTTGGCAAAACCTCCCCCCTCCTCCCTAGCCCAAACACTCAATTCCCAGGGTTTTCCCGGCCTGGCTACCTACAGCCCGAATGTGCTTTCCTGTTACTTAGGCCCCTATCCCATTACATTGATTTTTGACTTTATATTCCACATATCTTGCTCTTCGTACTTGAGGGACCTGTCACAGGGAATTCACCTATAAATGCAGATGTGACTGCAGTAGCCAATGTGGGATCCATAGTCCCTTGCTTGTGCCCACGCACAAAGACGGACCCTTTTAGTCCGGTTATTTTCGATGTTTGCCATACCTGAGAGTACTTTCACTCTTAACTATTTGTCTCTTGATCCTTGCAAAGCTTCCCTTCAAAAGAAGCCTCTCATTGCTTGATTGCAGACCTCTACGCTTGACAATCTACAGTTAACTTCCAGATTTCTTCTGGGATGCTGAAGGGTTTTTTTTGCCCTCCCCAACTGTGTCCCAACTTCAGCTCAACTGATGACTGCCGTTTGAATATAATGCTAATTATTATTATTATTATGGTATCTCAAGTGTGCCAGGTACTGTATGAAGCATTGGGGTAGATCCAAGTTAATGAGATGGAACAGAATCGCTGTCCCATATGGGGCTCACGCTCTTAATATCCATTGTACAGATGAGGTAACTGAGGACCAGAGAAGTTAGTGACTTGCCCAAGGTCACACAGCAGACATGGGGCAGGGATCAGAACCCAGGTCTTTCTGACTCCCAGGCCGGTGCTCCATCCATTAAGCCACTTGAACGTGTCCTACCCAGCGTAGCTACGCTAAGATGAACAGAGGTTCAATGCGAGGAGATTGTCTTGGTTCTAGTACCTCATTATTTACCATCCCGTGGTGGATTTCGATGTTGAGTAGCTGAAGGCGTAGAGTACGGACGGCATCCAGGTTATACGGTGGAAGAGAAGCCGCGATGGCGCCGACAGCTCCGAGATCTGTAGTTTGGTGTGGAGCTGAATACCGTGGTAACCACCACGCTGACGGATAACTGTCTTGACTCGTTTTTCTAATTCCATATCTGTCGTTGCGCCTGTTGATCAGTGAGGCTGCCTAAGTGCACCCTTCTGTGATAGTGTTTATTTTTACAATGTAAATGGACGGTTGGCTTTTCAGGGGCAGGCTGGTACGTCACCTCGGGTTTCCTCTACAGACATCACACTGTAATGCCTAGCTGATTCAGCCTGGTAGTTAACAGCCGTGTGAATGTGTCGTTTGGGTGTTCTATGATGGGGTCATCTGAGTTCATCGACTCCGGAATGGCTGTATCGGGCTGCAGGTAATGCTCATTCATTCATTCATTCAATAGTATTTGTTGAGCGCTTACTATATGCAGAGCACTGTACTAAGTGCTTGGAATGTACAATTCGGCAACAGATAGAGACAATCCCTGCCCAGTGATGGGCTTACAGTGTCCCAGAAAGTCTGTTAAGGTGGATGTTTCCTAAAGCTGCAAAAGCCTATTCTTACACTGTTAAATCTACATCTAGGCCTCTTCTAGCACAGTTATGCCGGAAAAGTGAAACTATATTGCCAGGGCGTGTTTGGCCACCTGGCTAACTTGAAATAACTACCAAACCTTGATGAACTTCTCAGGGCAGCCAAATTTGTTAAACAGTTTCCAGAGAACAGATCCAATGACAAAGGTTTAAGAATGGCTTATGAGAACAATGTGACGGTCAAGCGCTTCAGGGCAGTACAACGTAAATCCCTCCTCGTCCCTCCTTCCCAAGCTGTGGTACTTTTTTTTTTTTTCTGGCAAATCAACCATAGAAGTGGTAGCTGTTTCTGCCAGCATATCCGTAGGCATGGGGGGCAGGGACGGAGGGATAGGTTGTCGTGGCAGAAAGTATCCGGGTAGGGGACTGGGCTACTCCGTCCCAACCTGACCCTGTTTCGGTGGCTAGGACTAGGACGTGGAATTACGTGCAGCAAAATGGAGGCAGGATTGTGTTGAATTAGTGCGAGTGACCCTTGTGTCAAAGGGGGTTAGCTGAAAAAAAGAAAAATGCTGGAGGAGACAAGGAAGGGAGGAGTTGAGTTCAATCCACAGAAAAATATGGAATGGGAGAGTGGGAGATGAGAATTGATTTATTTGCAGTGGTTGGAAGAAACATCGGAGCTACTGGGGTATAGGAGGCAGGTGAAATCCCCGAGTTGCAGGTATTGAGGGGTTTGCTCTGACTAAAGAACTGGACAGAAAAGTACAGGATCATTAATAGAAGCATTCCGCTTCCTTCAGTCCTCTCTGCTGCCACTTCGGCCCTTAGACATTCAATAGTATTTTTCATTCATTCATTCATTCAATAGTATTTATTGAGCGGTTACTATGTGCAGAGCACTGTACTAAGCGCTTGGAATGTACAAATTGGTAACAGAGACAGTCCCTGCCCTTTGATGGGCTTACAGTCTAATTGGGGCAGACAGGCAGACAAGAACAATGGCAATAAATAGAATCAAGAACCACATCCTCTGATTTCCACCACCGGTCGCGGGGGTCCTTCTGGAGTCGCATCTCCTCCGGGAAGCCATCCCTCATCTCATTTCATCTCTCCCCTTTCTACACTAAATTCCACACCGCCTGAGCACTGACGTACTCTCGTCCCCACACCCTGTGTGCTGTGCCCTTGTAGTGTGTGGTTTTCTCCTCTAACTTATTTTAGTATCTGTCTCCCTCACTAGATAATAATAATAATCACGGTATTCGTTAAGGACTTACTACATTCCAAGCGCTGTTCTAAGCACTGGGACAGATACAAATCAGGTTGGAGACAGTCCCTGTCCCACATAGGGCTTACAATCTTAATCCTCATTTTACAGATGAGGGAACTGAGGCCCAGAGAAGTGAAGTGACTTGCCCAAGATCACGCAGCAGACCTGTGGCAGAGCCGGAATCAGAACCCATGACCTTCTGACTCCCAGGCCCGTGCCCTATCCACTAAGCCACGCGGTCTCTGTCTCATCAACTCCTCATTCATTCAATCGTATTTACTGAGAGCTGTGTGCAGAGCACTGTACTAAGCACTTGGAATGTACAATTCGGCAACAGATGGAGACAATCCCTGCCCAACAACGGGCTCACAGACTAAAAGGGGGAGACAGACAACAGAACAAAACAAATAGGCATCAATGCCGTCAAGATAGAGTCATAGATATATACATATTATTTATTGAGCGCTTACTATGTGCAGAGACATCACTTAAGCACAGGGATACTACCCCCATCCACCATAGCACTAAAGTACATATCTTCCAATGCTGTTACTTCTTCCTACCTGTAATGGATTGTAGTGTCTGTCAGCCCTACTAGACCGTAAGCTCCTCGAGGGCAGGGAGCGCGTTAGAAACACATTTCTAGGTCGCGTTGCCTAAGGTATGTTTGATTCGATTTTTGGAGTCCCGGGGTACCCTTAATCTGCTCGCCCTCCGTTCAGTTGAAGAGGTTGATTTTCTGACCTGCTGGTGAGATGTGTCCTCTGAATGATAACTGCAGACAGGATCTGAATGACTAGACCTGCCAATCTCCTGATATGGGGAAGTCAGAGTGGGACAAAGATCGAGAAGTAGAATGTTTCTGAAAATTCAAAACCATTAACCTTCATTGTCTCTCCGTCATAGCTGGACAGACAGACCGAGAAGTGGAATATTTCTGAAAACTCAAAATCAGCATCCTCCACGAAGCTCACGATGCTATAATAATCATGATGATGGTATTAGTTAAGCGCTTACTATGTGCAAAGCAGTGTTCTAAGTGCTATGTTCGGGTTCCTCGGGGGGTGAGGGGTCATACCTCCCGCTTCCACCCCCGTTAACCTCGACACCATGTCCCGGCTCCTTGGGTGGGCAGCTGGGAAGAAAAACTGAGTTGGTTCTTTTCTTATGGTCTTTAATTCTTACTACATGCCAAGCACTGTTCTAAATACTAGGGCTCTTTCCTGACCTCTTGGGGGGTTATATCCACCTGAGCCTTCCACTTCAGAGCCCCATACCCTGCCACCGCCGCTCCTCGGGAGACAGAGAGGTGATTGCAAGAGGGATAGAAGCGAGGCTCGCTGGAATATCCCATCTTTCTATTATTTCCAGAGCTCCACCCTGCTGTCGCTAGACCGGTGTAAAGCCCACTTAGACTGCGGCTTCTCGTCACTTCATCCTGGAGGACTTCGCCGCATATGTTGCAAAGCAGCATGGCCCAGTGGACAGAACCTGGGCCTGGGAGTCAGAGGACCTGGCTTCTGATCCTGGCTCTACCACTTGCTTGCTGTGTGACCTTGGGCAAGTCACTTAACTTCTCTGTAAAACGGGGGCTAAATCGTCCTCTCTCCAACTTCATATGAGACAGGAAATAAACTCGCATCTACTCCAGTGCTTAGAACAGTGCTTGACAGTAAACGCTTAGCAAATACCATGAAAGCAAAAGGACAGTAATCCTTTGTGGAACCATTGTGACTCAATTGGACCCTCCCAAGCACTAAGATACAATGCTCAGCACAGAGTAAGGGCTCAAATAATAATGTTGGTATTTATTAAGAGCTTACTATGTGCAGAGCACTGTTCTAAGTGCTGAGGTAGATACAGGGTAATCAGGTTATCCCACGTGAGGCTCACAGTTAATCCTCATTTTACAGATGAGGGAAGTGAGGCACAGAGAAGTGAAGTGACTTGCCCCCAGTCACACAGCAGACAAGTGGCAGAGTCAGGATTCGAACCCATGACCTCTGACTCCCAAGCCCGGGCTCTTTCCACTGAGTCACGCTGCTTCTCATGTGAGACAGGAAATAAACTCGCATCTACTCCAGCACTTAGAACAGTGCTTGACAATAAATGCTTACCAAATACCATGAAAGCAAAAGGACAGTAATCCTTTGTGGAACCCTTGTGACTCAATTGGACCCTCCCAAGCACTAAGATACAATGCTCAGAGTAAGTGCTCAAATAATAATGTTGGTATTTATTAAGCGCTATGTGCAGAGCGCTGTTCTAAGTGCTGAGGTAGATACAGGGTAATCAGGTTATCCCACGTGAGGCTCACAGTTAATCCCCATTTTACAGATGAGGGAAGTGAGGCACAGAGAAGTGAAGTGACTCACCCAGTCACACAGCTGACAAGAGGCAGAGCTGGGAGTCGAACCCATGACCTCTGACTCCTAAGCCCGGGCTCTTTCCACTGAGCCACGGTGGACTGGTTGAATTTCGTAACCCTGTGATTCACTTCAAATCGGTCATTTCTTTTAAGATGCTAAAAAGAAGGTGAATCAGCACAGAACTCCTTCTTGGACTTGTTGCTCTTAAAATTTATTTTTGTCACCTCATTCTGAAACTTCATGCCAAAAAATGATTAATCATTTACACTGTGAAATCAGGATTTCATCAGAATTTTAATCCGTTATATGACTTCCTAAACTGAGGCGGCAGAGTGGCCGCATTATCAGTCGGAATAATTAGTAATGTAACCGTCTACAAGTTCTATCTCCAGCTCTTTTTGCTTTTACCGCTACAGGAGCTACTGCTTGTGGATGGTCGTGAACTAGACTGCGGTGCGCTTGGAGGGGAGATTGCAGGAAAACTGAAGTCCACCACTTTGACCGCAGCAGGTAATGGGGAGCCGAAGCTCTTGGATGACCTGGAAGACGGGGCAGAATTATTCAAAACTATTTAAAATGTGATTTAAAGAAATAATTTCTCCCTTTGGGGAGAAAACTATTAATGAATCGTCACCGTTTGAACTTTACCCTAGCCTCTGGCCTAAACGATGATCCTCTTAATAATATGCATCCTTAAATTTCCCGTCGATTCAATAGGATCCCGGCTGAGAGCAAACAAATCGTTGGTATTGAGCATTTATTTTCTACGTGCAGAGGACCGTATTGAGCGCTGAAGAGCTCACACTGTGGGCAGGGAATGTCTACCAACTCTTTATATTGTACTCTCCCAAGCATTTAATACAGTGCTATGCACATTAATTAGGAGGGTACAACAGATTTGGGAATCATAAGCCTAGAGATGGTAGGGGGAGCCAGTCAATGAGTTTTCCACTGGAGTGGGTGTGGATTGAAAATAAAAGGGGACCAGAGCTGACCCTGGAGGGACCCTCACAGAAGGTAGGAGGCAGAGGAGAAGCCTGTGAAAAAAGGCTGAGCAGGAGCAGCCAGGGAGATAGGAGAGCCAAGAGAAGATCGTGAGTGTCAAAGAAGCCAAGGTTAAACTATGTTTGCAAGGGAATGGGGTGGTCCACAGTGTTGAAGGCAGATCGAGAGGCTGAAGAGGATTTGGATACAATAAATTTCCTTTCTAAGTTTTACTTTATCAAACATGAGCAATTCCAAAAGAACCAAAATACCAAATGTACGGTGAATTGAGAAAAATTGCAATTTGATCCCCAAATGGGAAAAAAGTTAGCATCCTTACCTTGATGATGATGCTGAACTCTCCGAAGGAGATCTAGAAGTTTGACGACCCTTTGTGGAACCAGCTGTCGGAAAGTCTAAACCTGCCTGGAAGTATAACATTACTGCATATGAAAATAATAATTATGGTATTTGTTAAGCGCTTACTATGTGCCAAGTACTGTTCTAAGCGCTGGGGTAGATATAAGGTAATCGGGTTGTTCCACGTGGGGCTCATGGTCTTAATCCCCATTTTGTAGTTAACTTCTCTGTGCCCGTTACCTTAAGTGGCTTGCCCAAAGTCACACAGCAGACAAGTGGCAGAGTCGGGATTAGAGCCCGCGTCCTCTGATTCTGAAGGCCACGCTCTTTCCATTAAGCCACACTGCTTCCCATCCCGACAGGAAGACCCTGGGCCTCTCCCCGCCCCCACACCCACTCCTAGCCAGGGAGACCCTGACCTACAATCTCTTCCCCTCAGCCCCAGCTCCAGCTCGCACACTCTGAGGTCATCACGTAATAATAATAATGTTGGTATTTGTTAAGCGCTTACTATGTGCAGAGCATTGTTCTAAGCGCTGGGGGAGATACAGGGTAATCAGGTTGTCCCACGTGAGGATCATAGTTAATCCCCATTTTACAGATGAGGTAACTGAGGCACAGAGAAGTTAAGTGACTTGCCCACAGTCACACAGCTGACAAGTGGCAGAGCGGGGAGTCAAACCCATGACCTCTGACTCCGAAGCCCAGGCTCTTTCCACTGAGCCACGCTGCTTCCCATCACATTTTGTATCTCATCCTCCTCTGTGTGATGGACTCTAGATTATCTGGCCTAACTTCCAGTTCAGATGAAGTGGAATTGTGAAAAGGGCAGGAGACTCAGTTTTCACTATGCATTTTGGCTAGACCACGGGTAGGGAAGTAGGGAGAACACACCTCGTGCATGCGGACAAGAGCAAATAGGCTTGCTTGGGAGTCATTGCCCAAACAGCTGAAGTGCTGCTTCACCTGAGCCAAGCACTTCCAGGATTTTCCACAACAAGCAAAAACTCCCGGCTCAGAAGCACCCACCCACCAAGCGAATGTGGTGGTGTGGTCTAGTGGATAGAGCACGGGCCTGGGAGTCAGAAGGGCCTGGGTTCTAATCCCGGCTCGGCCAAGTGTCTGCTGTGTGGCCTTAGGCAAGTCGCGTCACTTCTCTGGGCCTCAGTTACCTTATCTGTAAAATGGGGATTAAGACCGTGAGCCCTATGTGGGACAGGGACCGTGTCCAACCTCATGACGTCGTATCTACTCCGGCGCTCAGTATATCGACTGACGGAGCCGAGCGCGAGTGACCCTGCAAAAACTGGAGTCAATTTCTCTGCACAGATCCTTCAACCTGCAGCCGGAGAATGAAGGCGCATCCATCCTGCTGATGAGAAGCACCATCTGTCATCACCACTATCCCAGTAAATGCATGATTATCCAGCTACAAACCATCTTGGGATGTGGCTCAACCGTGCACATCTCAGGCATGCCAATCAGTCATATTTACTGAGCGCTCACTGTGTGCAGCGCACTGTACTGAACGACACTATTCCCTGCCCACAGTGAGATTACAGTCTAGTTTACAAGCCCGAGTCAGAAGGATCTAGCCCACACCTTGAGAGCTGTGGTGCCGAGGAGGGCCGTGAAGTGAGGAAGGTCTGGGATACACGGTCCGGCCCAACGGCACAGCTCTGGCTTCAGACGTTGGGGTTTTGCAGTTGGTGTGCTATGAGCAGCGTGGCTCAGTGGCAAGAGCCCGGGCTTGGGAGTCAGAGGTTATGGGTTCAAATCCCGGCTCTGCCACTTGTCAGCTGTGTGACTGTGGACAAGTCACTTCACTTCTCTGTGCCTCAGTTACCTCATCTGTAAAATGGGGATTAACTGTGAGCCTCATGTGGGACAACCTGATTACCTGTATCTATCCCAGTGCTTAGAACAGTGCTCTGCCCATAGCGCTTAACAAATACCAACATTATTATTATTATATTTCATTCATTCAATAGTATTTATTGAGCGCTTACTATGTGCAGAGCACTGTACTAAGCGCTTGGAATGTACAAATCGGTAACAGATAGAGACAGTCCCTGCCCTTTGACGGGCTTACAGTCTAATCGGAGGGGACGGACAGACAAGAACAATAGCAGTAAATAGAATCAAGGGGATGAACATCTCATTAAAACAATAGCAAATAAATAGAATCAAGGCGATAGCACTTACTGTGCCAAGCACTGTTCTAAGCGCTAGAGTGGAGACAGGGTTATCAGGGTGTCCCCCCGTGGGGCTCACAATCTCGATCCCCATGTTACAGATGGCAAATCACTTCACTTCTCTGTGCCTCAGTTACCTCATTTGTAAAATGGGGATCGAGACTGTGAGCCCCACGGGAGACAGGGATTGTGTCCAACCCAATTTGCTTGTATCCACTCCAGCGCTTAGTACAGTGACTGGCACATAGTAAGTGCTTAACAAATACCAGACTTATTACTATGGAGTAGCCCCCAGGGTGCAGCACATTGCAACCTTGGTTCCTCTGACACTGCCCTCTCCTGTTTCTCCTCATCTCTGTGGGCTTTGTGTCCCTCTCGGCCACTTTCATTTCCTCTTTCTCTGCTTGCCTCCCTCTAACTGGGTGCCCCTCAGGGCTGGGGTTGAGGCTCTCTCTTCTTAATCTTGTAGAGAGGCAGCGTGGCTCAGTGGCAAGAGCCCGGGCTTGGAAGTCAGAGGTCATGGGTTTGAATCCCGGCTCTGCCACTTGCCAGCTGTGTGACTGTGGGCAAGTCACTTCACTTCTCTGTGCCTCAGTTACCCATTGCGCTCCCCTTCTCGATCCTGGGGACATTGTGCTCCCCTTCTCGGCCCCAAGGACATTGTGTCCTCGGGGGACATTGTGTCCCCCTGCTCGGGCCCGGGGACATTGTGCTCCCCAACCGCTCCCCCACTCCGCCCGAGGCGGCCATTTTAGGAAGCCCCCACTCTGCCTGAGGTGGCCATTTTGGGAAGGCCTCACTCCCTCTTCCATCTTGAGGTGATTCATCTCTCCCGCCCCCGCCCCGGGCGACGACGTCCTTGTTCTCACCATGTTACCTTACCTTAGCCGCCGCCTACGGCCGCCACCCACCCCGGACAACCTCAGGGCCCCCCCGCCGCCACAGGGTTATTTGGTCATGAGCTCTGGGACTCTCTCGGCCGCTGGCCGCTTGACTTGGAGTCTGATCGGGTAGGGTCGGCTCGTCCCCCGACCCTGGTCATCGCCTGCTTATTAACACTATTGTAGTGTGCCTTACTGTAGCATGTTGCTATATTTGCGATCTCGCTTTTTATTGTTTATTGTCGTCAGATTTTGAATTTGATCAGGTCGCCCCTTAATCGAGTCTACCCCCGACCCTGGTCATCACCCCTTTTATTAACACGACGATATTGTATCATACTGTATCATGTTGCTATATTAGCACCACTGTACTGTATCATATTGTATCATGTTGCTATATTACCGATTTCGTTTATTACTGTTTATTGTCAGTGCTGCCACCCACCTCTCTGGCCTCGCCATGTCCCTCCCCCCCCCCCCCCCTCCCGCCCCTTCCTATCCTCCCCTTCCCCTTCCCCTTCCCCTCTCTCGCTCAGCTCTTTCCCGCTCTCTCCTCTGTCTCCTCCCCCCCCTCCTCTCTCCCGCCCTAGAACCCCACTTTACCAGCGCTACCCCTCTTCCCCCTCCCCCTACTCTTCCCCCCACCTAACCCCCTCTTCACCCCCTCCCCCCTTCTCTCTTCCCCACCCACGCCCCATCCCAGTCCTCTTGTCCCACCGCCACCCCTCATCCCCCTCTCCTCGTCCAGGGCCCCGCCACCTCCTTCCCATCCAAACCCTCCCCTCCCCCCGCCCTTCCCCCCTCCTCCCCTTGCACCCACAGCTACTTTCAAGTGTGGCCTCTGGAACCCCCGCTCTGTTACAGGCAAGCTACCTTTCATCCATGACCTTTTCCTCTCCCGCTCTCTCCTCCTCCTCGCCCTTTCGGAAACGTGGCTCTCTCCCGAAGACACGGTCTCCGCCGCCGCTCTCTCCAGCGGAGGCCTCTCCTTCTCCCACTCCCCCAGACTCACCGGTAAGGGAGGAGGCGTCGGCTTCCTCCTCTCGCCCCGATTCCGCTTCCGCACTATCCCTCCTCCCCCCTCCCTCTCCTTCCCCTCCTTCGAAGCCCATATCATTCGCCTCTACCACCCACTCCAGTTACTTGTCACCGTCATCTACCGCCCTCCCGGTCCCACCTCCGACTTCTTCAACCACCTTGACCCCTTTCTCACCTTCCTTCTCTCCTTCTCTCTGCCCACTCTGATCCTTGGAGACTTCAACATCCATACGGATGTACCCGACGACTCCTCTGCCGCCCGCCTGCTATCCCTCCTCGACTCTGCCGACCTCCTCCTCCACCATACCGCGCCCACTCACCGACTCGGTCACACCCTCGATCTTGTCATCTCCTACCGCTGCACTATCTCCTCACTCACCAACTCTGAAATCCCTCTCTCGGACCATAACCTTCTCACCTGCCTCATCTCTCACACTCCCTCCCCCTGCAAATCTTCGCTACTGCCCCACAGAGACCTCCGCTCTCTCGATCCCATCCGTCTTTCCAATAGCATCTCGCCTCACCTTGCCGCCCTGTCCTCTCTTTACCACTCTCGACGATCAGGTCTCCGCTCTCAACTCCACCCTCACTACTCATCTCGACTCTCTCGCCCCCCTTTCCCTCCGCCGCTCTCGCGCCACTAACCCACAGCCCTGGATCACCTCCTCCGTCTGCCTCCTACGCTCCTATGCTCGAGCTGCTGAGCGCCGCTGGCGAAAGTCCAAGCACCAAGCCGACCTCACACACTTCAAATTTATCCTTTCCTGCCTTAACTCTGCCCTCTCCTCCGCCAGGCAAAGCTTCTTCTCCTCCCTCATCGACACCCATGCCCGTCACCCCCGCCGATTGTTCCGGACCTTTAACTCTCTCCTTAGGCCCCCTGTTCCTCCCCCTCCCCCATCTCTCACCCCTAATGATCTGGCCACCTATTTCCTCACGAAAATCAACACGATCAGGTCTGAGCTCCCCAAAGTCACCCCTCCGCCTCTCCTCTCCCCCCCAACAACCCCCTCCCCTACTTTCCCATCCTTCCCTGCAGTATCCTCAGAGGAGATCTCCTCCCTCCTCGCAAGTGCCACCCCCTCCACCTGCGCCTCGGACCCCATTCCCTCTCACCTTCTTAAAACCATCGCCCCTGCCCTCCTCCCTTCCTTAACTTCTATTTTTAACCACTCAATCTCCAAGGGCTCCTTCCCCTCTGCCTTCAAACACGCCCACGTCTCCCCCATCCTAAAAAAACCCGCTCTTGACCCCACTTCCCCCTCCAGTTATCGTCCTATCTCCCTACTACCCTTCCTTTCCAAAATCTTAGAACGAGTCGTCTACAATCGATGCCTAGAATTCCTTAACTCCCATTCTCTCCTAGACCCCCTCCAATCTGGCTTCCGTCCCCTCCACTCTACCGAGACTGCTCTCTCTAAGGTCACCCATGACCTCCTTCTTGCCAAATCCAATGGCTCCTACTCCATTCTGATCCTCCTTGACCTCTCTGCTGCCTTTGACACCGTCGACCATCCCCTCCTCCTCCATACCTTATCTCACCTTGGCTTCACGGACTCTGTCCTCTCCTGGTTCTCCTCTTACCTCTCTGGCCGGTCATTCTCGGTCTCCTTCGCTGGAGCCTCCTCCCCCTCCCATCCTTTAACTGTTGGAGTTCCTCAAGGGTCAGTTCTTGGCCCTCTTCTGTTCTCCATTTACACTCACTCCCTCGGTGAACTCATCCGCTCTCACGGCTTTGACTACCATCTCTACGCAGATGACACACAGATCTACATCTCCGCCCCTGTCCTCTCCCCCTCCCTTCAGGCTCGCATCTCCTCCTGCCTCCGGGACGTCTCCACCTGGATGTCGGCCCGCCACCTAAAACTCAACATGAGCAAGACTGAGCTCCTCATCTTCCCTCCCAAGCCCGGTCCGCTCCCAGACTTCTCCATCACCGTGGATGGCACGACCATCCTTCCCGTCCCGCAGGCCCGCAATCTCGGTGTCATCCTTGACTCGTCCCTCTCGTTCACCCCACACATCCTATCCGTTACCAAGACCTGCCGGTTTCACCTCTACAATATCGCCAAGATCCGCCCTTTCCTCTCCACCCAAACGGCTACCTTACTATTACGGGCTCTCGTTATATCCCGGCTAGACTACTGTGTCAGCCTTCTCTCTGACCTCCCTTCCTCCTCTCTCGCCCCGCTCCGGTCTATTCTTCACTCCGCTGCCCGGCTCATCTTCCTGCAGAAACGATCTGGCATGTCACTCCCCTTCTTAAACAACTCCAGTGGTTGCCTATCGACCTCCGCTCCAAACAAAAACTCCTCACTCTAGGCTTCAAGGCTCTCCATCACCTTGCCCCTTCCTACCTCTCCTCCCTTCTCTCTTTCTACGCCCACCCCGCACGCTCCGCTCCTCTGCCGCCCACCTCCTCGCCATCCCTCGGTCTCGCCTATCCCGCCGTCGACCCCTGGGTCACGTCCTCCCGCGGTCCTGGAACGCCCTCCCTCCTCACCTCCGCCAAACTTATTCTCTTTCCCTCTTCAAAACCTTACTTAAAAATCACCTCCTCCAAGAGGCCTTCCCAGACTGAGCTCCTCTTCCCCCTCTACTCCCTCTGCCATCCCCCCTTTACCTCTCCGCAGCTAAAGCCTCATTTTCCCCTTTTCCCTCTGCTCCTCCACCTCTCCCTTCCCATCCCCACAGCACTGTACCCGTCCGCTCAACTGTATATATTTTCGTTACCCTATTTATTTTGTTAATGAATTGTACATCGCCTTGATTCTATTTAGTTGCCATTGTTTTTACGAGATGTTCTTCCCCTTGACGCTGTTTAGTGCCATTGTTCTTGTCTGTCCGTCTCCCCCGATTAGACTGTAAGCCCGTCAAACGGCAGGGACTGTCTCTATCTGTTGCCGACTTGTTCATCCCAAGCGCTTAGTACAGTGCTCTGCACATAGTAAGCGCTCAATAAATACTATTGAATAAAATGGGTGTTAAGACTGTGAGCCTCACGTGGGACACCTGATTACCCTTCTCTACCCCAGTGCTTAGAACAGTGCTCTGCACATAGTAAACACTTAAATACCAATATTATTATTATTATTAATGTAGGGTAGCTCATTTGCTTCCACTGCTTCCACTCCCTCTTTACGTAGCTGACTCCCAGGTGACCTCGTTAGCCCCAACCCCTCTCCTCCTTGGCACATTCACCTTTTCTCCTGCCTCCAGGGCATCTCTGAATGGATCCTGCCAAAACCTCAGGCTCAAATTTGTCCAATTCTGAATGCCTCCTCTCCCCCAAATAAACTCCTCCCCTTAATTTTCCCATCGTTATTGATGCTCTCATTCTTCCTGTCTCTCAAGTTCACCACGCTGAATTATCCTTGACTTCTCCCGCTCGTTCCACCTCCGTATTCAGTCTATCACCAAATCCTGCCTGCTCTTCCTCCACAACACTTCCTCAATCTACCCCTTCGTCTCCATCCAACCTGCCACCGTGGTGGTCCAGACACTTATATCCTGGCTTGACTGTTGCATCACTCTCCTCCCCAACCTCCCTGTCTCTTCCCTGTTCAACCCATACTTCAGTCAGCGATATTTACGGAGTGCGTACTGTGCAGAGCACTGTACTAAGCACTTAGAAGAGCACAATACAAGACTGCAATATAAGAGCACAATATGTCTACCAACATTTAGCATGCGGTAAGCACTCAGTAAATAGCAAAGATTGCTTGAAAGCCTGTGTGAATGTCAAGCTATACCTGGGTTAGTCGCTCCTCATTTTTCATAGCTTCTCTTTCCGCAAACTAACAAATAACCTTTGTTTATAACCAGGGATCCCCCACGACAGCTCTCTTCATTCAGCCCTCTTTTAATGTGATAATGCTCTGGCTTTGTAGCTTGTGCTGCCAAGTTTTCTCTGACTCAAAAACCTCCCCTCTTTCATTTTCCATCTTACCCCCCCACTCCATTTTGAAGTAATTTAATGGAAATAAGATTAAAAATGCATTTCAATAGCTGTTTGATTTCTATTTGTTAATAGAAGATGTAGTCGCCTGACTACTTATTTTGTTGTCTGTCCCCCCTGTTTAAACTGTGAGCCCACTGTTGGGCAGGGATTGTCTCTATCCGTTACCCAATTGTACATTCCAAGTGCTTAATACAGTGCTCTTCACAAAGTAAGCGCTCAATAAATACGATCGAATGAATAAATAGATAAGGTTAAATCTTTAGCGTAAAACTTTTGCATTAGGTGGCAAATAGAACAAAAGCATCATTGAAAATGAATTATTTGTAAAAATGTACTCAGCCAGTGGTATCTATCGAGCGCTTACAGTGTGCAGAGTATTGTACTAAGTGCTTGGGAGAGTACAAGACAACAGAGTTGGTAGATATATTCCCTGCCCCAGGGAGAATGCAGTCCAGAGATATTTTAGGAGTTAAGACATAAAAAGCCTAACATAATATTATTAGGACAAATTTACAGTGCTTTCTAATCCTGATGCATTTGTTGGATCTTTTTACGAAGTTAAGTGGCTTATTGGATAAAACCCAAGCCCGGGAATCAGAGAACCTGGATTCTAATTCAGGCTCTGCTAGTTGCCTGACATCTGCCCTTGGGCAAGTCATTTAACCTCTGTGCCTCATTTTCCTCATCTGTGAAATGGGGATCCAAACCTGTTTTTATCTCTCTCCAATAGACTGCGAGCTATATGACTCTATCCCAGTGCTTGGCACCCAGTAAACACTTAAATACCACAATTATCTTTAACACTCTTTTAAATAATGATTTGGCAGAATATTTGCATAAATTGCACTTCACATTATTTCCAGTGGGGAACTGGGTTTCGTACAGCGCTTTCTCCTAATACTTTTTTCATGAAATCAATTAAGGGTGCTAACTCGGGTGATAGCTGGTCACCGTATGTCAGGTGTTCTGAGATACATCATTTGAGATATACAGATTGACATCTGGGTGTCAGCTAATATGGATGTTTATCCCTTAGTACCACTGATTCTCAGAACTTTCATTTCTGATAATAAGCAGCGTGACCCTAGTGGATAGAGCATAGACCTGGGAGTCAAAAGGACTTGGGTTCTAAACCAAGCTCTGACACTTGTCTGCTGTGTAACCTTGAGCAAGTCACTTCACTTCTCTGTGCCTCAGTGACCTCATCTGTAAAATGGGGATTAAGACAGTGAGCTCCTTGTGGACAGGGACTCTGCCCAACCTGATTAGTTTATACCTACCCCAGCACTTATTACAGCACCTATGCATAGTAAAGTGTATTGATATCCATCTTCCCCCATCTAGACTGTGAGCTTGTTGTGGGCAGGGAATGCCACTGTTTACTGTTGTACTTTCCTGAGCGCTTAGTACAGTGCTCTCCAAACAGCAAGCGCTCAATAAATTTGACTTACTGTCTAAAATATAATTCCCATTTTTCTATGTAAAATCAGATTTGCTTTTACTGATTCAATTGGCACTGACTTTTCCAAACCTGCATTCCAGTAAAAATCAAGCGACATCACTAACTGAAAACATTACCACATGGAATTACCTGTTGAAAGTATGTTTGAAGGATTACAAGTAAATTAGGATTTTCTTCTATGATGTCAAGTAACATTTTGTCAAGAGATTTAATAAAATCGTTCAATTCACGAAGACTGATGTCTTGCTCTTCTTTTGTTTCATCCTTAGTTTTTTTTGAAAAGCGAATTTCTTTGGAGAGTCTGGAACACTGACGAAAAATAAAGTTACTATAATTCTTCAAAGGCGATAGGTCATTTGGTTGTATCTGAGTGCTTATTATGTGCAGAATACTTTTAATAATAATAATAATGATGTTGGTATTTGTTAAGCGCTTACTATGTGCAGAGCACTGTTCTAAGCGCTGGGTAGATACAGGGTAATCAGGTTGTCCCATGTGAGGCTCACAGTTAATCCCCATTTTACAGATGAGGTAACTGAGGCACAGAGAAGTTAAGTGACTTGTCCACAGTCACACAGCTGACAAGTGTACATTCCAAGCGCTTAGTACAGTGCTCTGCACATAGTAAGAGCTCAATAAATACTATTGAATGAACACTGTACTAAATGCCTGGGAGAGTACAATATAACAGAGTTGGTAGATGCTCACTGTGGGCAGGGAATGTGTCTGTTATACTCTCCCATGTGCTTAGTATAGTGCTCTACACACAGTAAGCGCTCAGTAAATATGATTGACTGACATGTTCTCTGCCCATAAAGAGCTTGCAGCCTAAAGAGTGCGATAGATATTAATAGAAATTACTATGTGAAACTGAAGGAGGGGTGAATAAAGGGTGCAAATCCACGTGCAAGGGCAAAGCCGAAGGGAGTGGGGGGAAAAAGGGAAACAAGATCTTAGTGGGGGAAGGAAATGTTAAAAAGCCTTCAGTAGGACTTGACAATGGGGAGAGCGGTCGTCTGTCGGATATGAAGGAGGACAGCGTTCCAGGCAAGAAGCAGGACATGGGCGAGGGGTCGACAGAGAGACGAGATCAAAGTACAGTGAGTAGGCTGGCAGTAGAGGAGTGTAATGTGTGGGCTGGGTTGTAGGAGAGCAGTGAGGTAAGGAAGGAGGGGGCAAGGTGATTGAGTGCTTTAAAGCTGATGGTAAGGAGTTTCCATTAGATATGGAGTGTGGTGGGCAACCGCTAGAAGTTCCTGAGGTGTGGGGATGATCCGAGTACCAGAGTGAAGTGTGGACTGGAATGAGGAGAGATAGGAGGCAGGGAGGTCAGCAAGGAGGCTGATGCAGTAATCAAGGTCGGATAGGATAAGTGGTTAGATTAGCAGTTTGGATGGAGAGGAAAGGGTGGATTTTAGCGGTGTCGTGAGATTGAGTATGTAGGTGGAAAGAGAGAGGAGTCTATGCCAAAGTTATGGGTTGATGAGACAGGGAGGATGCTGGTGGTGTCTACAGTGATGGGAAAGTCAGGGGGAGGACAGTTTTTGGGTGGGAGGACGAGTTCTGCTTTGGACATGTTAAATTTGAGGTGTCGGTGGGACATTCAGGTAGAGATGTCCTGGAGGCAGGGGGAGATACGAGTCTGCAGAGAGAAGGAGAGTGATCGGGGCTGGAGATGTAGATTTGGGTATCATGCATAGAGGTGGTAGTTGAAGCCATGGGAGTAAATGAGTTCTCCAAGGGAGTGGGTGTAGATGGAGGATAGAAAGGGGCCCAGGACTGAGCCTCGAGGGACTCCCACAGTTAGGGGGTGGGAGGCAGAGGAGGGGCCTGCGAAAGAGACTGAGAATGATAGGCCAAAGAGATAGGAGGGGAACCAGGAGAGGACAGTGAAGCCAAGGTTGGATAATGTTAGGAGAAGGGGGTAATGTACGGTGTCAAAGGCAGCTGAGAAGTTGAGGAAGATTAGAATAAAAACTGTGGGGTTTGGCAAAAAGATGGTTGGTGACCTTTAGGAGTGCCGTTTCTGTGGAATGAAGGGGGCAGAACTCGATTGGAGGGGATCAAGGAGAGAACTGGAAGAAAGGAAATTGAGGCAGTGGGTTTAGACAACTCGCTTAAGGAGTTTGGAGAAGAATGGTGAGGAGAGAGATGGGGCCATAACTGGAGGGAGCCGTTGGGTGAAGGCAGGGCTTTTTTAGGATAGGGGAGATTTGAGCATGTTGGAAAGCAGTGGGAAAAAAAGCCACTGGACAGTGAACAGTTGAAGATGGTGGTCAACGAAGGAAGGGGGCAAGTGCTTTGATAAGGTGGGAGGAGATGGGGTCGGAGGTGCTGGTGGAGCGGGTGGATTTTGAGAGGAGGCAGGAGATCTCGTAAGAGACTGCTGGAAAATATGGGAGAGTCGAAGAAGGGGCAGGAGGAGGAAAGGACTGGACGGGGGCAGGGGAGATTTTAGGGCGATCTCACCTCGGTAAAGTACCTGACGAGGTCATTAGGGGCAAAAGATGGGGGAGGCGGTGCGACACGGATATGAGGCGGGAATTAAACATCAAAAAGAAGTAGCGAGGCCAACGGGCATGGGTGTCGATAAGGATGGAGAAATCATGTTGCTCGGCAGAGGAGAGGACAGAGTTAAAGCATGAATTTGAGGTGGACACGGACAAGTCCTGCTTTCTCAATTTCCTGCATCAGTGCTCTGAGGGTCATACACAGGAGCAAAGGAAGCGGACTGTGCAGGCGATCCAGGATGGCGGGTTGCCACCTTACTACATTGGCGAAGGGATAGGGGAGCGAGTCAATTGAGTTAAGTACAGGGGGTGTTGAGGATGTTGATTTGGTTGTCAAGGAAAAGAAGTTTGGGTAGGAGGACTAAATGGGGCCCAATGACTTGAATAAATTGAGTGGGGTCTCTGTGGGGGAACAGGACAGATTTTCAGGGAGGAGGTGAGTGAGAAAGCAAGCCGGTGAGGAGGTTGTGGTGGGATAGAGGGATTTCAGAGACGGTGATTAATAATAATAATAATGTTGGCATTTGTTAAGCGCTTACTATGTACAAAGCACTGTTCTAAGTGCTGGGGAGGATACAAGGTGATCAGGTTGTCCCATGTATAGCTGATGAGATTAAGTGCAGGACCAACTTGGTGAGCGGGTGAAATGGGGTGGAGCAGGAGGTCGGCGGAGTTAGGGAGTGATAGCAAGCGGGCAGTGGAAGGGGCATCGGGAACGACCGGGTGGACGCTGAAGTCCCCAAGGATCAATGTTTGAATGGGAAAGAGAGAAGAAATCAAGAGATCAAAACAGTTGAGAAACTGGAGGTGGAGCCCAGTACATATATAATCTAGATGAGTGAATCACTGTAATGGAAAACATAAGCAGTGCAAAAACACTAAGCCAATTAAAAAATCATAATACCTGTTTCCTGACTCTCTCTAATTTTGTCTTCTGTTCATCTATTTCTTTTTTTAGTTGAATAGTATAAGCCTGCTTCTCTTTAATTTTTTCTCTGCAGGCGTTTGTTTCTTTTGTGATGATTTCTAAGGTGTTTTCCATGCTCTGTAGGAAAATGAAACAGATATACATATATGTGTTTATACATACATCCATAAATACACTCACATAGATCAACCTTGAATGTAGACACTTGCTTAGGTTAAATGTGGATCAATTCCATGTGAGTACGAAGACAAACTTTTGCTTTCATTTTTCTTCTATTTGCAAAGCAGGTGAGAAAAATTCTTGTGCCCTGGAAAGTTTTATACTAATCTAGGCGGCCACAAAATTAGATATGTTTGAAAAGCATTTTGAATTAACAAGAATTACTTACTATATTAGGATGAGGGCCACACCCAAGAAGACACACAAATGGCTGGGTGAGCAGCGTGGCTCAGTGGAAAGAGCCTGGGCTTGGGAGTCAGAGGTCGTGGGTTCGAATCCCTGCTCTACCACTTGTCAACTTTGTGACTGTGGGCAAGTCAGTGTGGCTCAGTGGAAGAGCCTGGGCTTGGGATTCAGAGGTCGTGGGTTATAATCCCGGCTTTGCCACTTGTCTGCTGTGTGACTTTGGGCAAGTCACTTCACTTCTCTGTGCCTCAGTTACCTCATCTGGAAAATGGGGATTAAGAATGTGAGACCCATGTGGGACAACCTGATTACCTGGTATCTACCCCAGCGCTTAGAATAGTGCTTATCACAGAGTAAGTGCTTAACAAATTCCATCATTATTTTTATGAAGTGGGGTCCATTCGGAGAGTAGGCGGCAGGAGGATAAACAATATGGTAAACAATAACTGGAAAACAAAGAGCAAGGCGACCACAGTCAACAATTTAAGGACACAGGATGACCATGCCTCAGAAAACATTGAACAGTAATAATGATTATTCTGGTATTTGTTAATCGCTTACTATGTACCAGGCACTGTTCATTCAATAGTATTTATTGAGCACTTACTATGTGCAGAGCACTGTACTACTGTTCTAAGCGCCGGGGTCGATACAAGCAAATCGGGTTGGACACAGGCCTTGTTCTATGTAAGACAGCCTCAACCCCCATTTTACAGATGAGGGAACTGAGGCACAGAGAAGTGAAGTGACTTGTCCAAGGTCACAGAGCAGATAAGTGACAGAGCCGGGATTAGAACCCATGACTTTCCGACTCCCAGGTCTGTGCTCTATCCACTATGCCAAGTTGCTTCTCACCGACAGCTAGGAATTAATTACTGCAAAGAGACCAGGCGAGCACACTGCAATCAGGAAAGACTGTAAGCTCATGGTGGACAGGGAATATGTCAATTTATTGTCATATCGTACTCTTCAAAGGGCTCAGTACGAAGCAGCGTGGTTTGGGAGTCAGAGGTCATGGGTTCAAATCCCTGGTCTGTCACTCGTCAGCTGTGTGATTGGGCAAGTCATTTAACTTCTCTGTGCCTTTGTTACCTCATCTATAAAATGGGGATTAAGATTGTGAGCCTCACATGGGACAACCTGATTACCCTGTATCTACCCCAGCGCTTAGAACAGTGCTCTGCACATAGTAAGCGCTTAACAAATACCAACATTATTACAGTGCTCTGCACACAGAAAGTGCTCAAAAAGTATGGCTGACTGACTGACTGAAATGGTGGCCGTATTGGAGTGGAAGCACCATGAGAATTATACAACATGGAAGCGAAAGTGAAAAAGTGCCAAAGAGCTACCAATACCAAACCTGAAAGTAAGCCCATCAAAGGTGGCCCTTGGTCACCGCACAGTGGGACCAGGATGAGGGGTTCTGCAATGGCTTTTTCAGCAATACACACCACCCACAGATGGGTGATTTTTCTTCAAGCCTATCTCCAACTATGAAGGATGATTAACCACATTCAACTAGGTAATCATCACCTACTCTACTTAAGCTTCCAAAAAATTCCATAATCTGCTTGCCAATCCCTATCCCTTATCTCAAGACTGAACCAAAATGGATCATTTAAAAAAAAAAGTCTAATTGACAAAATAATCTTTAGGATATCAAGCATGAGAAGTTCTATTATTTTGGTATTCAACGTGGGGAAATTTGAGCACATGACAAAATTTGAGCCTGTGTTTCTCCCAGCCTATTATTAATAATAACAATAACAAGAATAATAAATTGTGGTATTTGTTAATTCATCCAATCTTATTTATTGAGCACTGACTGTGCTCAGAGCACTGTACTAAGCGTTTGGAAAGTACTATTTGTTAAGCACTTCGTATGGGCCAGGAACTGTATTAAGCGCTGGGGTTGATACAAACAAATCGGGTTGGACTCACTCCCTGTCCCACCTAGGACTCACAATCTTAATCTCCAGTTTACAGATAAGGGAACTGTGGCCTCTGAGAAGTGAAATGACTTGCCCAAGGTCACACAGCAGACAAGTGGTAGAGCTGGGATTAGAACCTAGGTCCTTCTGACTCCCAGGCCTTTGCTCTATCCACTAGACTGCTTCATGTCATGAAAATGAGGTACGTTTATCTGTGTCTTTGGCAAATGCTCTACTTTTACAACTACATAATTGTGCTTTCTCGAAAGTAAAGTATAGATATTATTTGTCATTTATTAAGTGGGCCAAATCTTGTGATAAATATCGTGTGATGTATACCTGGATATCTTCTTGAAGTTCCCTGACTTTGCTTCGTTTGTATCTGTATTTTTCATTGGCTGCTCTTTTTTGTTCTTCCAGATGAAGCTTTTGCTCATATTCTTCACCTACAATTCAAATATTCCACCCAATCATGAAGATAGAAGGAATCTCTTATCCAGTCTCGACACTACACAAAAATGCCTGGGCACACCCAAGACAAAATGTTTATCAGGGCCAGATTTACTCAAGCGTTGACAGGGACTAAACCTGGGGATTCTAGACTATAAGCTCATCTCTACATCGTAAACTCATTTTTTTTTTTTGCAGGGGGGATAGTGGAGAGGGCTATGGTATTTGTTAAGCGCTTATGTGCCAGGCACTGTACTAAGCACTGGGATAGATGCAAATTAATCAGTTTGGACACAGTCCTTGTCCCACATGGAGCTCACAGTCTTAATCCCCATTTTCCAGATGAGGTAACTGAGGCACAGAGAAGTTAAGTGACTTACCCAAGATCGTCGAGGGCAGGGAATGTGACTACCAAAATACAATCACTTATCCTGTCCCGTCTAGATTACTGCATCAGCCTCTTTGCTGACCTCTCAACCTCCTGCCTCTCTCCTCTCCTATCTATACTTCACTCCACTGCCCAGATCATCTTTCTACAGAAACGTTCAGGACATAATCACCCCCTCTTCAAAAATCTCCAATGGTTGCCTATCAACCTCCATATCAAACAAAAACTTCTCACCATTGGCTTTAAAGCTCTCCATCACCTTGCCCCCTCCTATCTCACCTCACTTCTCTCCTTCTACATCCCAGTCTGCATACTTTGGTCTTCTGGTGCTAACCTTCTCACTATGCCTCCATCTCACCTGTCCCACCGCTGACCCCCCGGCTCACATCCTACCTCTGGCCTGGAACGCCCTCCCTCCTCAAATCCGCAAGACAATCATTCTCCCCCGCTTCAAAGCCTTACTGAAGGCCCGTCTCCTCCAAGAGGCCTTCCCAGATTTAGCCCCACTTTTCTTCATCTCCTACTCCTTTCTGGGTCACCCTGACTGCTCCTTTTGCTCTTCCCCTTCTCCCCACCCACAGCACTTATGCATATATCTGTCATTTTCTTTATTTGTACTGATGTCTGTCTCTCCACTTCTAGACTGTGAGCTCATTGTGGGCAGGGATTGTCACTGTTTATTGCTGCACTGTACTTTCCCAAGCGATCAGTACAGTGCTCTGCACATAGTAAGCGTTTAATAAATACGACCGAATAGGCTGGGGGTAAGCAGGGCTTAGTGGATAGAGCTCGGGCCTGGGCGTCAGAAGGTCCTGGGTTCTAATCCCACTCCTCCACTTGTCTGCTGTGTGACCTTGGACCAGTCACTTCACTTCTCTGTGCCTCAGTTACCTCATCTGTAAAGTGGGGATTAAGCCCGTGAACGCCATGTCGCATGTGGACTGCGTCTAACCTGATTACTTGGTATCTACTCCAGCACTTAGAACAGGGCCTGGCACATACTAAGTGCTCAACAAATACCATTAAAAAAAGGGAGCAGAGAAGAGTAGCAGCTGGCTGGGGCGTTAGTGCTATCATTAACTTGATCTTGGAGGTTGTGGTTGGGAGTGGGAGGGAAGGGAGAGAATGCAAGAAGGTGAAAGAAGCATCAAAATCAGGAAGAAATACAGGGGGATCAGGAAGGCAGTCGATAACAGCCACAAGAAGCTAAAGAGGGTCCTGGAAAAGCAGGATGTGAGATTCAATGAAGAAAAGGCGGGGGGGAGTGGTTAGACAGAGCAAAAGTGAATATGGGGAGCAAAAAGCAGGCTGACTCCATTATTTTTCCCTTTGGGCTTTGCAGGGTGGGAGATGAGGTATCCTTGAGAAAAATCAATCAATCATATTTATTTAGCACTTACTGTGTGCAGAGCACTGTACCAATCATTTGGGAGAGTACAATATAACAGAGTTGATATACACATTCCCTGCCCACAATGACCTTTCAGTCTGGAGGGGAAGACAGACATTAATATGAATGAATAAATTACGGATATGGACTTGAGTGTTGTGGGGCTGAGGGAGGGGTGAATAAAGGAAGCATAGCCAAGTGCAAGGGTGACACCGAAGGGAATGGGAGAAGGGGAAATGAGGAATGGAGATGTGCCTTCATTAAGGCTTTGTAGGTGGGAAGAAGGAACACCTGTTGGATATGAAGGAGGGCATTCCAGGCCAGAGGCAGGATGTGAGTGCGAGGTGGGTGGCGAGATAGACAAAATCGAGGTACAGCATTAGAGGTGTGAAATGTGAGAGCTGGGCTGTAGTAGGAAAGCAGCTTGGTAAAGGTTAGCGGACAAGGTGAATGAATGATTTAAAGCTGACGGCAAGGCGATTCTGTTTGACACAGAGGGGGATGGGCAACCACCAGAGGTTGTTGAGGACTGGGAAAATACGGCCTGAACGTTTCTGTAGAAAAAATGATCCATGCAACAGAGGGAAGTATGGACTGGAGTCAGGAGAGAGAGGAGGCAGGGAGGTCGGCAACGAGGCTGATAGTAGTCAAGGTGGATTAACTTTCATTCATTCATTCAGTCGTATTTATTGAGCGCTTACTGTGTGCAGAGCACTGTTCTAAGCACTTGGAAAGTACAATACAGCAATAAAGAGAGACAATCCCGCCCCACAACGGGCTTACGGTCTAGATGTGGGGAGACAAAGTAAATAATTTGTGGTAGCAGTTTGGATGGAGTGGAAAGGGTGGACTTTAGCAATGTTGTGAAGGTGGATCCAACAGGATTTGGTGACAGACTAAATAGATGGGTCGAGTGAGACACAATAAAAGAGAAGACAGCAGAGGAGACAGCATTAGCCTCCGTGATAGTGACAAGTAGGAGGAGGAAAGGAGTCGAGAATAAATTCGCGGGTGAAGGGGAGTTTGCCCATAATGGGGTGGGGGTTCCACAGACTACAGTGGGATTGAGTTGTGAGCAAGGGTTTTGGGGAAAACCAAATGAAAGACTTCTATTCATTCCTTAGGAGTCTACATGAACCCATGCGGAGTACCGTAGTACCACAACACAACTGAAGTCTGTCCATCTCCCCCGATTAGACTGAAAGCCCGTCAAACGGCAGGGACTGTCTCTATCTGTTGCCAACTTGTTCATCCCAAGCGCTTAGTACAGTGCTCTGCACATAGTAAGTGCTCAATAAATACTATTGAATGAATGAACTGAAGAATGCAAAAACTTTCATTTTCATCACAGACATAAAAGTCATCTTGAAGAGAAGGCAATAACATTTCAATGTTCTCCTAATACAACTTTCACCATAACTAATAATAACAGTAATGGTATTATTAAGCAATTACTGGGGCCAAGCACTGTTCTAAGCGCTGGGGTAGATATAACATAGTCAGGTTGGACATAGTCTCTGTCTCAGGTGGGGCTCACACTTTTAATCTCCATTTTACAGATGGATAGTGACTGAGGCACAGAAAAGCGAAGCGATTTGTCTAAAGTCACAAAGCAGACAAGTGGCAGAGCCGGGATTAGAATCCAGGTCCTCCGACTCCCAGGCCCATGCTCTATCCATTAGGCCATGCTGTTTCTCAACTCTACTCTTCTACAAATGCTCAATAAATACGATCAGTTGATTGATCTGGCCTTTTTCTGATTTTCCCATCACTGTAAACAGCACCACCATCCTTCCTATCTCACAAACCCATAAACTTGGTGTTATCCTCAACTAATCTCTCTCAATCAACCCATATATTCAATCTGACACTAAATCCTATCCATTCAAGCTTCACAACATTGCTAAAATCCACCCCTTCCTCTCCATCCAAACTGTTGCCATGTTAATCCAAGCATTTAATTTATGCCTATACCACCTTGATTACTCCATCAGCCTCTTTGCTGACCTCCCAGCCTCCTGTCTCTCCCCACTTCAGACAAATCACTCTGATGCCCAGATCATTTTCCTACAAAAAAGGTTATGTTTTCCCATTCCTCATGAATCTTCAGTGGTTGCCTACCAGCCTCTGCATCAAACAGAAACTCTTTACTATAGATTTTAAAGCAGTCAATCTCCTTGCCCCCTCCTACCTTACCTTACTGCTTTCCTACTACAACCCAGATCACAATCTTTGCTCCTCTAATGCCAGTCTATTTACTGTGCCTTGACCTTGTCTGTCTCACCACTGACCTGTTACTCACTTCATGCCTCTTGCCTGGACCTTTCTCCCTCTTCCTTTCCGACAGACAACCATTCTCCCCACCTTAAAGCCTTATTAAAATCACAACTCCTCCAAGTGGTCTTCCCTGACTAACCTCTAATTCCTTTTCTCCCGCTTCCTTTTGCTTCACTCTTGCACTTGGATTTGTACCCTTGATTAGCCCCACAGCACTTAGGTACATAGCTGTAATTTATTTTAATGTCTGTCTACCCCTCTAGACTGAAAGCTCCTTGTGGGCAAGGAATGTGTCTAGCAACACTCCCAAGTACTTAATACAGTGCTCTTGACACAATCAGTGCGCAATTAATATGATTGATTGTAGTAGATACTTGGCTAATCCTCCTTGACCTCTCAGCTGCCTTTGACATTGTCGACCATCCCCTCCTCCTCCACACCTTATCTCACCTTGGCTTCACGGACTCCGTCCTCTCCTGGTTCTCCTCTTATCTCTCTGGCTGGTCATTCTCGGTCTCCTTCGCAGGCACCTCCTCCCCCTCCCATCCTTCAACTGTTGGAGTTCCTCAAGGGTCAGTTCTTGGCCCTCTTCTGTTCTCCATTTACACTCACTCCCTTGGTGAACTCATTCACTCTCACGGTTTCAACTACCATCTCTATGCAGATGACACGCAGACCTACATCTCTGTCCCTGTCCTCTCCCCCTCCCTTCAGGCTCGCATCTCCTCCTGCCTCCAGGATGTCTCCACCTGGATGTCGGCCCGCCACCTAAAACTCAACATGAGCAAGACCGAGCTCCTCATCTTCCCTCCCAAGCCCGGTCCTCTCCCAGACTTCCCTATCACCGTGGATGGTAAGACCATGCTTCCCGTCTCTCAGGCCCGCAACCTCGGTGTCATCTTTGACTCGTCTCTCTCGTTCACCCCACACATCCGATCCGTTACCTAGACCTCCTGGTCTCACCAATATCGCCAAGATCCGCCCTTTCCTCTCCACCCAAACTGCTACCTTACTGCTACAGGCTCTTGTAATATCCTGGCTAGACTACTGTGTCAGCCTTCTCTCTGATCTCCCTTCCTCCTCTCTCGCCCCGCTCCAGTCTATTCTTCACTCTGCTGCCCAGCTCATCTTCCTGCAGAAACGCTCTGGGCATGTCACTCCCCTTCTTAAAAACCTCCAGTGGTTGCCTATCAACCTCCACTCATAACAAAAACTCCTCACTCTAGGCTTCAAGGCTCTCCATCACCTTGCCCCTTCCTACCTCTTCTCCCTTCTCTCTTTCTACTGCCCACCCCGCACGCTCCGCTCTTCTGCCACCCACCTCCTCACCGTCCCTTGGTCTCGCCTATCCCGCCGTCGACCCCTGGGCCATGTCTTCCTTCGGTCCTGGAATGCCCTCCTTCCTCACCTCCGACAATCCAATTCTCTTCCCCTCTTCAAATCCCTACTTAAAGCTCACCTCCTCCAAGAGGCCTTCCCAGACTGAGCTCCCCCCTTTTTTCCCTCTGCTCCCTCTACCCCCCCTTCACCTTTCCGCAGCTAAACCCCCTTCTCCCCCGTTCCCCTCTCCTCCTCCTCCTCTCTCGTCCCAGCCCCTCAGCACTGTACTCATCCACTCAACTGTATATATCTTCATCACCCTATTTATTTTGTTTAATGAGATGCACCTCACCCTGATTCTATTTATTTGCCATTGTTTTTATGAGATGTTCTTCCCCTTAACTCTATTGCCATTGTTCTTGTCTGCCTGTCTCCCCCAATTAGACTGTAGCACGTCAAAGGGCAGGGACTGTCTCTATCTGTTGCCGACTTGTACATTCCAAGTGCTTAGTACAGTGCTCTGCACATAGTAAGCGCTCAATAAATACTATTGAATGAATGAATGAAAAGAACAATTCAGTAGGGTTGATAGTCAAGTTCCCTGTACACATAGAGCTTAGAGTGTAAAGGGGGGAAAGGCATGGCGTAGTGAACAGAACTCCGGCCTGGGAGTCAGAAGGTCATGGGTTCTAATCCCAACTCTGCCACTGGTCTGGTGTGTGACCTTGGGCAAGTCTCTTAAGTTCTCTGTGCCTCAATTACCTCATCTGTAAAATATAGATTGAGACTGTGAGACCCATGTGGATCAAGGACTGTGTCCAACCCAATTTGCTTGTACCAACCCCAGCACTTCGGAAAGAGCCCGGGTTTGGGAGTCAGAGGACGTTGGTCCTAATCCCAGCTCGCCACTTATCAGCTGTGTGACTTTGGGCAAGTCACTTAACTTCTCTGTGCCTCGGTTTCTGTAAAATGGGGATTAAGACTGTGAGCCCTACGAGGGACAATCGGATTACCTTGCATTTATCCCAGCACTTAGAACAGTGCTTGGCACATAGTAAGCGCTTAACAAATACCATAATTAGTATTATTATTACAGTGACTGGCACACAGTAAGTGCTTAACAAATACCATAATTAGTATTATTATCATTAATAAAATAAATTACCGAAAGGGGAAATAGGAGAATATAGGATTATATACATAAGTGATGTGGGGTTGGGGATGGGGTGAATAACAAGTGCTTAAGAAGTATGGAAATAAATGCACAAGTGACACAAACCAGAGGATGAATAGGAGAAATGAGGACCTAGTAAGGAAAGACCTCTTGGAGGAGGTGTTGTTTTAGTAGAGGTTGAAGGCAAGAAGAGAGGTGGTCTGTCATATATGAGGGGCGATATATCCAGTAAGTATACTAATCAGTCAGCTGTGATATTTATTAAGAACCTACTGAACTATTTCACCATCATCAGGATTATGGAGTCCCTTCTTTCTGTGTGAAAAACACAATATTAGGCACTGGAAACATTCAATAAAACTAGAACACAGGCTTCTTGCCCATGGGGAGCTGGCTGAACAGGGGTTCAGGTGCACAGTAATAGAATACTCACAGTGAAAATGAATGTGGTTAAAAAAAAATAAGTGGAATAAAAGCTTGACTGATGAGTAAAATCACTCCCTTACTGGGTTTTTTTCCTTTAAATGGTATTTATTAAGTGTTTACTATGTGCCAGGCATTGTACTAAGAGCTGGGGTATATACAAGCTAATCAAGACAGACACAGTCTTGGTCCCTGCTTTACAGATGAGATAACTGAGGTGTAGAGAAGAAATTAAGTGGCTTGCCCAAAGTCATACAGCAGACAAGAGGCAGAGTCAGAATTAGCACTCAGGTCCATCTGACTCCCAGGCCCCGTGCTCTATTCATTAGGCAACACTACTTCTTGTTTGTTAATGTGATGACCTGATCAGCAAGGTGGAAACCAGCCACAGAATGTCTCCAGCATGAGGGGCTTTTTAGGAGGGGTTTGATAGTCGGGACAGATATATTGATGATGAAAACTGTATAAAGAAGATCACTGAAATGACACTGCCTTCCCTTTGGGATTCCTGTATCTGTAATGAGAGTGAAAACATTAATTCATTCATTCAATCATATATGCTGAGCACTTACTGTGTGCAGGGCACTGTGCTAAGCTCTTGGGAGAGTACAATACCACAATAAACATCTGTATTGTTCAGTTGTATTGTGGTACTGTACATATTTTATGTACACTTTTTAGAAATTAATAGATTTTCAGATTCGAGGGAGCAGAGAGATCCAATCAGTGGGTTGGAGAGGAGAGAACTGGGAGCAAGGTTCAGCTTGGAATAATCGAAGAATATGATGAGTTAGGTAATAGCAGTAGCCCGTCCCCTCCAGCTCTCAAATTTTCTTGCTTTTAAACCTTTTCATCTGCCTCTACCACCCATCATAATACTTGATTCAATTGCCAGCAGCCCCCAGGCCCGGCCTCTGCTTTTCTGAGAGACTGACATGTGTCTTTCCTCTTTTCTTCTTTTCCTGTGTGTCAAGTATTGACCTGAACATTCGGGTAGATTCAAGATAATCGGGCTGGATACAGTCCCTGTCCCACAGAGGGCTCTCACTCTAAATAGGAGGGAGAACAGGTAGAGTATTCCCATTTTGCAGTTGAGGAAACTGAGCCCCAGAGAAATTAAGTGACTTGTCCAAGGTCACACAGGAAGCAAGTGGCGGAGCCAGAATTAGAACTCAGGTCCTCTGGCTCCCAGGCCCATGCTGTATCCACTAGGCCATGCTGCTTCTGTCCCACACTGATCTGTGGACACTTCGGTATCCACACAGTTGTCCCCAGTGATCTCTCAGCCATCCACTCCTCACCACTGCAGATTTCCTCCTTCACCCTTGCTCATCCTCACACAAATTTGGACACATCCAGGATTTCATCACACACAGGTGGTTAGATCCTCCCTAACCCCAGCATATTCAAAAATTAGCTGAGCCAATGACCCTACAAATCACAGAAATAAAAATAACCCGTTTCACATACTGAATTCGGTGACTTTTTTAAAGGATTGCTTGTAATTGCTATTGCAGCTACTCAGTACTTGCAAGGTATTTTCTAGAGCACAGATTTCCTTCTCAGCCTTGTGAATCTTAGCATCTAAATTGTCACCTTCCCTTTGCAGTTCCTCCTTTTCTTGTGCAACCTAAAAAATACAGAAAGAAAATCACCGGGCAACACCATATATCACTGGGAAAATGGACTTTTTCTTGGGGAGGCTTCTCATCTTGTCTTATGCCGTCGAGTCGTCTCCGACCCGTAGCGACTCCATAGACATCTCTCTCCCAGAACGCCCCACTGTCCATCTGCAATCGCTCTGGTAGTATATCCATACTCTAAGTTATTTATTTCACTAATAAATGGTAAATCGAAATACTACCTGGAATAATAGAAAAGCAGCGTGGCTAGAGAAGCAGCGTGGCTCAGTGGAAAGAGCCCGGGCTTGGGAGTCAGAGGTCATGAGTTCGAATCCCAGATCTGCCACTTGTCAGCTGTGTGACTGTGGGCAAGTCACTACTTCTCCGTGACTCAGTTACCTCATCTGTAAAATGGGGATTGAGACTGTGAGCCTCACGTGGGACAACCTGATTACCCTGTATCTACCCCAGCGCTTAGAACAGTGCTCTTCACATAGTAAGCACTTAACAAATACCAACATTAATAATAATAACTGTGGTATTTGTTAAGCACTTATTATATGCCAAGTACTCTACTAAGTACTGGGGTAGATACAAGATAATCAGATCCCACATGGGGCTTACAGTCTAAGTAGGAAGGAGAACAGGTACTGAATCCCCATTTGTCAAATGAGGGAACTGAGGCAGAAAGAAGTTAAGTGACTGGCCCAGGGTCACACAGCAGGCAGGTGGCAGAGCTGGAATTAGAACCCAGGTCCTCTGACTCCCAGGCCTGAGCTTTTTCCACTAAGCCACTAGACTATGCTGCTCCTTGAAGCAGCAGAATATGCATAAAATACTCTCCCGAAAGCTTAGTAAAGGGCTTTGCACGCAGTAAGCGCTCAATAAATATGACTGAATGAATGAATAAAGTTTATATCCCGTAAAACCATCTAATCTGTATCTTTTATGGTATTTGTTAGGTGTTTACAGTGTGCCAGACACTGCACTAACTGCTGGATGGATAAAAGCTAATCAAACTGGATACAGTCTATGTCCCAAATGGGACTCACAGTCTTAATCTCCATTCTTACAGATGACAATTGAGACTCAGAGAAGTTGCGACTTTTTTTTTAAATGGTATCTGTTAAGTGCTTACTATGTGCCAAGCACTGTTCTAAGTGCTAAGCGCTGACTTGCCCAAGGTCACACAGCAGACAGGTGGCGGAGCAGAAATTAGAACCCAGGTCCTTCTGACTCCAAAGTCCATGGAAAGAGCCTGGGCTTGGGAGTCAGAGGTCATGGGTTCTAATCCCAGCTCCACCGCTTGCCAGTTGTGTGACTCTGGGTAAGTCACTTAACTTTTCTGGGCCTCAGTTACCTCATCTGCAAAATGGGGATTAAAACTGTGAGCCCCACATGGGACAACTGATCTCCTTGTATTCCCCCAGCCTTAGAACAGTGCTTTGCACATAGTAAGTGCTTAACAAATACCACCATTATTATTATTACCCACTAGACTTCTATGCTCCAGTGATGTAGTTGTTTTCACTTTTCTTTTCCTAGGTAAATGTATTTATAGCATAAAAGTATCATCAAAACCCATTTCTGCTACTTTAGTATGTTTCTATCATATCAGATTAAAAAGACTGAAGAAAATAAGGATGCATTACACAATTATATTTGTTTCCCCAGAACGTACCTTAATAACATAGTAGGCGTGTGTTTTATCTTCTCCTTCAGGAGGCATCATAACAACTGTGAGAATTTCAAATCTGTTCTTCAGTTTATCTATTTTACTTAGTCGGTCATGAAACTCAATGCTATTTTGAGGAGAGAAAATAATGAATTGATTGACGTGGTGGAAATGTTTGTCTAGTTTAGTCTCCATTTAAATGCTGATTCATATTTAACCCCTAGATTCTTAAAAGCAAAATTATAGTGTCAGGTTTCCGGGTTTTCATTTTTGATTTTCAATTTGGCCTTTCATTCTACTATATTGGCCTTTCATTCAACTATAATGAGAAACTTGATGTCTAGTTTTTCAAATACATTTATATCTGGATTCACATAAACACCAACCCTATGTACAAATTTTTTTTTAAATTAAAAAATTGTGCAACTTTCAAATAAATGTTTTGAACCAGAAGCATGGCTTGTGCCCAATATTCCCTATATCCCCATAAAGCAGCATGGCCTAGAGAAAAAGCAGAGGCCTGGGAGTCAGAGGACCTGGGTTCTAATCCCAACTCCACCAATGCCTGCTGTGTGACCCTGGCAGTCACTTAACTTCTCTGTGCCTCTCAGTTCCCTCATCTGCAAAATGGGGATTCAAAACCTGTTCTCTCTCCTACTTAGGCTGTGAGCCCCATGTGATTATCTCATATCTACCCCAGTGCTTAGTACAGTGCTTGGCACATAGTAAGTGCTTAAATACCACAATTACAATATCTGTGACCTTGAACCTCCTGCTGGAGTGAAGTTGTTTAACAAAGAAAAAAATCTCTTCTCCTCTCATTCTATTCTACTAGGACCTCTTCTCCTCTCACATATAAGAAGCAGCATGGTATAATGGATAGAACATGGGCCTGGAAATCAGAGGTTCATTCATTCATTCATTAGTATTTATTGAGCGCTTATTATCGCCAAGATCCGCCCTTTCCTCTCCACCTAAACGGCTACCTTACTGCTACGGGCTCTCGTTATATCCCGGCTAGACTACTGTGTCAGCCTTCTCTCTGACCTCCCTTCCTCCTCTCTTGCCCCGCTCCAGTCTATTCTTCACTCCGCTGCCCGGCTCATCTTCCTGCAGAAACGATCTGGGCATGGCACTCCCCTTCTTAAACAACTCCAGTGGTTGCCTATCAACCTCCGCTCCAAACAAAAACTCCTCACTCTAGGCTTCGAGGCTCTACATCACCTTGCCCCTTCCTACCTCTCCTCCTTTCTCTCTTTCTACCGCCCACCCCGCTCCTCTGCCGCCCACCTCCTCACTGTCCCTCGGTCTCGCCCATCCCGCCGTCGACCCCCGGGCCACGTCCTCCCGCGGTCCTGGAACGCCCTCCCTCCTCACCTCCGCCAAACTGATTCTCTTCCCCTCTTCAAAACCCTACTTAAAACTCCCCTCCTCCGAGAGGCCTTCCCAGACTGAGCTCCCCTTCTCCCTCTACTCCCTCTACCACCACCCCCTTCACCTCTCTGCAGCTTAACCCTCTTTTCCCCCCATCTCCCTCTGCTCCTCCCCCTCTCCCTTCCCATCCCCTCAGCACTGTACTCGCCTGCTCAACTGTATATATTTTCATTACCCTATTTATTTTGTTAATGAAATGTACATCGCCTCGATTCTATTTAGTTGCCATTGTTTTTACGAGATGTTCTTCCCCTCGACTCTATTTATTGCCATTGTTCTTGTCTGTCCGTCTCCCCCGATTAGACTGTAAGCCCGTCAAACGGCAGGGACTGTCTCTATCTGTTGCCGACTTGTTCATCCCAAGCGCTCAGTACAGTGCTCTGCACATAGTAAGCGCTCAATAAATACTATTGAATGAATGAATGAATGAATGAATACTATGTTCAGTGCACTCTACTGAGCACTTGGAATATGCCACGTCAGCTGTGTGACTGTGGGCAACTCATTTAACTTCTCTGTGCCTCAGTTACCTCATTTGTAAAATGGGGATTAAGACTGTGAGCTCCACATGGGACAACCTGAGAACCTTGTATCTACTCCAGTGCTTAGAACAGTGCTCGGCACATAGTAAGCGCTTAACAAATACCAACATTATTATAATTATTATTATTATTATCATTACAATTCAACAGATAGAGACAATCCCTGCCCAATGACGGGCTCACAGTCTAATCGGGGGAGGTTCATGGGTTCTACTGCCCACTTGTCTGCTGTGTGACCCTGGACAAGTCACTTCACTTCTCTGGGGCTCAAGTTACCTCATCTGTAAAATGGGGAATTGAGTTTGTGAGCCCCACATGGGACAGGGACTGTGTCCAATCCGATTTGCTTGTATCCACCCCAGTGTTTAGAACAGTGCCTGGCACATAATAAGCACTTAACAAATACCATCATTATATACATGATATAATATATGTCATATACATATAATAGGTCCTCATCCTATTCTCTTTCACCCACCTACTCTCTCACACACTTCCACCATGACTTTCATACAATCCTCCTTCTCCTCTAGAGGGAATGGAAAATGGAGAATGGATTAATTAATGGATTCAGAGCTCTAAGGAGCTCCTCTGGCCTTAAGAGACTGTCTAGGTGTCAGCTCCCTTGTTCACTGAACCCTACTCTATCACCTCCAGTGATTCTAGAGAGAAGAGCCAAGCTGGGCCTCGACACTTTTTCTTTTTAATGGTATTTGTTAAGCACTGACTATGTGTCAGACACTGTACTAAGAAGGCACTGAGAAGTAGCATGGCGTAGTGGAGAGAGCATGGCCTGGGAGTTAGAAGGTCATGGGCTCCAATCCTGACTCCATCACTTGCCTGCTGTGTGACCTTGGACAAGTCGCTTCACTTCTCTGGGCCTCAGTTACCTCATTTGTAAAATGGGGATTGTGACTGTGAGCCCCACTTGGGACAGGGACTGTATCCAACCCAGTTTGCTTATATCCATCTCAGCGCTTAGTATGGTGCCGACACATAGTTAATGCTTAACAAATGTCATAATTATTATTACAGTTATTATTAGTAAGTGCTGGGGTAGATACAAGATAATTTGATTGGACACAGTCCATTTCCCACATGGGGCTCACCGTTTTAGTTCCCATTTTACATCTGAGGAAACTGCGGCCCAGACCCAGAGAAGGTAAATGACTTCATAGAGCAGACAAGTTGTGGAGACAGGATTAGAACCCATGTCCTCTGACACTTCTTGGGATCCCCTCCACCTCTTGAACAATTTTCCGTATGGTGGGAAAGCTCCGGCCACTCATTCGCGATCCCTTTCACCGGCTCTGTCTCTATCCCTCTAACTGTGGGAGTCCTTCAAGGCTCAGGTCTGGGTCCCCTTCTATTTTTGAAAAGCTTGTTTGCTTGCTTGGCTTCAACTACCATCTCTAAGATGTAGATTCCCAAATCTACCTCTCCAGCCCTAACCCTTCTCCTCTGCAGTCTTGCTTTTCCTGCTGCCCGCAGGGCAGCTCTACTTAGAAATCTCATCGAAACCTCAAACTTAACATGTCCAAAGCAAAAGTCCTATCATTCCACCCAGACCCTGTCCTCCCCAGGACTTTCCTATCACTGTAGACAACACAACCATCTTCCCTGTCTCACAAGTCCATAACCTTGGCAACATTCTTGATTCATTTCTCTCTCAATCAGAGGTATTAAACGAATGTCTACTGTGTACAGAGCACTTGAGAAAGCACTGTATAATAATAGATGTGATCCTGGCTCACCGGGAGCTTACAGTCAACAGGGGGAGACAGACATGAAAATAAATTACACATAGGGGAAATAGTAGAGTATAAGGATAAAAACAAATAGTAATAGTAGTAATATTAGTAATACTAATAATAATATTTAAGTGGTTACCATGCACCAAGCACTGTACTAACTGCTGGGGTAGATGCAAGATAGATCCCACATGGGACTCACCTTCCAAGTAGGAGAGAGCTCAGGTACTGAATCCCTATTTTGCAGATGAGGGAACTGAGGCAAAGAGAAGTAAAATGACTTGCCCAAGAACACAGAAATGGGATTAGGACCCAGGAGTTTGGAGTCCCAGCCCTGTACTCTTCCCACTAGGCTGCTTCTCTGTTATTTACATAAATGCAGTGGGGCTGGGGTGAAAATCAAAGTGTTTACGGGTTGCCCCCTTTTCCTCTGCTCCTCTACCCCTCCCCATCGCCCCGACTCCCTCCCTCTGCTCTACCACCCTCCCCGCCCCACAGCACTTGTGAATATATGTACATATTTATTATTCTATTTATTTTATTCATGAAGTGTATAGAGCTATAATTCTATTTATATTGATGCTATTGATCCCTGTCTATTTGCCGTGTTTTGTTGACTGTCTCCTCTGCTTCTAGACTGTGTGCCCGTTGTTGGGTAGGGATTGTCTCTATCTGTTGCTGAATTATACTTTCCAAGCACTTAGTACAGTGCTCTGCACACAATAAGTGCTCAATAAATACGACTGAATGAATGAATGGATGAATACCCAGCCAAGTGCACAGTTGAGGGGTCGGCAGACGGAAGAAATGAGGGCTCAGTCAGGGAAGGCCTCTCTCAAACCACACATTCAACCTGACATGAGCTCCTGCCTGTTCAACCTCCACACCTTCAGAATCCTCATTCTCCTCATTCTCTCCATCCGCACCGCCTCCACACTGACCCAAACACCTGCTTTGATTACTATATCAGCTTCCTCTCTGACCTCAATGTCCCCTCTCTCTGCTCTCCAGTCCATATTTCATTCATTCATTCAATCATATTTATTGTGCATAGAGGACCGTACTAAGCGCTTGGGAGAGTACAACAATAAGCAGACACTTTCCTTGCCCACGATGAGTTTACATTCTAGAGTGGGGAAGACAGATGTTATTATAAATAAAGTACAGAGATGTACTTAAGTGATGTGGAGCTGGTAGGGGGGATGAACAAAGGGAGCAAGTCAGGGGGACGCAGAAGGGAGTGAGAGAAGAGGAAAGGGGGGCTTAGTCAGGGAGGAGATGTGCCTTCAATAAGGCTTTGAAGAGAGGGAGAGTAATTGTTGGATTTGAGGAGGAAGGGTGCTCCAGGCCAAAGGCAGGACATGGGTGAAAGGTCAGCAGTGAGACAGACAGGATCAAGGCACAGTGAGAAGGTTAGCATTAGAGTAGTGAAGTGGGTGGGCCACGTTGTAATAGGAGAGTAGAGAGGTGAGATAAAAGGGGGCAAGGTGATCAAATCCTTTAAAGCCAATGGGTTTCTGTTTGATGTGGAGGTAGATAGGAAACCACTGGAGTTTCTTCAGGAGTGGGGAAACATGTCCTGAGCCTTTTTGTAAAAATATGATCCGGGCAGCAGAGTAAAGTGACTGTGCTGACTACATCATTTTTCTGGAAAACCATTTAGTGCCCACTCCTTAAAAACCTCCACTGGTAACCCATCCACCTGCATCAAACAGAAACTCCTTTCCATTGGATTTAAGGTATTCAATCAGCTCTCTCCCTCCGATCTTACCTCACTGATTTCCTGTCCCCACACTCGAGTCGTCTACAATCGCTGCTTAGAATTCCTTAACTCCCTTTCTCTCCTGGACCCCCTCCAATCTGGCTTCCGTCCCCTCCACTCTACCGAGACTGCTCTCTCTAAGGTCACCCATGACCTCCTTCTTGCCAAATCCAATGGCTCCTACTCCATTCTGCTTGACCTCTCTGCTGCCTTTGACACTGTCGACCATCCCCTCCTCCTCCATACCTTATCTCACCTTGGCTTCACGGACTCCGTCTTCTCCTGGTTCTCCTCTTATCTCTCTGGCCGGTCATTCTCGGTCTCCTTCGCAGGCACCTCCTCCCCCTCCCATCCTTTAACTGTTGGAGTTCCTCAAGGGTCAGTTCTTGGCCCTCTTCTGTTCTCCATTTACACTCACTCCCTTGGTCAACTCATTCGCTCTCACGGCTTTGACTACCATCTCTACGCAGATGACACGCAGATCTACATCTCCGCCCCGTTCTCTCCCCCTCCCTTCAGGCTCGCATCTCCTCCTGCCTCCAGGATGTCTCCACCTGGATGTCGGCCCGCCACCTAAAACTCAATATGAGCAAGACAGAGCTCCTCATCTTCCCTCCCAAGCCCGGTCCTCTCCCAGACTTCCCTATCACCGTGGATGGCACGACCATCCTTCCCGTCTCTCGGGCCTGCAATCTCGGTGTCATCCTTGACTCGTCTCTCTCGTTCACCCCACGCATCCTATCCGTTACCGAGACCTGCCGGTTTCACTTTACAATATCGCCAAGATCCGCCCTTTCCTCTCCACCCAAACGGCTACCTTACTGCTACGGGCTCTCGTTATATCCCGGCTAGACTACTGTGTCAGCCTTCTCTCTGATCTCCCTTCCTCCTCTCTCGCCCCGCTCCAGTCTATTCTTCACTCCGCTGCCCGGCTCATCTTCCTGCAGAAACAATCTGGGCATGTCACTCCCCTTCTTAAACATCTCCAGTGGTTGTCTATCAACCTCTGCTCCAAACAAAAACTCCTCACTCTAGGCTTCAAGGCTCTACATCACCTTGCCCCCTCCTACCTCTCCTCCCTTCTCTCTTTCCACTGCCCGCCCCGCATGCTCCGCTCCTCTGCCACCCACCTCCTCACCGTCCCTCGGTCTCGCCTATCCCACCGTCGACCCCCGGGCCACTTCCTCCCGCAGTCCTGGAATGCCCTCCCTCCTCACCTCCACCAAACTGATTCTCTTCCCCTCTTCAAAATCCTACTTAAAACTCACCTCCTCCAAGAGGTCTTCCCAGACTAAGCTCCCCTTCTCCCTCTATTCCCTCTACCGCCCCCCGTTCACCTCTCTGCAGCTTAACCCTCTTTTCCCTCCATTTCCCTCTGCTCCTCCCCCTCTCCCTTCCCTCCCCCTCTCCCCTCAGCACTGTACTCATCTGCTCAACTGTATATATTTTCATTACCCTATTTATTTTATTAATGAAATGTACATCGCCTCGATTCTATTTAGTTGCCATTGTTTTTACGAGATGTTCTTCCCCTCGACTCTATTTATTGCCATTGTTCTTGTCTGTCTGTCTCCCCCGATTAGACTGTAAGCCCATCAAAGGGCAGGGACTGTCTCTATCTGTTGCCTACTTGTACATTCCAAGCGCTTAGTATAGTGCTCTGCACATAGTAAGCGCTCAATAAATACTATTGAATGAATGAATGAACCACTCTTCCAAAGCCAACTTACTCTGTACCTCCATCTCATCTATCTTGTTGCCAGACCCTTTTCCATGCCCTCTTTGAGGCCTGGAACTCCCATCCCCTTCATATTCAACTGACCACTACCCTTCCCACTCTTAAAAACATCTTCAAATCACATATTCTCCAAGAGGCCTCCCCAGACTACTTCATTTCCCTTACCTGCCCTCCTCTCACTCTCCACTAAGCACTTGGCTGTCTACCCGTTAAATTCCCTGATACTCACTCAGATCCACGGTACTTAGGTACGTAACCTTATTTTCTGTCATTTTCCCTATCTAATTTTTTTTAATGTTTGGTTCTCCCTATCGAGTGGGTAGACTAGATCCCTGTCCAGAAGGTGCTTATAGAAATTTAGTCTACCCACTCTACTGCACTGTGTTTTTCCAACCGCTTTGTACAGTGCTCTGCACACAGTAAGTGCTTGACAAACACCGTTGATTGATTAAAGTGTAGGGAACAGATGCAGACTACATATATTTAAATGATCACACAGAGTCAAAAATGAATGAGGAAAATCCAATTCTTGAGAACTTTGTATATATAAACTCTTCTTTGGCAGAAAAGGAGAACAATGGCAGAATGGACAATTTGTAAAATAATATCGGATGAATTTTCGGTAAGTTATTTTCCCTTCAATTTTGCATTGTCAAGGCTAGTTTTTCCAAACTAAAGCTTACCTTATGGTTTGTCTTTCTTGGTCTATGTATCTTATCTGTGAGGCAAGCATAGCCTTGTGAACCTTGATTTCTTCAGTTCTTTCTTCCATGGCCATCTTTAACTGCAGCTTTTGTTTTTCCAGTGACAGAACTTCTTCTGCCTTGCTATGAAGTGTTTCTCGCAGGCGCTTAACTTCGAGCTTTAGAAGATTATCTTCAATTATCAATTCCTACCCCAAAACAAACATGGAAAAACAAGAAAGTTAGCTCTTGTCACGTCCTTTACTACAAGTGTAATTTAAACTTTCCTCAGAACGGTTCTATTATCTAAAGACCCACTGGACAAGTTGATTGAATGTTTTGGCTAAGAGGCTGGGGTCAAATGTGAATTATACCCCATCCTATACCTCTCAATTTCTTTTCAATAATAAATGAATGTTCTAGACTTGGTTAAATAATTAAATGCTTATCCAATCTTCTTTAAACCTTTAACTCATTGTGAGCAGGGAACTTGTCTACCAACTCTGTTACTCTCCTGAGCATTTAGTGCAGTGCTCTGTACATTGTAAATGTTCAATAAATACCATTGATTGATTGATTTACACAAATAACATGGATTTAACTCTTGCCAAATTACCCCCAAATAAACAATTACCAAAATGTTTATAAAGGTCCAGGCAAATCAAGGATGGGTTCTATTTCAAAGACTAAAAATCTGGTACCTGCTACAAACGATTAGTTTCTCCTCTCTCCCGCTTTCACCCTCCCAACTACCCACTTTTGAATATTTGAACACATCCCGTCATGTAAGCATACAGTCACCTACATCTACTTTTCCTTTTTCCTCATATCTGAAAATTAATCTACTGTTGTTCTCCCCATTAGATTGCAAGCCCCTTGAGTTTAGGGATTGTGCTTAATGTACTAAGCACTCACTACAGTGTTCTCTACATAGTGGACACTTAGTTAATACTAGTGATTGACTGAAAAAGGCTTATTATTGAAATAAAAATATAATATTCCAAACTTACCCGCTTAATGCTTTTGGCTTTTTTTAATTCTTTGTCTGATTTATCATTGAAAATATTTAATTCATCTATTTTACTCAATAGAGAATTCTTTTCCTCGCCAGTCTTATGTGTGGCCTTCTTGAGAAAATAGATATCATTCTATTAAAAGAAAAACATGCAAATGATTAAGCTTCTTGAAACACAAACTACATATTTCTCTGCAAATATTTCATTAGAATACAGTGATTAATATTATACAGTGGTTGAATGAGAGAGACTTGTTCTGACTATCCACGAGAGAAGTAGTATGGCCTAAAGGAAAGGGCACAGAGGCCTGGGAATCAGAGGACCTGGGTTCTTATCCCAACTCCTCCAATTACCTGCTCTGTGACATTGGGCAAGTCACTTAATTTCTCAGTGCCTCAGTGGCCTTATCTGTAAAATGAGGATTGAATACCTCTTCTACCTCCTATTTGGACTGTGAGCCCCATGTGGGACAGGGACTTTGTCCCACCTTATTGACTTGAATCTAGCCCAGTGTTTAGAACAGTGCTTGACACATAGTTAATGCTTAACAAATACCAGAACAATAGAGTAAAATCACGTGAATTTGTATAGTGTTTTTATTTTCCAATGTGCTTTCACATTGTTATTTTTGGCCTCACAACATCCCTGTGAAGTAGGAAGAGAAGGTATTATTAGCCAGATTACTCGAATGAAGAAACTGAGGCCCTGGGATGTTAGCTGACTTTCCTGAGATTGTACACCAGACTGGGGAAAGAAAGGGGAATAGAACCCAGGCCCTCTGACTTCTGACCTGTGCTCTTTCCACAAAACCACACTCCCTCATTAGTTATTTGATTATTCCCATGTCTAGTCTTCTCCAGGAGGCAAGGTAGTAGGAATAGCTGAAGGTTTTTGGTCAGGAACCTTCTGTGGTAATAGCAGTAATATTTTCAGGTCATGAGAGTCATCTTGTAATTTACCCTCTGACTATACTGTCACCCACATAGCTAAAGAACAGGGACTGTGTCTATCTATTGCCGATTTGTACATTCCAAGCGCTTAGTACAGTGCTCTGCACATAGTAAGCGCTCAATAAATACTATTGAATGAATAAAGAAGTTAACGTGATTCCCAAAATAATAAAGCTTTTTCTCTTCTCACTGTCAGGATTATCCCCTTTGTTCTTCTATAGTGCTTTCGCTGCTCCAAAGAACACTGTGCACTTTCCCACTGCATAATTTAGAAATACTTGGGATAATATTTTAAGTGTCTTCGGAGTAACACAGACAGTGCTAGATTCCTTGAAGAATTCCTTCCTCCTTCCTCAGACGATTGTGCTCTATACATAATTATGAAGAAAGGATGGTATCAAAACACTGTTAACTAACTTTACAATAAAATTTAAGATCTGAAATTATTTTCCCATAATTACTACTTATCTTGGCATTTTCCAAATGCTAGAATCAAATCTTGTGGTCATAGTGGCAGTTTAGCTCAGTATAAATATATTTAAAGAAACTTTCTAATGTGAATTCTTTAGACTACATCATACATTTTTCCATCCTAAAAAGGATTCTGAGTAAATTACTTTAAGTTTCTTGATCTGTGTTTGTAAAAGATCAAACGTTTTTTTCTTTTCTTCCATAGCCTTCTTAAGTTCCACAACTTTTGCTTCAAGGACTTGCTTTTCATCAGTATTAACATCTCCCTGTAACCGTGATATCCGTCGTTCTACTTGCTGGATGTAGAAATCCTGTCAAACACGTTTAAAATAATGAATTAACGGAGGGAGGCGAACCATCCCAGCAGTATCCATCAAGCTAAAGAAAAACAAGTAAAAACAGATATATAATGGATTTGGTTTTAGGGTAGTCACCTAATTAAGCTATTGTAGCTTAATAATAATGCGTGACTTAAAGGCTTTCTTATCCTAGGGGGACATATACTAACAAAATGCTCTTAACTGAATAATATGAGAGCGATGGCAGCTGAGAAATAATTCTCTGTAAGTGTAACAAAAGAACACTTAGCAGAACTCTGCAGCCTGCTGGAGGGGAGCTTACTGTACTGGAATAATCTTGCAACTACCAGCGGATGTTTATATAAAGAAGAAATGTTCAAAGTGGAGCATGAGTGATGTGTCCACAAATCATGTTAGGAATAAAAAGATTTGAGCATGTATTTCTCTTGAATCATTTCCGGTAATTTACCCTGCAGCTCCAATAGTAGGGAAGAGTCAAAGGACTCAGAATCTTAATAATACATGTTAACAAGAATCCAACATGGCAAAATAATTGTGAATAAATTATATTCAAGATGGATAGGGAGAAATATTTTTGGAGTGCTTGCATTTAGTCAGTTGCATTTGTTGGGATGGGAGGGCATAGACCTCGCCTTGGATAATGCCCTGAAAAGCACTGCTGATCTGCTAGTCTATGGATTCAGAATGGAGGATGCATATACACCCTTGTTATGACTATCGGTAACCAAGTAATCACTACTGACCACCATCTCTATGTATTTGAAATACTTTACCTGAATGTTGTTCTTGGACACAGTGTTTTATGACAGAATTACACAAGCCTGAGCCACAGGTCAAAAAGTAAAACCACTCTCAAGAGAAGATGGCCTATGTCACTCTCCCCCATATCCAGGATGTAGAGAAGAAGATTATGAATAAGAATGAAACTGTAAAGCACCCCAAACCCCACATATGATGTCATTTAAATGGTAACCTTGAAATTTCACAAATTGCATTCGGACTTCTACCTGATTATATAGGATTTCCTGCTGTTTCAGTGTTTCATTGTCAAGTTTCCATAACCGACTGTTGAGATTTTTTAAGGATGCTCGGCCTCCCTCTATTTCTGCCAGAACACATTTTTCTTTCTCCTTCACCACCTGAAATTCTTGAACTTTCTTGAAAAGTATATCTTTCAATTGGCTCAACTGAGTTTCCACTTCCTAGAGGTGAAAATAATATTAATTTATAACATACAACACTTGGACCACCTTCATTAACATATATAGATGCTTAAATCACATCCCTCCCTAACTTCCAATCATGTCTCAAGTGCCTCGTTGCTGTAGTCCGCACCTTCAACACCACTCTCTTCACCAACTTGCTTGTTCGCTTGTCCATCCTTCGTTCTGCATCACTAACCCTCAACACTGGCTGATCCCAAGCCGGCTTCCTGTGTTCTTGCACTACTTTGTCTCTTAGACATGGCTGGTGGAAATCCAGGCATTTGGTTAGCTTCAGTCACTTCAAATTTGCTCTCTCATAGACTGTGAGCCCCACGTAGGACAACCTGATTCCCTTGTGTCTACCCCAGCGCTTAGAACAGTGCTCGGCACATAGTAAGCGCTTAACAAATACCAACATTATTATGATTATTAATTCATCTCAGTAACTCTTTTCCCCTCTCACTGACTCTTCCATCCACAGCCCCTACCATATAGGGGCCTGGGAGTTAGAAGGACCAGGGTTCTAATCCTGGCTCTGCCAAATGTCTGTTGTATGACCTTGGGCAAGTCACTTTGCTTCTCTGTGCCTCAGTTAACTCATCTGTAAAATGAGACTTTAGACTGTGGGTCCCATGTGGGACAGGACTGCATCCAACCTGATAACCTTGTATCTCCTCCTTGTATCTACTGTTAGAGCAGTGCTTGGCACTTAGTAAGCACTTAACAAGTACCATAATTATTATTATCTATCTCCTAAAGCCCCCAGTGTATGCCTTGTCACCCTCCCTAACCCATAATAACCATGTTGTAATCTAGACATTGGTGTCTGCACTCTTCTACCCTTTGCTCCTCTTCTTACTTATGACAGTATTTGTTAAATGCTAACTCCTCACTCTTGGCTTCAAAGCTCTCCATCCCCTTGCCCCCTCCTACCTCACCTCCCTTCTCTCCTTCTACAGCCCAGCCCGCACACTCCGCTCCTCTGCCCCTGCTAACCTCCTCACGGTGCCTCGTTCTCGCCTGTCCCACTGCCGACCCTGGCCCACGTCCTACCACTGACCTGGAATATCCTCCTTCCTCACATCCGCCAAACTATTCTCTTCCTCTCTTCAAAGCTCTGAGAACTCACCTCCTCCAAGAGGCCTTCCCAGACTGAGCCCTCCCTTTCCCTCTACCCCTCTTCCCTTCCCCATTGCCCCTACTCCCTCCCTCTGCTCTACCCCCTTCTCCTCCCCATAGCGCATGTGTATATTTGGATATATTATTTTTTATTCTATTTTATTAATGATATGTATATATATCTATGATTCTCTTTTAACTTGATGGTATTGAAGCCTGACTACTAGTTTTGTTTTGTTGTCTGTCTCCCCCTTTTAGACTGTGAGCCTGTTGTTGGGCAGGGATCGTCTCTATCTGTTGCCAAATTATACATTGCAAGCACTTAGTACGGTGCTCTGCACACAGTAAGCGCTCAATATGACTGAATGAATGAAAGTGTTAAGTGCATTCACTAGGTTCTCCTCCTAACTCTCAGACTACTCTTACTTATTCTCATTTTCTAACTTTTCTCTAATCTTTCATCCTGAACTGTGAATGTCACACAAGGCTCTGTTCTGGCTCAACTATGCTTCTAGCTCTACGCTCACTCTCTAGGGAAGCTCAACTTTTTTTTTTAATGACATTTGTTAAGTGCTTACTATGTGCTTAATATGTACTAAGTGCTGGGGTAGAAACAAAGTAATCAGGTTGGACATGGTCCTTGTCCCACATGGGGCTAACAGTCTTTATCTCCATTTGACAGATGAGGGAACTGAGGCACAGAGAAGTGAAGTCACTTGCCCAAAGTCACACAGCCAGAGAAGTGGCAGAACTGGTATTTGAACCCAGGTCCTTCTGACTCCTAGGCCCATGCTCTAGCCAATAGGCCATGCTGCTTCACAAAAATGGTTTCGGCTACATCTTTCGCGCAGATGACTCCAAATCTACTCTCTAAGCCCAACCTTTATAACCTCTAACGAACCCAGTGTTTCCTTATGCTTCTGGGCCACTTCTGTTACTGAGATATCCCACTGTCACCACACGCTCTGCATGTCTAGAAGCAGCATGGCAAAATTGATAGAGCACGGGCCTGGGAGTCAGGTGGTCATGGGTTCTAATCCCTGCTCTGCCACTTGTCTTCTGTGTGACCTTGGGAAAGTCACTTTACTTCTTTGGGACTCAGTTACCTCATCTGTCAAACGGAGATTGAGATTGTGAGCCCCATTTGGAGCAGGGACTTTATCCAACCCAATCTGCTTGTATCCACCCCAGCGCTTAGTACAGTGCCTGGCACATAGTTAAGCACTTAACAAATACCATAATTATTATTATTATCTCTAAAACTGAACTTCTCATCTTCTCCCCCAAACTCACTTCTCCCAACTTTCCCATCTCTGTTGATTACACCACCATACTCCTCGTCCTTGAAGCCCACTACCTTCACACCATTCTCAAATTCATTCTGTCGTTCACAGTCAATCAATTGCTACAGTATCTTACTGGCTCCTCCTCGACAACACTTCCCAGACCCACAATTTCCTCTCCACCCAAATAACTATGCCCCTGATTCAAGTTTTTGGCATGTCACGGATAGACATTTGTATCAACTGCCTCAGTGGTCTTTTTGCTTCCAACCTCTCCCCACTAAAAGTTAATAATAATAATAATGTTGGTATTTGTTAAGCACTTACTATGTGCAGATCACTGTTCTAAGCACTAGGGGAGATACAGGGTCATCAGGTTGTCCCACGTGAGGCTCACAGTCTGAATCCCCATTTTACAGATGAGGTAACTGAGGCACAGAGAAGTGAAGTGACTTGCCCACAGTCACACAGCTGATAAGTGGCAGAGCTGGGATTCGAACTCATGACCTCTGACTCCCAAGCCCATGCTCTTTCCACTGAGCCACGCTGCTTCTCTTGTAATAAGCACTGCTTTCTAGATCATCTTCCTGATCATTCTACTCACATCTTTCCAAAGCCTCCAGTGGTGAATGAGGCCTTCCAAAATTGGGACTGTCCTTTGAACAGTCTTACCTGGGTGGTGAGGAGCAGGAAACTGTTCCTTTACCCACAGTGTTCTGTAGTTCACATGATATTTGTTCTTGTCCTTTCATGTTGTTTATGTTTTTTATTGTTCAAGGAATGTCTCTGCTAATTTCATTGTATTGTACCCTCCCAAGCGCTTAGCACAATGCTCTGCACATACTAAGCACTCAATAAATACTACTGATTGATTAAATTGCCAGTCACATCAAGTGAAAATGCTTCCAGGACCCTACCAGCTCACTCCATGTTATAAATAATTTAGAACTACTCCTCAGCCCGAACCTTTCACTCATCCCAAGCTTATCTTCTAACTGAACCTCACTCTAGATTCTCTTGCCTCCAACCCCTCCCTCATGGAACTCCCACCATACCTCAAATCCTTCAGACCACACTATTCCCCTTTTTCAAATCCCTTTCAAAATCCCACATCCTACAGGAAACCTTCGCCAAATAATTCACAATACCCCAAATTGCACTGAGTTAACAAGCTGTCTTTAACACTGACATAATTGATGCCATTCTCAGTGTGTGTATATACATAAGTGCCCCACAGCACTTATGTAGATATGTATATATCTATAATTCTATTTATATTGATGCCTGTTTTGATGTGTATATATTTATAATTATATTCATTTATACTGATACCTCTTTACTTGTTTTGATATCGGTCTCCCCACTTCTAGACTAAGTCCACTATGGGAAGGGATTGTCTTTATTGCTGAATTGTACTTTCCAAGCACTTAGTACAGTGCTCTGCACATAGTAAGCACTCAATAAATACGATTGAATTAATGAATAATTAACTTTTGTCTGCCCATCTTCCCCATTAGACTGTAAACTCCTTGCAAGCAGGGAACATGGGATTTGCTTCTGAAATACTTTTCCAAGCCATTAGAATAGAGCTTTGCACTGAATTCAATCTCTGTAACTACCAATGATTAGCTTGATGCAGGCATCATGGGGAGAGAGCGATACTGGTCATAGGTGTTACACAGACAGGAATCCTCACTCAGTACATCTTGTCTGCTGAATTGTACATTCCAAGTGCTTAGTACAGTGCTCTGCACACAGTAAGTGCTCAATAAATACAATTGAATGAATGAATGAAATGACTACATCCCCTTATTGGGCCCCTCATTCAATTCTCCAATCACTATGGGTTTGTGTTTCTCATTTTCTGAGCCACGAGAACGTAGAAGGAGATGGATCCTGCCATTTCGGAAAAGTACTCAGTTTGAGTCAAACGTCTAAGTTCCTTAATGATCATTCTAGAGATCACACTAGAGAAGCAGCGTCACTTAGTAGAAAGAGCCCGGGCTTGGGAGTCAGAGGTCATGCGTTCTAATCCTGGCTTCACCACTGGTCAGTTCTGTGACTCTGGGCAACTCACATAACTTCTCTGGGCCTCAGTTACCTCATCTGTAAAAGGGGGATTACTACTGTGAGCCCCATGTGGGACAACCTGATGACCTTGTATCTACCCCAGGGTTTAGAACAGTGCTTGGCACAAAGTAGGAGCTTAACAAATACCAACATTATTATTATTATTCTGGAAAGCCTGGAATATTCTATGAACTGGGATTGGCTTGTGAGATTAATAGTTAACAGATATCGGACCTTCCATCAGTGGCCAAAAGACAATTCCCTTTTTCCTAGGAAAATAGTCTGCTATGTGCACTAATTTCCCTGAAAGCCATGAATTCTAACAGGATAAAATTGTTCCTAGCACAATTTCCCCAAGTGATTTAATGTCTTAGTTTGTTTCATATTAAATGAACAAGATAACTGAAGTATTCCTTTCCAAAGAGACAAATTCATGAAGTAATAGTTGTAGAATCTCCTTCACAGGACATCTCTAGCGGATTACCTTCACAGGGGATCTTTTAAATAGAAGAATTCTCTGACATGAAAGGTTTTCATGAAATCTTGCTTGTTGTCTAAACTAAATGACCTTTGTTAAGTGCTCTTATTCCTATGGTTCAAATTCACTGGCATTTACTTATATTTTTCTAAAAAATGAAAAAAAGATGAACAAGTACCTTTACATTTTTTTCCTCATCTTTTAGAATGTCCTCCATCTTTGAAGCTTTCTCTTCTAAACTGAGGCTTATTTCAGTTACATTATTGAGTTTTGCAGTGAGTTGTTGATTTTGTTCTTTAGTAAAACTTAATCTGAAACAATTGTGGCATGTTGGAAAAGTTAGTGTTTTCCTCCAATACAAATGTAAAATATGGCACCTAAGTGAGTTTGAGTTAAAGGGTTTCTCATATCAGTTTAATGATTAAGGTTACTTTGTTCTTTCCCACGAACTTTTTCTTCTCTGTTAAAGTTGGTCAATTTTATTATTATGATTTACTATTTACTTTTCCATTTCCTGGATCTCTGGATAATGTCCAGCATGATGGGGTAAAACCTGGAAATTCATTTGTATTTCTAGAGGCAATCGGGAACTAAGTCAACATTTTTATTCATGTTTCTCTGGTCTAGGCCAGACTTTAGCAACAAGATTGGCACACGGGCCATTTGGTTAGTGCTGCAGCTTCTGGCTGCTCCAGAATATACCAGTGCACACTTTGGAAACAGTAAAGAGTAACTTGCCACATTTTCCAAGTCAGAGAGTTCACTTCTTAGACTCTGTTGCTGATCGAGTTCCTCTTTTTTTTTTCCTTCATCTGCTCCTGTCTCTGTGGTTGGCCAGTGCCCGACCGCAGAGGAATCTCAACGGTACCACTGGCCTATTAACCCCACCATCATGGACCGAGAGTAGCCGCTGCAGCTGGATGGTAGCTGTGGCTCGCTCTACAGCCCCGAACACGTCACGTCCATTTGCTCCCATTATGGAAACCATCTGGGGATTCCAGTACAACACGTAACAGAATGCCACAACACCCTTAAAAATGATGTATAAAATTTAATCGTCTTACCTGTGGGTTTTTTCCTTAATTTCTTTCTTTAGATTGGCCACTTCCATCCTGAGGCTTTCTAAATCACTGGAAGTTCTATCCACAGTGGCTTTTAAGGACTCCAGCTAATTGTTAGTTAACAAAAAGTGCACTGGATTAAGATGTTACATTTACAATCAGTGAGCTGAATTCTCCCCATGCAGCACTAAAGAACCAAACAACATGCCCAGCAGAAAATAGAAAAGACCTAAAGTAAGAAATACCACACTGGGTCCACCAGACCCAGTGTTTGAGCTCTAAAAGTGCCCACTCATGGAGGAACATACCCTTTAGACTGTAAACTCACTATGGGCTGGGATAGTATCTGCTAATTCTGTTGTATTTTGCTCTCCCAAGTGCTTAGTACAGATATATGCCAAATGTGATATGTGCCATTACTTCAAAACAGAACATGAGCAGAAGCTTAGGGAAATCAGGAAGAGTTGGGGAAGGAGAGGGAGAGGTTGTGAGGTGGTTAAGATTGGAAGAGAAGAGGATGGCAGGAATAATAAAATATTATAAAAAGAAAATCTCCTCAACTCTCTGGGTGGTCTTTCTCGGTCTCTTCCTCACTTCACCACCTAATTGTAGGTGCTTCAGGGCCCTCAATTCAGGGTCTTTCTCTTCTCGCTCTAACCTTCAATTCCTCAGGGAGCACATTCGCTCTTAGGCCTTCAGCTACCACCTCTCCACGGATGACCCCTGTATCTATTTTTTTAATGGTATTTGTCAAGTGTTTACTATATGCCAGGCACAGTACTAAGCTCAGGGATAGAAACAAGCTACACAGGTTGAACACAGTCCATGTCCCACATGGGGCTGACAGTCTTAATCCCCATTTTACAGATGAGGTAACTGAGGCCAAGAGAAGTAAAGTGACTTGCCCAAGGAGATACAGCAGACAAATGGTGAAGCTGAGATTAGAATCCAGGTCCTTCTAACTCCCAGGTCTGTGCCCTACCCACGAGGGCATGCTGTTTCTCGAGTTGCTAGCTCTCACCTCTTACCTCCTCTATCAGTCAATGGTATTTATTGAGCACTCACTGTGTGCTGAGCACTGTACTGAGCACTTAGAAAAGTACAATACAAAAGAGTCGGTAGACTTGAACCCTGCCCTGAGGCTCTTACAGTCTAAAGGGGGAATAAGAAGTTCGAATTTATGATCTTTTACAAATCTGAACCCCCATGGAACTCATCAGCACTAACCAGATGAAGTGTCCTCACAATATCAGATTGCCTATTAATTAATCAATCAATAATATTTACCAGGCACCTTCTACAGTAAGTGCTTCCTTTTGCTTCCAGGTCACTGACCCACATCAAAAACTGAATTTATCTTCTCTCCCACATCCATTCATCCACCATCCCGTTCACTTTCCCATCAGAGTTGACAATGCTATCCATCTTCCTGCCTCTGAAGCCACCACCTTGGTAATTAATTTCTAACTCATCACTCTCTTTCAACTCTCATTCAGTATGATGTTAAATCCTGCAGGTCACACCCCACAATATTTCCTGGATCTGCCCCTTTCTCTCCATCCCAACAGCCACCACCCTGAGGTAACCGCTCAATAAGTAGGTAGATTAATGAGTAGAGGAGGCAACAAAATTGCCGACCATGCAACGGTTAAAGAACGTAGCAGGAGAAGAGGAAAGCAGCAGGGGATAAGCAAGAGGAGTGAGAGCACTATAAAAACAGAAGGGAAAATGGCATAGGAAAGTGGATAATACTAAGCACCTCTGGTAGAAATTTTCTTATTTTCCTAAACCAGGGTGTAGTTAATAATAATGTTTGCATTTGCTAAGTACTTACTATGTGCTAAGCACTGTTCTAAGCACTGGGGTAGATACAGGGTAATCAGGTTGTCCCACATGAGGCTCACAGTCTTAATCTCCATTTTACAGATGAGGCAACTGAGGCATAGAAAAGTGAAGTGACTTGCCCACAGTCACGCAGCTGACAAGCAGCGGAGCCGGGATTCAAACCCATGACCTCTGACTCCCAAACCCGGGCTCTTTCCACTGAACCACACTGCTTCTCAACTAGTTCAACTGGATAGGAAAAAAATGTTGAGTTCTTATATTTCATCCGGGTCATCTCCTTGAGGCAGAGGACTCTTCCTACACCTCTAATCAAACAACAAGTTACACTTGGTAAAATTTAATGCATCAAAATAATTCTCTTTTTTCTTCTTAAATATAAACCTCTGGATTCTATATTTGGTGGGAAGTACTAAGGTCTTGCTTAATCAATCTAGCGATCTTGCAGCAATTTCCTTCTAGTTACAGTATTTCTTATCAATCAATATTTATTGAGTACTTTACTGTGTGCACTGCACTAAGCACCTGGGAGAGTATAACACAATAATATAACAGACACATTCCCTGCCCACAGACGAGCTACAGTCTAGAGGACAAGACTACAGTCTTAGTTGATCGTACCTCATTCTGGAGTTGATTTCGACTGGACTCTTGGTTTTGATACTCCATTCTCAATTTGGAAGCCTGACGGTCGGCAAAGGAAATTTTCTTTTCATACTCTGCATTATTGCCAGTCTCACTTTCCAAAAACTGGATCTTCTCCTTGATCACCCCTTCTTTTGCTCTGATCTCCTGTTTCACCGTTGCTAATAACTGGAAGAATCAAAACAGTCTTAGAAGGTTCGAGATGAAAACTGCTAAACTTTTTAAGAAAAAAAATTCATAAATCCAGTATGGAATTATTTCACACTTAGAAACCTGGTAGCAAGCTACATTTTCCCCTGAACAGCTTGCATTGGACAAAGTCTCAGAGTCTTCCCTGTTATCAAAGCCCTCCTGAAATCACACCTGCTCCAGGATACCTTCCTCACTGATTTCTCTTCTCCCCCTCTTATATCTCTACCAACTACCACCAGCACTTTGGGACCACATAAATGATTAAATCCTCAAACTCCGACAGCAATTATGTACATATCTTAGCTCATCACTTAAGCACTAACTCTTATACATACCCTCCTTTTTCTTCCTTCATTCACGTGTCTGTCTACTGTGCTAAATTGTAAGCTCCCTGAGGGTGAAGGTCATGCCAATTAATGTTACTGCATTGTTAAGCTCACTGTGGGCAGGGAATGTGTCTTCCAACTCTGTTATATTGTTCTATTGTACATTCCCAAGGGCTTAATTCAGTGCTCAGCACACAAAAAACACTCAATAAATACAACTGATTGATTCTCCTATGTGCTTAGTATACAGTAAGCATTCAATAAAGACCACTGGTTGACTGAAAGCTCTTTATTGAAAGTTTTTATATTATTTACTTCTAATAATGTTTTGCTGAGATCTACAGAATCCAGAAACATTTATGCTTCTTTTGTAAATAGAAAAAGGACACCTAAAAAAATGCAGGATGGAACTTTTTAATGTTAGGCTTCAACAAGTTTGTTTTTTTTTATGATTTCAGAGAAACAGCTTTTCTTTATCATGCTGGAAAGACTATTCTTTTCTACTATATAGGATTTTTTGTTAGATTGCAACTTTTAAATCCAGTGAGCCAAAAGTTTATTTTCTGTTGCATTAGTTCCAAATCCAAACACGTCTACATTTCTCAGATTCATGAATATACTTACTAGGCTTTCAAATATTTTCAGGTTCCTTGCCTTGTTACTTTCTAAAGTGAAATGTTTAGGTCCAACAAAAAGTTTTGTTCACTGACTATATTTTTATCTGTAGTACCTCCAAAAAATTGTAATTTTCCTAGTCCAACTAGTATTACCGACTCTTTTTTTTTTTGCTCGATAGACAATATTCTTTTGGAAATAAAAGAAAGGAAAAGAAAAGCAGAAGCCCATTTAAAAAAATAATTCTATACAATTACTCTGCATTATTTTTTATTGGCTCAGTCTCTCACCAAGTTGCTATTTTTCTCACTGAATAATAGAATAGATGGTAAAAAAACATACGAAAATGATCCAATCAATGAAGCACAAAGAATCATGAAGTACGACGCTGGTGATATTTGTCCAGCACTTTCTATGGACTGAGAACTAGGCTCAGAACTCCTTAAGTACCTCTGGTGGTTGCCCATCCATCTCTGCATCAAACCAACTCCTTGCCAATGGCTTTAAAGCACTCAATCACCATGCCCTCTCCTACTTCACCTCCCCAATATCCTAACACAACCCAGCCCGCACATTTCTAATGCCAACCTACTCACTGAACTAATCTACTCACTGATCTAATCTATCTTGCTGTCAATTTCTCACCCAACTCCTGTATCAAGCCTGAAATGCCCTACCTATTCATACCTGACAGATGATCACTCTTCCCATCTTTAAAGGCTTATTAAAAATCACATCTCCTCTAATAGGCCTTCCATTCATTCAGTCAATTGTATTTCTTAAATCCATACTGTGTGCAGAGCACTGTACTAAGCACTTGGGAAAGTACAGTACAACAACAGAGTGACGATCCCTGCCCACAGTCTAGAGAGGGGGTGATAGACATTAATATAAATAAATAAAATGACAGACATATACGTAAGTGCTGTGGGGCAGGGAGATGGAGGAAGAGCAAAGGGAGCAAGTCAGGGTGACACAGAAGGGAGTGGGAGATGAGGAAAAGTGGGGCTTAGCCTGGGAAGTCCTCCTGGAAGAGATGTGCCTTCAGTAAGGTTTTGAAGCGGGGGAGAGTAATTGTCTGGTGGATTAGAGGAGGGAGGGTGTTCCCGGCCAGAGGCAGGACTTGGGCTAGGGGTCGGTGGTAAGACAGGCGAAATTGAGGCACAGTGAGAAGGACAGCACCAGAGGAGCAAAGTGTGTGGGTGGGGATGTAGAAGGAGAGAAGTGAGGTGAGGTAGGAGGGGGCAAGGTAATGGACTGCTTTAAAGCCAATGGTGAGCAGTTTTTCTTTTATACCAAAGTGGATAGGCAACCACTGGAGATTTTTGAGGAGGAGGGTCACATGTCCATAAATACCATGAAATGAAATGGAAAATGTATTTAGCTTTTGAGACAGTACAATATAACAGAGTTGGTAGACATGTTCTCTGCCCAGAGTGATCCAGAATGGTTAAACCTGGAATTTAACTTTATCATACTTCAACATTTCTATGCTTGCACTTTCTAACAGGGAATCTTCCATTCAAACATCTTATATTTACAATTAGTGTCTGCATGTAATAATGTTGGTATTTGTTAAGCGCTTACTATGTGCAGAGCACTGTTCTAAGCGCTGGGGTAGACACAAGGGAATCAGGTTGTCCCACGTGGGGCTCACAGTCTTAATCCCCATTTTACAGATGAGGTAACTGAGGCACAGAGAAGTTAAGTGACTCGCCCAAAGTCACACAGCTGACAAGTGGCAGAGCCGGGATTCGAACCCATGACCGCTGACTCCAAAGCCCGTGCTCTTTCCACTGAGCCACGCTGCATGTGCATGGATGCACACACTCTAATAATTTGGGAGAGAATGACAGATTAATTATTATTAATTATTATGGTACTTGAGCACTTACTATGTGACAAGCACTGTTCTAAGTGCTGGGGTAGACACAGGTTAATCAGGTTGGACACAGTCCCTGAACTACATGAGGCTCACACACTTACCTCACCTGTAAAAGGGTGATTAACTGAGGCTCAGAGAAGTTAAGTGACTTGCCCAAGGTCACATAAATATATGGCAGAGTCAGTATTAGAACCCTACTCACAGAGATTTTACAATCTAGTGGGTGATACAGACACTAAAATAAATTAAAAATCAGAAGAAGGAGAAAAATGGGATCCACATAAGGGATCCTGCTTAAATAATAGGGTATGTGAAATATGAACACTGTGAAAGGGGAAAATGTCAGATTTCATTAAAGGAAGGAGTCAATAAAAGATTTACCAAAGCACAACGATCTATTTCTTGATCCCTTTTCTGCATCTGCTCTATTGTGTTTTCCCACTGCTTGATGAGTTCTTGCCTCTCCCCGTGAACCCTCCGGAAAGCTTCCGCTGTTTTATCCAACTCTATCTGTGAAGGAGTGAAGCAAATGTCAAATACCATAGATGTCATTTTTATGCACTTTCAGTGCTTCGTCAAATATTACCCTGAAGATTATTAAATAAATCTTCAATCACACCAACCTGAGCAGTTAGAGTTTCTGTGAGTTCACTGTCAAGTGCCTTCCGTTTCTCATTAGATTCCAGAGTAAGCTTCTCTATTTGCAGGCTCAATACCTTGAAAGGGTTACATATAAACATCAATTATTGCAATTAGAAAATTCATCCCTCCAAAGCAAGTAGAACCTGGGTTTGACAAAGCCTCCATCTATGACACTTTGTCAGAAATAAAAAAACAAAACATAAGCACGTATTTAGACTGTAGACTGTGAGCTTGTTGTGGACAGGGAATGTGCCTCTTATATTGTTGATCTTTACTCTCCCAAGCGCTCAGGAACAGTGCTCTGCACACAGTGAGCCCTCAAAAATTACGACTGTTGATTGATTGAATTTACTACAGTACACGTTTTCCTCCTAAATGGGTAACTCAAATGAATACAAATTAAAGTGGGTCTATACATCATATCCCAGGTTGCTTTTTCACTAGACTTTGAAGTTAGGACAATATTCTATGTTCATTTGGTAAGCAGAGAACTTGGCATTTTGTTTGCTTGAATAGATAAATTAAAAGTGCACAGTGAAATAAATGCTCAGTAATAAGGATGCTATTCATAGAGACTTTTTTTGTCAATGCATTTACTATCTTATTGTGGAACTGGTTTGAGTAAGCATCTGGGAGAGAACAATAGTTCCTTTCCCACAGAGATTTTACAAACTGATTGGGGATACAGACACTAAATTACAAATGGCAGGAAGAAGAAAAATGGGATACTTATATGAGGTGTTGCTTAAATAATAAGGTGATGAACTATATATAGCTGAGGTTTTAAAAAAAACAAAACAACAACTTCTTCTTACAATGTTATTCAGAGGCTTCATTTTCAATTAGGCCATTATAAATTTCAAGAACTCCCAACCACTGGGGTGTTGTGAGGTCCGAATGAGATGAGTACTAAAAGCATTTTGTAAAATTAATAACATAATACAATTATACAACCCAATAAGGACGCAGCATGGCCTAATGGATAGAGCACAGGCCTGGGAGTCAGAAAGACCTGGGTTCTAATCCCAGCTCAGCCACTTGTCCGCGGCATGATCTTAGGCAAGTCACTTAACTCAGAGAAGCAACTTAGATTAATGTAAGGATCCCGGGTTTGGGAGTCAGAGGTTGTGGGTTCTAATCCTAGCTTCACCACTTGCCAGCTGTGTGACTTTGGGCAAGTCCCTTAACTTCTCTGTGCCTCAGTTACCTCATATGTAAAATGGGGACTAAGACTATGAGCCCTATGTGGGACAAACTACATGGGTTCTACCTTTACAACACTGTTAGAACGATGATGATGATGGTACTTGTTAAGCACTTACTATGTGCCAAGCACTGTTCTAAGCACTGGGGTGGATACAACGTAATCAGGTTGTCCCACATGGAGCTCACAGTCTTCATCCCCATTTTACAGATGAGGTAACTGAAGCACAGAAAAGTTTAGTGGCTGGCCCAGGGTCACGCAACTGGCAAATAGTGGAGCAAAGATTAGAACCCAAGTCCTCTGACTCGGAAGCCTGGGCTCTTTCCAGTTGACCACGCTGCCTTTCATTTAGACTGTGAGCCCGTCCTTGGGTAGGGAGTGTCTCTATCTGTTGCCATAATGTACATTCCAAGCGCTTAGTACAGTGCTCTGCACATAGTAAGCACTCAATAAATACTATTGAATGAACAACCTAATTACCTTGTATCTACCCCAGTACTTAAAACAATGCTTGGCACATATTAAGCGCTTAACAAATACCATCATCATCATCATCATCATCTTCTTTGTTTCACTTACCTCATCTGTACAATGGGGATTAAGAGTGAACCCCACATGGGACAATGATGGTGTCCAACCTGATTAGCTTGTCCCTACCCCAGTAGAGTGTCTGGCACATACTAAGTGCTTAACAAATTCCATAAGAAAGAAAAAAAACTCAAGGCAATATTTAGCATCTTTAGAAAAAAAGTTTCATTTCTAAATTGAAAATACCATATTATTTCTTTCTCCATTAAAAAATATCCATAACATTCAATATTTATTAAAACATTCATTAAGAAAACAGGAAAAGAGATCATAGTTTATGATAACTTACCCTTATTTTGCTATCATCTTGTTGATAATACTTTTGAAAAACGACAGAATCGTTGTCTCTACGGGCTGATTCTTCTAACCAAGCCTCCAAAGCTTGCTGATCCCAATTCATCTGACACCTTAAACCCTCCAGTTTCTGGGTGACTTTAAAAATGCTATTCTAATTGCGAAAAGAACTGTAGTTAGGATAGTCAAACACCAGAGGAAAGGAAAATGTAATAGAAGAATTCAGGAGGAAATAGTATCAGAAAATATTTAATTTCATTTATTAATTCTGTGTATATAAACATATATGAGTACTTGTTCATTATCTGCTGCTCTCAGTATGCTGAAAATTGAACAATAAGTCGACAAATTTGGCATCATAGATTGATAATTCTATTAATAACAACCTGTCAATCGGGGTCATCCACTAAGCAGTCGGTCCCCACTCAGTAGGTAAAGAAGCGAAAAATACTGACGAGAGGAGCTTCCCTTCCATAGGAAGTATATAAATCTACATTTAACAGGTTTGAAGTGAGCTTTTACTCCTCGACTCCTCATCTTCTCACGCAAACCCTGTCCTTACTTTGCTATCACTGTAGACAGCACCACCATCCTCCATGTCTCAAAAGGCCATAACCTCAGCCTCGTCCTTGACTCTCAATCCGCACATTCAAACTGTCACCAAATCCTCTTGGTTCTACCTTCACATCATTGCTAGAACGATGATGATGATGGTTCTTGTTAAGCGCTTACTAAGTGCCAAGCACTGTTCTAAGCACTGGGGTAGATACAAGGTAATCAGATTGTCCCATGTGGGGCTCACAGTCTTCATCCCCATTTTACAGATGAGGTATCTGAGGCACAGAGAAGTTAAGTGGCTGACATAGGGTCACACAGCTGACAAATGGTGGAGCAGGGATTAGAACCCATGACCTCTGACTTGGAAGCCTGGGCTCTTTCGGAAGAAGGCCACGCTGCTTCTCCATCCATCCAAACAGCTACCATGCTCTGATCTAACTGATCAGACAAAAAATTTTCTAATCAAACCTGACAGCCTAAACTCACTGTGGGCCGGGATCCTGTCTACCAGTTCTGTTACACTATACTCTCCCAAGCGATTAGCACAGTTCTCTGCACACAGTAAGTGCTCAATAAGTATGATTGATTGATTGACCAAACCATAGTGGATTAGTCAAAGAATCTTGGTGAACCCCCCAGGGCCCTCAATTTTGCTTCAATTTTGCTTTTATATACAAAATAGAAAGGCTTACTACAAGTTACAACTATCCCAAAATAAAATCACCCTGGGGTGTAAAGTTGTATCACTTAAGGTCTTATTCCACTCATAGGAACTGACAGATGTTCCGGCCAAGAGCTACAGGAAAATAAACTCCCACCCCATTAGTTCCCCACCTGTGCTATGAATATATCTTGGCACTGGCTCTGTCCTTATTTGGGGTTAAATTTTAGGGCATTTTAGAGATTCCTGCCTAAATAACCACGAAATTGTTGAACTAGGGAGGCAGATCGATTTAGAATTGGATGATGCAGATGTTGAAGAGTTAAGAGCTGCTCGTTTGAAGGAACTGAGGTCCAAAGGGGAACTCATTTAAACCCTACTTAAAACTCACCTCCTCCAAGAGGCCTTCCCAGACTGAGCTCCTCTTCTCCCTCTACTCCCTCTCCCACCACCCCTTTACCTCTCCACAGCTAAACAGAGAAGCAGCGTGGCGCAGTGGAAAGAGCATGGGCTTTGGAGTCAGGGCTCATGAGTTTGAATCCCAGCTCTGCCACATGTCAGCTGTGTGACTGTGGGCAAGTCACTTAACTTCTCTGTGCCTCAGTTCCCTCATCTGTAAAATGGGGATGAAGACTGTGAGCCCCACGTGGGACAACCTGATTCCCCTGTGTTTACCCCAGCGCTTAGAACAGTGCTCTGCACATAGTAAGTGCTTAACAAATACCAACATTATTAAACCCTCTTTTTCCCCTTCTCCCTCTGCTCCTCCACCTCTCTCTTCCCATCCCCATAGCACTGTACTCGTCCGCTCAACTGTATATATTTCCATTACCCTATTTATTTTGTTAATGAATTGTACATCGCCTTGATTCTATTTAGTTGCCATTGTTTTTACGAGATGTTCTTCCCCTTGACTCTATTTATTGCCATTATTCTTGTCTGTCCATCTCCCCCGATTAGACCGTAAGCCCGTCAAACGGCAGGGACTGTCTCTATCTGTTGCCGACTTGTTCATCCCAAGCGCTTAGTACAATGCTCTGCACATAGTAAGCGCTCAATAAATACTATTGAATGAATGAATGAACTCATCAAACTTTGACAATTCAAAGCATCACTGCAAGACACCAAAAAAAGATGAAGAAGTTTCGCTTTTTAAAATTTGTGAGACGCAGCATGGCCTCTTAGAACAAAAATGGGCCTGGGAGTCATACAACCTAGGTACTAAACAATTTGTTGCTGAACTGTACTTCCCAAGCTCTTAGTACAGTGCTCTGCGCACAGTAAGCGATCAATAAATATGATTGAATGAATGAATAATCCCAGCTCTGCCACTGTCATCTGTGTGATCTTGGGCAAGTCACTTTGCTTCTCTGTAGCTCAATTTCCTCTTCTGTAAAATGGGGTTTCGATCAATGCTCTCCCTTCTATTTAGACTTGAGCCCCATGTGGGGCAGGGACTGCATCCAACCTGATTATCTGGTATCTAACCTAGTGCTTAATACAGTGCTTGGAGTATAATAAAAGCTTAACAAATGTTATTATTGATTATAATTACAATAATTATTATTGTTGCATCTATAGTAAAGACAGTGGGAAGCAGTATGGCCTAGTGGAAAAAGCATAGTTTATAAAGCACGGGCCCGGGAGTCAGAAGGTCATGCGTTCTAATTCTGACTGAAGTCATTTAATTTCTCTGTGCCTCAGTTACCTCATCTGTAAAATGGGGATTAAACTTTTGAGCCCCAAGTAGGACAACCTGATTACCCTGTACCTACTCCTGCGCTTAAAACAGAGCATGGCACATAAGTAAGTGCTTAACAAATACCATGATTATTATTATTATTATTATGAACCTGGGAGTTAGAGGACTTTGGTTCTAATCCTGGCTCCACCACTTGCTTGCTGTATGACCTAAGGAAAGTTACTTAATTTATCTGTGACTTAGTCCCCTTATCTGTAAAACAGGGATCAAATACCTGCTCTCCCTCCTACTTAGACTGCAAGCCCTTTATGGGATAGGGAATATGTTGGACATGATTATCTTTTATAATAATAATGTTGGTATTTGTTAAGCGCTTACTATGTGCCGAGCACTGTTCTAAGCGCTGGGGTAGACATAGGGGAATCAGGTTGTCCCACGTGGGGCTCACAGTCTTAATCCCCATTTTACAGATGAGGTAACTGAGGCACCGAGAAGTTAAGTGACTTGCCCAAAGTCACACAGCTGACAAGTGGTAGAGCCACGCTGCTTTTATCTATCACAGAGCTTCATATAGAGCCTGGACCATAGTAAGCATTTAACAAATACCACAATTAATAATAATTAGAATAAGAAGAATCATGGTATTTGTTAAGGTTAATAATAATAAGGATAAACAACCAATCAATACATTTATGCTATGCTTACAATGTGCTCTACTAAGCGACTGAGAAAGTACAACGCAAAAATGATTATAGTAATAATAATAATTACAGTATTTGTTAAGCGCTTACTGTGTGCCAAGCATTGTTCTAAGCGCTGGGGTAGAGATACAAGGTAATCAGGCTGTCCCACATGGGGCTCACAGACCTAATCCCTTACTATGTGCCAGGCACCGTTCTAAGTGCTGTCCCATGAGGGGCTCATAGTCTCAATCCCCATTTTACTTACGAAGTAACAGTCATAGAGAACTGAAGTGACTTGCCCAAGGTCACACAGCAGACAAGTGGTGGAGTCAGGATTAGAACCCATGACCTCTGACTCCCAAGCCCGTCCTCTATCCACTACGCCATACGGCTTCTGCAGTTGGCGGAAACTATCCCTGCCCATAATGGGCTGACAGTCTTGTGGAGGAAACAGTCATTAAAATATAATTTTAATAAGTTTATATTATTATAACACTGTAATTATATATTATTGTAATACTGTAACAGTTATAGTACAGAACTCTGTATACAGTAAGCGCTCCGTAAGTACCGCCGATTGATGGATATTTAATAAACACTTGCTTTGGGGCAAGTCCTGTTCTAAGCACTGAAAATAAACATCTCTGGTTGAGTGAAATTCATACATATGGAATTAAAAATTAAAAATGAGATGCATTTATGACGACAAGAGGAAAAGAGTCTTTCTGCTCTCTACGAGCCCTTTAAGATGTAATGTGCAACCAAAGTACTAAATAATATTCTTAAAACCTTACTTCATTAATAGTTTTCCTATCTCTTATTGAAACCATCTCGTTTTCCAATCTCTGAATTTCACTCTTGACTCGTCCCAGTTCTCTCTCGGCAATGGCCCTAAAGTGCTCTTCAGTTTCAATTTCCTTCTCCTTGGCTCTGAAAAGGGACTATGAAATACAGAATAGAAATGTGCTAAATTATAACATCACATCAAAGATATTTATAATATTAATTATAACATTAAACAAGATTGAACTATATAACACTAAGTGAACTGAATAGAGTATAGGCATCAGATAAAAACTTTATACCCAATACAGCTGACATTTGGTCACATTACAGTGAAAAAATAAATGTTTTGCTCTTTGAGCACTAACAAAGGTATTCAGGTTGAATTCTGGTTCAAGATGTCAGAAGGGAGGTGGAGGGAGATCTATTTCTTCCTACCTTGGAATTCATTTTACCCACTCCTTTGTCTAGCACAGGTTCAGAATCTAGATTTCCCAAAGCACCATTTCTTCCCTCATCCACTTTGCTGCCTGTGAAATGTGCCAAAAATACAATTTTGGCTTTTTTGGCTTGATGAATTCCCCACCTCCAAAGTGATGTCATCATATTTGCCATCCTAGCACTCATATATATAATAACTATTTCATCGATTTAGTTAATTGGTTATTTATTCTTGCTCTTATTGGATTGCAATTTATGTCCACTTGTCTCCCAAACTGAACTGTAAAATTTTCCAAAGGTAAAGGTGGTGTCTTTTATATCTACTGTAGTTCTCGGGCAACTACTTCAGTAGGAAATGAATAAATAATGATGATCATCATTATCATCGAAGTATCTGCTAAGTGCTTACCATAGCACAGCATTGTACTAAGTGAATGGGGGATGACGACGATGAGGACGATGATGGTGTTGATGACAAATGAGCTTAAATCTGAAATTACTTTGTGCTCGCTAAGAAACAAGACACTATGTGAATCAAAGGTAAAATTTCTTTGGGCAATTTCTGTCTACAGAATTAAGGTTTTTCAAACCTAATTCCAAATTTAAAAATAAACGAATGAGCTATTGGCTATAAATGGGGGAAACAATTATTTAAGCAAATGTCTTAAAACATAAATTTAACACAGATAATAATAATGGCATTTGTTAAGCACTTACTATGTGCCAAGCACTGTTCTAAGCACTGGGTAGATGCAAGCTAATCTCAGTCTTAATCCCCATTTTACAGATGAGGTAACTGAGACACAGAGAAGTGAAGTGACTTCCCCAGGGTCACAAAGCGTCATCATCTATTTCAGGAAACTATTAAGGCATAACTATTTTAACCCTTTTATTATCTGTCCAGCCTCTCAGAGTCACACCTGGAGAGTTTTCAGTACTCCAGCAGTCTCAACTAAGGGAGGGAGAATCAAGCAGAGGCCTACCCTTTCCATTCCTAGCTTGGGCAGTGGCTAGCGAGTGGAAGGCAATCAGCTACTAGTGAGAACTCATCCTTGCTGGGCAGCAGCGGCATGGGAGAAGGGTCGAGAGCAGAGCCTCGAGTTTACTGTGCGGAACGTGGCAGTGGTAAACCGCTTCTGTATTTTTACCAAGAAAACTCTATGGATCCACTGCCAGAACGACTGCAGATGGAGGTGGGGCGTACTGGGAGAGATCTGTTAATGGCGTCGCATGGGTCGGATACGGCTCAACAGCATAAGACAACAACATTATCTGTCCACTTCCTGAAGATAGGGTGAACTGATAATATTTTGGCAAGGGATGGAAGCTGTCAACTTTGTGAACTATCTGGACAACGGTCATTCCAAGGTTCTAGGCAACTAGTTTGGGACACGGGGGATAAAAGGAATTAGAATAATAATGTGTCCTACTGCCTCCTATCAAAGTACGTCCTTAGCCATTTTACTAATTATAAGATCGAGAATCTATTTATTCCATCATCACTATTTACCTGGGTAAACATGAACTCCTGCTGGACATTTTTCAAATGGGATGACATAGCACTGATTCGTTCTTCAAAGTCAATCAGTTGATCTTGCAAGCGTGCCTTTTCATTTTGCATCTTTAACATCTGAAAACAAACATCATGATGAGCTGTGACTACTACTAACTTTCAACACTTTAGAACACTATCGATGCTCATAGATTTAAATCTCAAACATGGTGACAGTTGGGTTCAAAAAGATAATTTGAATCTTTGGTCATTCTACGAACCATTGATTCGAACAGGAAAAACTTCCCTAGCATAAAATAAAAATCTTTCCACCACTAAAATGCAAATTTCCAGGGCAATTTTTGCATTGTATAGTATTTTTCAAGACTAATGAAAAGCCACATGCGAGAAATCCAATGAAGAATTTACAAGGTAAGAACACAATTCTCAAATTGAAATTGGAGAGCAATGCTTTTTACTCTTCACAACCTGACTTTTGGGAGATGATCGAGCATTCCGATTAATATAATACTGTGAAACTATCATAACGTTGTCCCATTAGAACAGCTAACATCTTTAACTTTATATTAAATCTTGCATTTTACCCACTAATACTTTGATGTTAACCAGATTTTCCTGAATTACACTAAACGGAATTAAACTCAGTCCTCTGAAACGTTTGCTTCATGGGTTCATGCCCAGTAGGAATGGATTTAGGAAGAAAAAAAGAATGGTCCTGAAGTCCAAACTGCTTATTTCCAAACCATTCCAACCAACTGGGAGGGAAAAGGTTTAGATTAGGAGAACCCTATCTCTGGCTAATGGTATTTCTCGTTTAACGCTCAGCATCCCGTTCAGTAGATACCAAAATAAAATGGGGATCCTGGGGCTGAGGTGAGAGGTAAAGGGCAGAATGGAGAAGAAAGAAATAGCCAAGAATAAGAGAGAAGAAATGGGGAGTAGGAGGGTGAGGGGCAGGGAGAAGGAATAGGAGCAACAGAAAGGTAAGAATGGGGAGGAACTGTGAGAGAGATAGAGAATCAGAAAGGGAGAAAAAATGTCTAGAGGCTTAGAAAGAGAGAAGTGGCAGGAAAAGGGGAGCAAGGTGTCTGAAAGGCTGAAGCTGACAATCAAGGAAAAAGAAATGCAGAGGGAAGGAGAATCATCGATATTTATGGAACCCTTACTGTGTACAGAGCACTGGACTTCACACTTACAGGGGAAGAAGGAAAAGGTTAAAGGAAGGATCTTGGAAAAGGAAAGAGGACCGAGAAAAGGGACAAGGATGGATGGAGGGAGACAAGAGAAAAGGAAATAAATTTGAGGAAGGGGCAGCTCTGACTATGGGGTCTAAGCTTCACTCCTAAAAAGGGAATTCCAAACTAATCCCTTCCCCTCCTTTTCTCTGTCTCCCCAGTCCTCTGTCACTTCTCTCTTTTTCTTTCTCTGCCTGTCTCCCACCTCCTCCTTCCTCATCTCTCTCCCCTTCCCTCTCCCTCCATCCTTTCTCACCTCTCTCTCCCTCCTCCCCTCCCACTCCCTCCAACCTTCTTCACCTCTCTCTCCCCTTCTCTTAGTGGATAGAGCCCGGGCCTGGGAGTCATAAGGTCATGGGTTCTAGTCCCAGCTCCACCACTTGTCTGCTAAGTGACCTTGGGTGTCACTTCACTTCTCTGTACCTCAGTTACCTCATCTGTAAAATGGGGATTGACACTGTGAGCCCCATGTGGGGCAGGGGCTGTATTCAGCCCAATTTGCTTGTGTCTACCCCAGCGCTTAGTACAGTGTCTAGCACACAGTGAGTGCTTAACAAATATTATTATCTCTCCTCCTCCCTGCTTCCTCTCCTCTCCCTCCCCCTCCACCCTTCTTCAACTCTCTCCCCTTTCTTATCCCCTCTCCATCCTTCAATTCTCTCCCCTTTCATCCCCCCCTCCATTCTTCAACTCTCTCCCCTTTCTCCTCCCCCCTTCCATCCTTTTTCAACTTTCTCCCCTTTCTTCTCCCCTCCCCAACCTTCTTCAACTCTCTCTCCTTTCTTCTCCCCCCCATCCTTCTTCAACTCTCTCTCCTTTCTTCTCCCCCCCATCCTTCTTCAACCCTCTCCCCTTTCTTCTCACCCCATCCTTCTTCAACTCTCTCCTTTCTTCTCCCCTCCATTCTTCAACTCTCCCCTTTCTTCTCCCCCATCCTTCAATGCTCTCCCCTTTCTTCTCCCCCCATCCTTCAATGCTCTCCCCTTTCTTCTCCCCCCATCCTTCAACTCTCTCCCCTTTCTTCCTCCCCAACCTTCTTCAACTCTCTCCCCTTTCTTCTCCCCCCCATCCTTCTTCAACTCTCTCCTCTCCCCTTTCTCCCCACCCCATCCATCTTCAACTCTCTCCCCTTTCTTCTCCCCCTATCCTTCTTCAACTCTCTCCCCTTTCTCCACCCCCCCGCCCACATCCTTCAACTCTCTCCCCTTTCTCCACCCTCCTGCCCACATCCTTCAACTCTCTCCCCTTTCTTCTCCCCCATCCTTCTTCAACTCTCCCTTTTCTTCTCCCCCCACTCTTCTTCAACTCTCCCTTTTCTTCTCCCCCCACTCTTCTTCAACTCCCCCTTTTCTTCTCCCCCCCTTCTTCAACTCTCCCTTTTCTTCTCCCCCCCTCCTTCTTCACCTCCCCCTTTTCTTCTCCCCCCCTTCTTCAACTCTCCCTTTTCTTCTCCCCCCACCCCTTCTTCAACTCCCCCTTTTCTCCCCCCCTCTTTCTTCAACTCCCCCTTTTCTCCCCCCCTCTTTCTTCAACTCCCCCTTTTCTTCTTCCCCCCTCCTTCTTCAACTCTCCCTTTCCTTATCCCCCCCTCCTTCTTCAATTCTCCCTTTCCTTCTCCCCCCCTCCTTCTTCAATTCTCCCTTTCTTCTCCCCCCCATCCTTCTTCAATTCTCCCTTTCTTCTCCCCCCCATCCTTCTTCAATTCTCCCTTTCTTCTCCCCCCCATCCTTCTTCAATTCTCCCTTTCTTCTCCCCCCCATCCTTCTTCAACTCCTTTCTTCTCCCCCCATCCTTCTTCAACTCCTTTCTTCTCCCCCCATCCTTCTTCAACTCCTTTCTTCTCCCCCCCATCCTTCTTCAACTCTCCCTTTTCTTCTCCCCCTCCATCCTTCAACTCTCTCTCCTTTCTTCTCCCCCTTTCCATCCTTCTTCAACTCTCTCCCCTTTCTCCTTTCCCTTTCCATCCTTCTTCAACTCTCTCCCCTTTCTCCTCCCCCCCTCCATCCTTCAACTCTCTCCCTTTTCTCCTCCCCCCTCCATCCTTCTTCAACTCTCTCCCCTTTCTTCTCCCCCTTCCATCCTTCTTCAACTCTCTCTCCTTTCTTCTCCCCCCTCCATCCTTCTTCAACTCTCTCTCCTTTCTTCTCCCCCCCTCCATCCTTCTTCAACTCTCTCTCCTTTCTCCCCCCATCCTTCTTCTCCAACTCTCTCCCCTTTCTTCTCCTCCCCCATCCTTTTTCTTCAACTCTTTCCCCTTTCTTCTCCTCCCCCCTCCATCCTTCAACTCTATCCCCTTTCTTCTCCCCCCCATCCTTATTCTTCAACTCTCTCCCCTTTCTTCTCCTCCCCCCTCCATCCTTCAACTCTCTCCCCTTTCTTCTCCTCCCCCCTCCCTCCTTCAACTCTCTCCCCTTTCTTCTCCTCCCCCCTCCCTCCTTCAACTCTCTCCCCTTTCTTCTCCTCCCCCCTCCCTCCTTCAACTCTCTCCCCTTTCTTCTCCTCCCCCCTCCCTCCTTCAACTCTCTCCCCTTTCTTCTCCTCTCCCCCCATCCTTCAACTCTCTCCCCTTTCTTCTCCTCACCCCCATCCTTCAACTCTCTCCCCTTTCTTCTCCTCGCCCCCATCCTTCAACTCTCTCCCCTTTCTTCTCCTCTCCCCCCATCCTTCAACTCTCTCCCCTTTCTTCTCCTCTCCCCCCATCCTTCAACTCTCTCCCTTTCTTCTCCTCTCCCCCCATCCTTCAACTCTCTCCCCTTTCTTCTCCTCCCCCCCATCCTTCAACTCTCTCCCCTTTCTTCTCCTCCCCCCCATCCTTCAACTCTCTCCCCTTTCTTCTCCTCACCCCCATCCTTCAACTCTCTTCCCTTTCTTCTCCTCTCCCCCCTTCCTTCAACTCTCTCCCCTTTCTTCTCCTCTCCCCCAATCCTTCAACTCTCTCCCCTTTCTTCTCCTCTCCCCCCATCCTTCCACTCTCTCCCCTTTCTTCTCCTCTCCCCCCATCCTTCCACTCTCTCCCCTTTCTTCTCCTCTCCCCCCATCCTTCCACTCTCTCCCCTTTCTTCTCCTCTCCCCCCATCCTTCCACTCTCTCCCCTTTCTTCTCCTCTCCCCCCATCCTTCAACTCTCTCCCCTTTCTTCTCCTCCCCCCCATCCTTCAACTCTCTCCCCTTTCTTCTCCTCCCCCCTCCCTCCTTCAACTCTCTCCCCTTTCTTCTCCCCCCTCCATCCTCTCTCACCTCTCTCCCGTCCCCCCCTCCCATCCTCAGCCCCCTCCTCTCCTCTCCCCCTCCCCGCCGAGCTGAACCTGGTCCTCCAGCGCCTTGTTGTGGGCGTTGGCCACCGGGATGGCGAACCCATCTTCCCACTGCAACTCGGCTAGGAAGGCGCTGCTCATGGTGCCTGCTGAGACCGTCCTCCCCGGGCCCTCCGCGCTCCGAGCTTCCAAGGAGAAAATCCAACGCCCTTTCGCGGCCCTAGCAACCGCCCGTTGCCCCGGGTTACCCCACCGGAAGTGGCCGGGATGGGGCGGCTCCGCGGCCCTAGCAACCGCCCGTTGCCCCGGGTTACCTCAGCGGAAATGCCCGGGGATGGGGCGGCTCCGCGGCCCTAGCAACCGCCCGTTGCCCTGGGTTACCTCAGCGGAAATGCCTGGGAATGATCATCATAATAATCATTCATTCAATAGTATTTATTGAGCGCTTAGAGCACTGTCCTAAGCGCTTGGACTGTAAGCCCGTCAATAGGCAGGGATTGTCTCTATCTGTTGCCGAATCGCACATTCCCGAGCGCTTAATACAGTGCTCTGCACATAGTAAGCGCTCAATAAATACTATTGAATGTACAGTTTAAAATAATGATGGTATTTGTTAAGCGCTTACCATGTGCCAAACATTGTTCTAAGCGCTGAGGTAGATACAAGGCAATCAGGTTATCCCATGGGCTCACAGAGAACCCCCATTTTACAGATGAGGGAACTGAGGCACAGAGACTTTAAGTGACTTGCCCAAGGTCACACAGCTAAGTGGCAGAGGCGGGATTAGAACCCACGACCTTTGACTCCCAAGCCCGGGCTCTTCTCGCTAAGCCATGGGGGTTCTCCTCGCGGCCCTAGCAACCGCCTGTTGCCCTGGGTTACTGCCCTGGAACTGGCCAGGAAGGGGTGGGGGGGCGTCGGTGATTTCCATTTTGAACTACCTGGGTTCAGGTCGCAGCTAGTGGCTTTTATCCCCTTCGCGACAGAGTTCTTCCAGCACTTGTGTGCAGAGCACTGTACTAAACGCTTGGGAGACTATAATAATAACGTTGATATTTGTTATGTGCTTACTCTGTGCAGAGCACTGTTCTTAGCGCTGGGCAGGGTAATCAGGTTGTCCCACGTGAGGCTCACAGTCTTCATCCCCATTTTACACATGATGTAACTGAGGCACAGAGAAGTCAAGTGACTTGCCCACAGTCACACAGCTGACAAGTGGCAGAGTCTGAATTCGAACCCATGACTTCTAATTCCCAAGCCCGGTCTCTTTCTTCTGAGCCACGCTGCTTCTCTAAACAGTCCCATCCCCTGTCCAGTACAGGCTCATCCATCCTTTGGGGTGCCCAGAGCCCTCCTACTCTGCTCCTCTGGTGCTGCTAACCTCACTGGGCCTAGATCTCGCCGTCCCACCATCGACCCCTGGCCCACATCCTACCTCTGGCCTGGAATGGCCTCCCTCCTCATATCCACCAAATTAACTCTCTTCCCCTCTGCAAAGCGGTCCTGAGAGCTCACCTCCTCCAGGAGGCCTTCCCAGACTGAGCCCCCCCTTTCCCTCTGCTCCTCCTCCCCTCCCCATTCCCCCTTCTCCCACACTGTGCTCGACCCTCTCCCTGCCCCACAGCACTTGTGTATATATGTACATATTTATTCTACATTTTATTAATGTGTATTTATTTATATTGATGCTATTGATACCTGTTGTTTTGACGTCCATCTCCCCCCTTCTAGACTGTGAGCCCATTAATGGGTAGGGATTGTCTCTATCTGTTGTGGAATTGTACTTTCCAAGCACTTAGTACAGTGCTCTGCACAGAGTAAACGCTCAATAAATACGATTGAATGAATGAATGACTCCGGAAAAGTGCCCCACAGGCCACCCTGAAGGTTGGACCATCCCCAGTCTTCGCCCAGCTCCGAAGGCCACTTCTGTCAACGGGACACACTAAACAATTTTATGGAAAATGCTCTGGGACCAAGCAGCTCCTCCAATTCCAGTTTGTAGGTGGAGATGAGGGAAGAGGTGGAGGATGAAGTGTTTTCTGGGGCGAGAAAAGATATGGTATTCATCCACTGCCCATGGGGTGAATACACTGTACCATATTTACAGTTGCCCCCAGACTAAGCCCCCCTTTCCTCTTCTCCCACTCCCTTCTGCGTCACCCTGACTTGCTTCCTTGATTCTTCCCCACTTCCAGCCCCATGGCACTTATCTATAGTCTGTCATTTCTCTTCCTTTATTAATATCTCTCTCCCCATCTCTAGACTATAAGCTCTTTGTGGGCGAGGAAAGTCTCCCTAGTGCTTAGTACAGTGCTCTGCACATAGTACACTCTCAATAAATACCATCAAATGAATGAATGTGATAAAGACACCACAGACAGTACAGCTCACCTAAAGCGCTCACGTGGCTAAGAAGACCCACGATCGATCCACAGTCCGGGCCACTTTGTGCACAAAAAGGATGTGCCTTATGTTAATTCCTTAAGGTTTGCAGCTCCCGGCACCTTTTCTCTTTTTTCTCTTTGCTTCTTGTTGATAGAAAGCTTTTGCTCTGAGCCAGCCACTTCTTTATAGTAGTGCACGAGGCAGGATTGTCCTCAGTAATTGACTCTCGGTTTTCAGCTGGGATGCAGTACCGACTGAGCCTTTGGGAAACTGTGGCTCTGAAATATTTCTGCTGAGCTCCCTGGTGTAAGATGATTGTGGCCAGGGATTGTCTACGCCTACTCTTTGGTACAGTATTCTCCAAGTGCTCTGCATACTCTCCCAAGTGCTCCACACACCATAAGCCCTCAACAAGTACTGTTGATTGATTTCCCAATTTCAGCTCTACATAGAGCAGCTGTTTGGGTATTCTGCTTCACTCATTCTTATCATCTGTTCCACCCCACATAGCTCTGTTAAAGTAAGCATGACTTCAGTGCTGGGAGGCTGGCTGTGTTCCAGAACTTCATTGTTTGTGCTCTGTAATAAGCACTCAGGAAAATACAGAGAAGTAGCATCGCCTAGTGGATAGAGCCCGGGCCTGAGAGTCAGAAGGTCATGGCTTCTAATCCCCGTTCTGCCACTTATCAGCTGTATGATCTTGGGCAAGTCACTTCACTTCTCTGGGCCTCAGTTTCCTCATCTGTAAAATAGGGATTAAGACAACGAGCCCTATGTGGGATAGGGACTATGTCCAATCCAATTATCTTGAAATAACAATAATAATAATAATGTTGGCATTTGTTAAGTGTTTACTATGTGCAGAGCACTGTTCTAAGCACTGGGGTAGATACAGGGTAATCAGGTTGTTCCATGTGAGTCTCACAGTTAATCCCCATTTTACAGATGAGGGAACTGAGGCCCAGAGAAGTGAAGTGACTTGCCCACAGTCACACAGCTGACAAGTGGCAGAGCTGGGATTTGAACCCATGACCTCTGACTCCCAAGCCCGGGCTCTTTCCACTAAGCCACACTCCTTCCCCAAATCAGTGCCTGGCACATAATAAGTGCTTAACAAATACCATTATTATAATAATTATTATTATTATTATTACATCAGAAACACAAGAAACTCTCTGACCCTCAAGGAGCTTGCAGTAACTGGAGACAGTAATAGTAGGTGTACCTGTATTATTATAAAGTCATAATACAGCCTCATTAAGTCCCTTAAAAATGTGGATTTATCATGAACGGCTATACTAGGAGGTACATTTTTTCCCAAAAAACTTACATGGCTTAAATTGGAACCCATTCCAGAAACTCTGGAAAAAGCACAAGAAATTTCTTATGTACATATTTGTAATTTATTGACATGAAGCAGCGTGGCTCAGTGGAAAGAGCCCAGGCTTGGGAGTCAGAGGTCATGGGTTCTAATCCCGGCTCCGCCACTTGCCAGCTGTGTGACTTTGGGCAAGTCACTTAAGTTCTCTGTGCCTCAGTTACCTCATCTGTAAAATGGAGATTAAAACCATGAACCCCACATGGGACAACCTGATCACCTTGTATCCCCCCAGCACTTAGAACAGTGCTTTGCACACAGTAAGTGCTTAACAAATACCACATTATTATTATTATTAGGCTATAAGCTTATTGTGGGCAGGGAATGTGTCTGCTTTATTGTTATATTGTACTCTTCCAAGCACTTAGTACATTGCCCAGCATAAAATAAGTACTCAATAAATGTGATTGATTGATGGAATATTCTGTAACAAATATCACACTAAACTATTATTTGTTCTCTATTAAAGAAACTCAAAGCACATCACAACACTAATATATACAGGTTGTGTTATGATCTTTTCAAGAGGGCTGCTGAAGTTGAAACTTGTTCTGCTGAATGTTGTAGGGGTTTTTCCATTTTAACAAAAAAGTGTCCCATTTAGGCTGAAAAAAAAGCCCTCACTTTATAAACCATGTGATCTAGATCTTAATCTGTAGCTTTCCCTTTCAAACATCCCCATGCTATTTTGAACACCCCATCAGAGTTTTCTTCAACCATTTTTAAAAGTTCTCCTTTCTTGAAAAGTGATGCTAAACTTTTTAATAATAATAATAATGTTGGTATTTGTTAAGCGCTTACTATGTGCAGAGCATTGTTCTAAGCACTGGGGTAGATATAGGATAATCAGGTTGTCCCACGTGAGACTCACAGTTAATACTCATTTTGCAGATGAAGGAACTGAGGCATAGAGAAGTTAAGTGACTTGCCCACAGTCACACAGCTGACAAGTGGCAGAGCCGGGAGTCGAACCCATGACCCCTGACTCCGAAGCCCAGGCTCTTAATAATGATAATAATGATATCAGTTAAGTGTTTACTATGTGCCAAGCATTGTTCTAAGCGCTGAGGTAGATACAAGACAATCAGGTTGGACTAAGTACCTGTCCCACATGGGGCTCACAGTCTTCATTCCCATTTTACGATGAAGGAGAGAAGTTAAGTGATTTGCCTAAGGTCACACAGAACTTCAAATTTAGCTGATGGTAGAGCTAAGAGTCTGGCCTTGGCAGCCTAATCCTCTCACACCCAAAAACAGTCCAGAAAAGGGCTGAGATAGAAGATCAGAAATATATCTGCATTTAGAGCCTTTTCTAACACGCCACGATTTTCTACTGCTTTCCGACACTGCAGAGAATCTGACATTCAGTGTGTGTTTGGGGAAGGTGGGGAATGCAGAAGCAGGGCCGAGTCTGGTCAGTCAGTCGGTAGTATTTATTGAGCGCTTACTGTGTGCAGAGCATTGTACAACAGAACAATAAGCAGACACATTCTCTGCCCATAGCGAGTAAATGGGGGATCTCTCCATTCTATTCCAGTGCAGCAAAGAATTGGGATGAGGTAGAAGTGCAGAGATTTTAGCCGGACTTAGTAGTCCTTTTTTCCCTCACAGTTATTGTCTGCTGCGTTTGGATAGGCGGGGAAGCTAGCTTTCCGTTGGTGTTTGGAATGGAGAGGGAGAAGCAGCTGGTAGAGAGGGAATTGAATGTAGGGAGAGGCCTACGGATTCCATACTAATGTCAGCAATGACCAAATTACCTATCTACAGATTTCCTGTAGTCATTTGGAATCAGCGATATGTCTGCAATCACGATTTAATCGATGTTATTAAGTCACTTTCCGTAAGAACAAAATTACACTCCACCTAAGCAGGCTTGTTCTGAACATGAAAGCACTCGATCGGTACTGCCGATGGATGTTGACTTCACCATGACAATGGAAAGGCAGCCATTTGGGGAAGAAATCTAAGGAGGCTCTCTAGTCTTCAACCCTCTTGACAATTATAAAACGTGGATCAAGTTTAAATGTCGGAACGGTTTTCTCAGTAGCTTTCTGGGAAGCCGATATTCACAAGATTTCAAGAACTTGTGAAAGTCAAAAAAGCCACGATTATGGAGTATTCAAGAGGACCAATTGATGGGGGATGATGGTAACAACTGTTTAGAAAAAGCATTAGCCTGGCAGATGTGATCGGATTTCCCCAACTAGATGGGAGACGGGAGATTCACCATTGTTTGAGGTTCTGTTCTGATACTCCAAAAGCCTAGAGAGGAACCGTTGCATCCTGCCCATCAGCCATGGCGAGGAGGATTAATAAAAATGGGTTTCTGGCAGCATTTAAAACTACAATACCATGGCTCCAGGACCAGTTAAAAGATGTGATGGACGACAGCATTGACAGTAGCTCTCTTCTGTCTTCCTTTCCTCCCTCTCTGCCTTTCCTTCTACTCTTTTCCCTCTTCTCCTCTTTCTCTTTTTTTCCCCTCTGCCATCCTTTCTTTCCCTCTGACTTTTTCCCCTTTGCTTTTTCTTCTCATTTTGAGTCGCCATCCTCCTTGACTCTCTGCCCTTGCCTCTCTGAGTTCCCTTACCCTGCCTCGATCTTTCTGCACTCAAGGTTTGTAGGCCTCATTCCTAGAAGAAGCCACATCCAGGCAAATTCATGTCATCAGAAATCGGGATGTCTTACCCTAGCAGCAAATTAGACTGATCAATGAAGTGAACTCACTGCAAATCTGCTGTGTTCACGGCACAGGCTCAGTTCAAGAAAATAAGAGGTGCGGTCCACCCTAAAGTCACTTTTGCAGTCATCCTTTCTTTTCGTAGTTCAGGCTGTTCTGACTCATTTTTTTTAATCTCTTCCTCTGGTAATGTTACCCATTTTTTCTCTATGCCTATCATCCCTTAAATGTGTGCAAGAGAGCATATGCCATGCCCCCGCCCCCCACCACACACGTATGTATATGTTCCCTCCTACTCATATTTCTTGACTTTTTATTCATCAGTTCAAAACTGAATGTATTTATGAATGACTATATAAATGTATAGCATACGCATTAGGAAGAACCGTCAAGTCTTATAAGGTTTATTGAACATTGCTTGGCACACATAGTAAGCGCTTCACAAATATCATCATTATTATTAGTCAGTCAGTCAGTCGTATTTATTGAGGGCATACCTTGCACAGAACACTGTACTAAGCTCTTGGGAGAGTACAATATAATAATGAGCAGACACATTCTCTGCTCAAAATGAGCTTGCAGTCCAGAGGATGAGCTTGCAGTCTAGAGGGGTAGAGAACTACAGTCTATTATTATAATTCTTATTATTACAATTACTGAATTTAAGCACTTAGTGTGAGCACTGGGGTAGATAGAAAATAATCAGGTTGTACATGACCCCTGTCCCATATGGGACTCACAGTCTAAATAGGAGAGAGTAGGTTTTAATCCCCATTTTACAGATGAGGAAACTGAGGAACAGAGATGTTAAGTGACTTGCCCAAGGGTACTCAGGGGACAAGTGGAAGAATCACAATTAAAACCCAGTTTCTATGACTCCTATGCACTTGGTCTTTCCAGGAGGCCTTATCATTATTAATAATACTAGTATTTGTTAACAAATAAGAGCTGACTATCAATCAATCAATTGCATTGATTGAGTGCTTATTGTGTGCAGAGCACTATACTAAGCACTTGAGAGAGTAAAATATAACAGAATTGGTAGGCACATTCCCTACTAGGACTGTTCTAAGAACGTGAGTAGATAAAATATAGGCGGATCGGATACAGTCCCTGTATGGGACTCACAGTCAAAGGAGGTGGCTGAAACAGGTTTTTCATCCACATTTTTATAGGTGAGGAAACTGAAGCATAGAGAAGTTCAGTGACTTGCTCAGTCACCCAGCAGACAAAGAGTAGAGCTGGGATTAGAACCCAGGTCTCATTCATTCATTCAGTAGTATTTATTGAGTGCTTACTGTGTGCAGAGTACTGTACTAAGTGCTTGGAAAGTACAATTCAGCAATAAAGAGACACAATCCCAGCCCATACCGGGTTTACTGTCTAGAAAGGGGATAAAGACATCAAAAAAAGTACAAGCATCAATGTAAATAAATAGAATTATAGATATATACTCATCAAAACAAGTAATCAGGCATCAATATAAATAAACAGAATTATAGATATGTACCTATATACACAAGTGCTGTGGGGAGGAGAGGGTGGTAGAGCAAAGGGAGTGAACTGGGGTGACGGGGAGGGGACGGTGAGCTAAGGAAAAGGGGGGCTGAGTCTGGGAAGTCCTCTTGGAGGAGGTGAGCCTTCAGTAGGGCTTTGAAGGCAGAAACTGTGGTTGTTAGATGGATTTGAGGAGGGAGGGAGATCCAAGCCGGAGGTAGGTCGATGGTGGGACAGGTGAGAACGAGGCACAGAGAGAAGTTTAGCACCAGAGGAGCGGAGTGTGGGAGCTGGGATGTAGAAGGAGAGAAGGGAGGTGAGGTAAGAGGGGGCAAGGTTATGGAGAGCACTGAAGCCAATAGTGAGAAGGACCCATACTCTTTCCACTAGGTCACACGACTTCGAGCCACTTTGAAATGGGGGCTGAACATCGAGAGGACTATGTTTCATAGAGAGTGAAGAGCCCTGTGAATCAGTATTCTTGGCTCTCACTGATTTCTCCTCAAAAGAAACATTGGCTAAAAAAGCGTCTGAACCCCGACTTCATGGGTCTACAGCTTCTTAGGATGCTGTGAATGCACTTTGGATATATTCTGTCCTAAATGTATTCTTGCAAAATAATCCAGTAGATGGTGCTACATGTCTGTTAGATACACAAAGAACTATAAATGTATTTTTAGCCCGAGCACCCTAATCAAGGTCTCCATTATAATAATGACCATTATTCCCATCATCCAAGCAAAATCTCTGCTATGGCATTAGAGACTTTTTTGAAAAGAAAACACCCAGAAATAATTGGGGACCAAAAAAGAGCCTAATAACCTATTGACTATTATTTTTCTCAATTCTTTCTTATTTGAAAATGAGTGAATCTCTGGTTATGCAGACCTCTGCGATCATCCATTAAAAATTCACAGATTCAAAACCAGCTCATTTTGGTTTTCTAAAGACTATTAGTTATTCTTGTGAGAGAGTGGTCTTAATGATAATAATTAACAAAGAAAGTGTGACTATTCAGTTTTAATGAGTTTGATCAGTATGTGAAATGGTCATTCATTTTACAAGACGTTTAAATATATTCGATTTATTTATTGTCCTTCGTACCCCAACTCGATAACACTGATGGTGAAGTTTACCTCTGGGTATGAGTGTGGCTGACAAGGGCACTGTGAGAATTTCAGTCCCACTCAGATCTTACACTTATAAAAACCCCGGCTCTGCCGCTTGCTCTGCCGATTGCTTGCTATGTGATCTTGGACCAGTCATTTTACTTCTCTGGGCCTCCGTTTCCTCAGCTGTCAAATAGGGATGAAATCCTTATCCTCCCTCTACTTAGACTATGAGCCCCACATGGGACAGGGACTGTGTCCAATCTGAAGACTGTAAGCTTATTGTGGGTAGAGAATGTTTCTGTTATGTTGCTATATTGAACTCTCCCAAGCACTTGGTACCGTGCTCTGCATAAGGTCCGCGCTCAATAAATATGATTGACTGATTGACTGAACTTATATTTCCCCTAGGATTTAGTATAGAGCTTGGCACATAATGAGAGCTTAGCAAGTACAAAATAATAATAATAATAACAATGCTAATCAAAACAGCATAAAATTTCACATGCAGCTAAGGCTGAATTCTAATGGCCTGTGAGCGTTAGTACAATGAGCTTTCAGTCCAGAAGTGGGAAGACAGACATCAATACAAATAAAGAAAATTACAGATATTTACATAAGTGCTGTGGGGTTGGGAGTGGGGGAACAGCAAAGGGAGCAAGTCAGGGTGACGCAGAAGAGAGCGGGAGATGAGGAAAAGTGGGGCTTAATCTGGGAAGGCCTCTTGGAGGAGATGTACCCTCAGCAAGGCTTTGAAGGGGGGATGAATAACTGTCTGTCGGATTTGAGGAGGGCGGGCGTTCCAGGCCAGAGGCAGGACATGGGCCGGGGTCAGCGGTGAGACGGGTGAGATCAAGGCACAGTAAGAAGGTTAGCACTAGAGGAGCGATATGTGTGGGCTGGGTTGTAGAAGCGAAGTGAGGTAGGAGTGGGCAAGGTGGTGGAATGCTTTAAAGCCAATGGTGAGGAATTTTTGTTTGATGTGGAAGTCAATTGGCAGCCACTGTAGTTTTTTGAGGAGCGGGGTGACGTCCTGAATGTTTCTGTAGAAAAAAGTTCTGGGCAGCAGAATGAAGAATGGACTGGAGTGGGGAGAGACAGGCGGCTGTGAGGTCAGCAAGGAGTCCTTCCCCAGCTAGGCCCTCATTCCCTCTTCTCCCAATCCTTTCTGCATCATTCTTGCACTTGGATTTGTGCCCTTCATATACCCTACCCTCAGCCCCATAGTACATGTGTACATTTCCATAGACTGCAAGCTCGCTGGGGGTAAGGAATGTGTCTACCAACTCTAGTATACTGTACTCTCCAAAGCGCTTAGTACAGTGCTCTGCACACAGTAAGTGCTAAAATAAATATCATTGATTGATTGATTTGACATCCAGTTACTGGAGCAAATGCATCAACATTACCAACAATCCATAGTCAGAATTAAATGTCAAGAAAAGATCCTGAACTCTGAGAATTGCAATCAGCTTACCAGCATCGAAGCAATGTTCTGAGCAAGATAGTTTCTCTAGGTAAGAACATGTGAGGAGACTGGAATAGCATGATACCAAAAGAGCTGTTGTGTGGTGAACAGGAAGGGATTGCAAGCAAAACAGAAAGATCAAATTTTAGTATTAACAGAAGTTTATTGAGCACTCACTGGGTTCAAGGTAATGTCACTAAACACTTAGGAATCAATCAGTGGTGTTTATTGAGCACTTACCCTGTGTAGAGCACTACATTAATCGCTTGGGAGAGTACAAAAGAGTTGATAAACACATTCCCTTTCCACAATGAGCTTGCAGGCTAGAGCTGGAAACAGACATATATATATACATATATATATGTATAATGTTGGTATTTGTTAAGTGCTTACTATGTGCAGAGCACTATTCTAAGTGCTGGGGTAGATACAGGGTAATGAGGTTGTCCCACATGAGGTTCACAGTCTTAATCCCCATTTTACAGATGAAGTAACTGAGGCACAGAGAAGTTAAGTGACTTGCCCAAAGTCGCACAGCTGACAGGTGGCGGAGCCGGGATTCAAACCTATGACCTCTGACTCCCAAGCCCGTGCTCTTTCCACTGAGCCATGAGACCTGTTGGGCTGAGGATGGGGTGAATATCAAGTGCTGAAAGGGTACAGATCCCAGATCAAGGGAAGCAGCATGGCTTAGTGGAAAGAACACAGGCTTGGGAGTCAGAGGACATGTGTTCTAATTTCGGTTCTGTCACTTGTCTGCTGTTTGACCTTGGGCAAGCTGCTTAACTTCTCTGTGCCTCAGTTACCTCATTTGTAATATGGAGATTAAAACTGCGTGCCCTCCATGGGATGACCTGATTACCCTGTATCTACCCCAGCACTTAGAACAGTGCTTGGCACATAGTGCTTAACAAATACTATAATTATTACGATTATCCAAGTGCAAAGATGATGCAGAAGGGAAAGAGAGTTGAGGAAAATGGAGTTTAATTGGGGAAGGTTCTTGGAGGAGATGTAACCTTAATAAGGCTTTGAAGGGGGGAAGAGCGGCAATCTGACATATACAGAGAGGGTGGGAATTCCAGGCCACCAGAAGGATGTGGGAAAAGGGTTGGCAGTGAGATAGATGAGATCAAGGCACAGTGAGCAAGCTGGTGGGAGAGCAGCAACCTGTGCGGGCTGGGCTATTATAAGAGATCAGTGAGGTAAGGTAGGAAGGCGAAAGATGAATGAGTGTTTCAAAGCTGATGGTAAAGATTTCTGTTTGATGCGGAGGTGGATGGGCAACCACTGGAGGTTCTTGACTAGGGAGTCGTGGACTGAACCTTTTTTTAGAAAAATGATCTGGGCAGCAGAGTGCAGTATCGACTGGAGCAGAGAGAGACAAGAGGCAGGGAGGTCAGCGGGGAGACAGACGCGGTAGTCACGGTGGGATAGGATTAAGTGCTGGGATCAGTGGAGTAGCAGTTTGGAAAATAATTACACTACTTCTTAAGTGATTACTATATGCTGCACACTGTTCCAAGCGCTGGGGTAGATACAAGTCAATCAGGTTGGGTTACAGTCCCCGTCTCACATGGGGCTCACAGCCTAAGGAGGAGGGAGAACAGGAACTGAATCCACATTTTAATAATAATAATGTTGGTATTTGTTAAGTGCTTACTATGTGCAGAGCACTGTTCTAAGCGCTGGGGTAGATACAGGGTAATCAGGTTGTCCCACGTGAGGCTCACAGTTAATCCCCATTTTACAGATGAGGGAACTGAGGCACAGAGAAGTTTAGTGACTTGCCCACAGTCACACAGCTGATAAGTGGCAGAGCAGGGATTCGAACCCATGACCTCTGACTCCCAAGCCTGGGCTCTTTCCACTGAGCCACGCTGCTTCTTTTTTACTTTTCTTTTACTGATGAGGAAACTGAGGCACAGAGAGATTAAGTGCTTTGCCCAAGGTGACACAACAGACAAGTGGCAGAGCTGAGATTAGAACCCAGGTCCTCTCATTCCCAGGCCCATGCTCTTTCCACTAGTCCACATTGTTTCTTTTTTAGTTTTCTTCTGTGAAATCTAGCCCTCAGCATAATATATGAGTATATTTATTCGATGTACTCTATGGCAGCAGAGAATCTGTATCCTAACCTACATTCCAGGTGTCATAGTAAGAAGCAGAGTTTTCTCCGTACTTTTTTGACCTGGGGAGGGGGCTAATTGCTGCCTATTATTTTAGTGCAATGTATTGTAATTGTTGTTGTTCTCATACGCTCTGGATAGTTACTCTTACAGCAGCAGATGTAAAGCAGATCAACTCAGATTCAATGTATTTGAGAGTGATTGTTTGCCTGCAACTATGTCTTTAGGTGTTGATGTTTTGTGAAAGTTTGGGGGATGTTTGCAGAGCTTGGTTTTCTGGGTGCCACCCCTTTAGTTATTAGATTTTTACTTCCTGTTGATGCCTGACCATTATCTCTGCCATTACCCTTCTTCTTGGTGGAGAAATATTTTCAATCTACCTATTTATTATTATTATTATTGTTACTATTATTGTACTTGTTAAGCACTTAGCATGTGCCAAACACTGTTCTAAGTGATGGAGTAGATACAAGTTCTTCAGATTGGACACAGTCCATGCCCCACTAGGATCTCACACTCTTAATAATAATAATAACAATGGTATTTGTTAAGCACTTACTATGTGCCAGGCACTTTACTAAGCGCTGGGGTTGATACAAGCAAATCTTGCTGGACACAGTCCCTGTCCCACTTGGGGCTCATAGTCTCAATCCCCATTTTACAGATAAGGGAACTGAGGCCCAGAGAAGTGAAGAGACTTTCCCAAGGTCACACAGCAGACATATGGAGGAGCCGGCATTAGAATCCATGACCTTCTTACTCCCAAGCATGTGCTCTATTCACTATGCCATGCTCCTTCTCAAGGGGCTTATTCATTCTTTCATTCATTCATTCAATCGTATTTATTGAGTGCTTACTCTGTGCAGAGCACTGTGCTAAGCACTTGGAAAGTACAATTTAGCCACAATAGAGATAGTCCCTACCCAACAACAGACTTACAGTCTTACACCCCTCCAGGACAATCCGGGTCAACTTGCACGGCCTCACTGCCTTCCCAAGCCCCTCATCTGGTGAAAATAGTGGAAACCGAGTCCCCAAAGCAAGAGGAGTGCAGGCGCGATAAGCAGAGGGACCCATGGGTTGGGGAAGAGGGACCTTCACAGCTGTGCAGATCGCCCAAGTGAGGTTCACCAACCCCCCCGCCCAGGGTTTCAAAACCCCGGTGCCCCCGGCCCTACTGGGCCATATTTCTCTCCCCACCAATAGCATATCCGTTTCCTGTTATTCCCACATCACTGTTTCTGCAGAACTCATTATTTAATGGTTGAGTTTCCTCCAGTGTCTTGCAATTTTCTAGACCACGGACTGAATACTCCATTTCTTCCACCACAATTAACTTTATCTCCATCATTAGCAGCTCAGATTAAGCAATTATAAATTGTAATAACTGCATAGTCATTCACGTAAATTCTACCTTCACAACATCTCAAGAATCTGGCCCCTCTCCTCCATCCAAACTGCTTCCACACTTATCCAAGCTCTTCTTGTAATCCACCTGGACCATTGCACAGCCTCCCTGCTGACCTCCCTACCTCCTGTCTCACATATCTCCAGTCCATACTTCACTGATCAGTTTCTTCAAAACACATTCAGTCCACGATTCCCACTCCTCAAAAATGAGAAGCAGCATGACAGTGGAAAGAGGACAGGCTTGGGAGTCAGAGGTCATGGGTTCTCTTCCTGCCTCCACCACTTATAAGCTGTGTGACTTTGGGCAAGTCACTTAACTTCTCTGTGCCTCAATTCACTCATCTGTAAAATAGGGACTGTGAGACCCACGAGGGACAACCTGATTATCTTGCATCTTCCCCAGTGCTTAGAACAGTGCTTGGAACATAGTAAGATCTTAACAAATGCCATCATTATTAGTATTGTTATTAAAAACCTTCAATGGTTGCCCATTGACCTCGACATGGAACAGAAACTCTTCACCATCATTTTTAATCAACAAAACAATGGCATTTATGGAGTGTCTTCTATGGACTAAGTGCTTGGGAGGAAACAATACAACAGAGTTAGCAGATATAATGAGTTCACAGACTAGAGGAGGAGGTAGGCATTAATATGAATAAATAAGTAATTTATAATATATAATTCAAAGATGCACATGTGTTTTAGGGTGAGGGGTAGGGTGACTAGCAAATGTGCAAAGGTCATAGCTTCAGTATTCATTCAGTCATTCATTTAATCATATTTATTAAGCGCTTACTGTGTGCAGAGCACTGTACTAGGCACTTGGGAAAGTACAATGCAACAATAAAGACTGACAATCCCTGCCCACAACAAGCTCACTGTCTAGAGTGGGAGAGATAGACATCAGTACAAATAAACAGACATCAATACAAATAAATGAAATTACAGATGTATTCATAAGTGCTATGGGGCTGTGAGTGGGGAAGAGCAAAGGGAGCAAGTCAGGGTGATGCAGAAGGGAATGGGAGAAGAGGAAAAGTGGAGCTTAGACTGGGAAGGCCTCTTGGAGGAGATGGGTCTTCAATAAGGCTTTGAAGGCAGGGAGAGTAATTGTCTGGTGGATTTGAGGGGAGAGAGCATTCTAGTCCAGAGGTAGGACATGGGCCAGGGGTCGGCAGCGAGACAGGCAAGATCAAGGCACAGTGTAAAGGATGAAGTGTGCAGGTTGGTTTTATAGAGGAGAGAAGTTGAGGTAGGAGGGGGCAAGGTGATGGAGAGCTTTGAAGCCAAAGGTGAAGAATTTTTCTTTCATACAGAGGTGGATAGGCAACCACTGGAGATTTTTGAGGTGGGGGGGTCATGCATCCTGAAAGTTTCTGTAGAAAGATAACCCGGCGGTGGAGTGAAATATAGACTGGAGAGGGGAGAGACAGGAGCTTGGAAGGTCAGTGCTTACTATGTGTCAAGCACTGTTCTAAGCATTCAGTCCACCCTCTAACTGAACTCCCCCTACAACCCAACCTGCACACTTTGTTCTTTTAACACCAATCTACTCACTGTACCTCAATCTAATTAATGTTGGTATTTGTTACATGCTTACTATGTGCAGAGCACTGTTCTAAACCCTAGGGTAGATACAAGGTAATGAGGTTGTCCCACGTGAGGCTCGCCGTCTTAATCCCCATTTTACAGATGAGGGAACTGAGGCATAGAGAAGTTAAGTGACTTACCCACAGTCACCCAGCTGACAATCGGCAGAGTGGGGATTCGAACCCATGACCTCTGACTCCCAAGCCGGTGCTCGTTCCACTGAGCCAATCTAGCCTGCCTCCCTGCCAACCCTTTGCTCACATGCTCCCTCTGGCCTGGAACTTCTCCCACCTTCACATCCAAATGGTAAAGTGTTGTAATTGAAGTACAGTGTTGAAGGATACTCTTCAATGTCGAATTTTAGATCATTTATTAAAGAGCTACAGGCCATATGATTTCTCTTTTGGCTAATGTTTTACAATGTTCTAAGTCCTCCCACTATTAGGAAATTCTTCATATATAATGTAATTCAATCAATCAGTCATTTATTCAGTCATGTAATCAGTCGTTACAGTGTTCAGAGCACTGTACTAATCTCTCGGGTAAGTACAATGCAACCAAGTTGGTAGACGTGCTCCCTGTCCACAAAGGGCTTACAGTCTAGAAGGGGAGATAGACATTAATATGAATATGTGACAGAAAGGTACATGAGTAGTAAGAAGGAGGGATAAGCTAAAAGCAAGGAGTTTCTGTTTGATGCAGAAGTGGATGGACAACCGCTAGACGGTTTTGAGAAGTGGGGAAACTTGGACGGAGGGGGTTTGTAGACAAATGATCCAGGCAGCAGCGAGAAGAGAGGAGTGAGGAGAAACAGGAGGCAAGAAGGTCAGTGAGGAGGCTGATGCAGTAATCAAGGTGGGATAGGATAAATTCTTGGATTAACATGGTAGCAGTTTGGATGAAGAGAAAAGGGTGGATTTTAGTGATGTGCTAAAGGTTGAAACAGCAGGATTTGGTGATGGATTGAATATGTGGGTTGAATGAGAGAGATGAGTCAATAAAGCCAAGGTTATGGGCTTGTGAGACAGGAAGGATGGTGGTGCTATCTATAGTGACAGGAAAGTCAAGGGAAGGACAGGGTTTGGGCATAAAGGTGAGGAGTTCTGTTTTTGACATCTTAAGTTTGAGGTGTCAGCAGGACATCCAAATAGAGATGTCCTGAAGGCAGGAAGAAGTACGAGACTGCAGAGAAGGAGAAAGATCAGGCCCGAAGATGTAAATTTGGGAATCTTCTGCTTAGAGATGGTAGTTGAACCCATGGGAGCGAATGAGTTCTCAGGGGATTGAGTGTAGATGGAGAATAAAAGGGGATCCAGAACTGAACCTTGAGGGACTCCTTTACTTTAGAGGTTGGGAAAGAGAGAAGCACATGAAAAAGACTGAAAATGAGTGCCCAGAGAGTTCAGAGGAGAAACAGAAGAGGACAGTGTCAATGAAGCCAAGGTTGGGTAATGTTTCCAGGAGAAGGAGATGGTTAACAGTGTTGAAGTCACCCGAGAGGTTAAGGAAGATTAGGATGGAGTACAGGCTCTTGGATTTGGTAAGAATCCAATTTGAGAGGGCAGTTTCTGTGGAGGGAAGAGGGTGGAAACCAGACTAGAGAGAGTAAAGGAGAGAACTGGAGGAGAGGCATTGGGTACAGACAAGTCACTCAAAGAGTTTCAAGAGGAATGGTAGGAAGGAGATGGGGAGATAACTGGATGGAAACGTGAGGTCAGTGTTGAGTTTATTTAGGATACATGAGCATATCTGAAAACAGTGGGGGAAAAGCCACTGGAGAGTGAACATTTAAAGATGGCGGTCAGGGATGGTAAAAGTCAAGGGGCAAGTGTCTGGATAAGGTGCGATGCGATGGAGTCGGATGCACAGGTGGAGGGTGTAGATTTGGAGAGGAAGCAGGAGATCTCCTCCAGAGATATTGCTGGGAAAAATGGGACAGTTGAAGGGACAGGAGGAGGGAGAAACTGGAGAGAAGCAGGGGAGATTTTTAAGGAGAGCACACCTAGTGGTTTCAATATTATCAATCGAGTAGGTGGCCAGGTCTTTAAGGGCAAGAGATGGAGAAGGCTGGGGGGACAGGGGATTTGAGGAGGGAGTTAAATGTCTGAAACCGGCAAGAGCAATGGGCATTGGAATCAGAATCGATGGAGAAATAGTCTTGCCAGGCAGAGGAGAGGGCTGAGTTAAAGCAGATGAGGGTAAAATTATACTGGAGAAGGCCAGCCTGATATCAGTCAATCAATGGATGGTATTTACTGAGCATTTACTATGTGCAGAGCACTGTTCTAAGCTCTTGGGATAGTACAGTACAACAGAATTAGCCAACAAGCTCCCTGCCCATAATGAGCTCACAGTTTAAAGGATCTGGATTTCCACCACCAGTGCTCTGCAGCTTGTGCAGAGGAACAAAGGCAGCAGACTGTGGTGATCCAGGGATATGGGTTAGTGGTATGAAATCAGCAAAAGGATAAGGGAACCAGTGAGTTGAGTTTAGTACAGAGGGTAAATCCCTCATTTTTCAACTGCGAATACAGCATTGGAACACAGTTTTACAACCATCACCTGCATAAATCCTTCACGTTCTTGAAGAACTTTATTCAATTTGCCCTCAGTTTATTTTTTTCCAGGTTGAATATTTATGTTTCCCTTATTTCCCCATTGTTCTTACTTACCAGCCTTCTATAACTTTTGTTGTTTATTTCCTCATTGACTTCCTTTTATTTTTCCACTGTGCTTATTTCCCAGCCCCTTTATAACTTTTGGGGCTGTCCTCAAAGTGCTCATCTTCCATTTTACTTAGAGAAAGTAGGATTAGATATAAAATTCTACCGGGGGGTTGACCAATTCTGAATGAAATGACTGTTTCCGAAAATAGTAATTCTGGTATTTGTTAAGCACTTACTATGTGTCAGGCACTGTTCTAAGTACTGGCAAAGATGCAGGGTGATCAGGGCAGACACAGTCCCTGTCCCACAGAGGGCTCATAACCTAACTAGGAGGGAAAGCAGGTAATGAATCCCCATTTTCCAGATGAGGTAATTGAGGCAAAGAGAAGTTAAGTGACTTGCCCCAGGTCACGCAGCAGCAAACGGTGAAGCAGGATTAGAACCCAGGTCCTCTGTTCCCAAGGCCAGTGCTTTTTCCTTTAAGCCACTGCTCCTCCAGGTTCCCAAATTCTGCACCCCTACTCATGTGCAGCAGTATTGGCTTGATATTTTGGCTTCAATTCTATATTTCTAACACACACTAAACCCTTTAGCAAACCATCATTCTTCTTGTTGCATTTGGGTTCATATTCCCCAAAATATTACCTTTTACTAGTTGGGAAGCAGCGTGCCCTAGTGAAAAGAATCCAGGACCGAGAATCAGGATATGCATTCTAATAAAGATGCAACCACCTGCCTCCTAAGTGAACTTGGGCAAGTCACTTAATTTCTCTGGAATTCGATTTCCTCCTTGACCTCTCTGCTGCCTTTGACACTGTCGACCATCCCCTCCTCCTCCATACCTTATCTCACCTTGGCTTCACGGACTCCGTCCTCTCCTGGTTCTCCTCTTACCTCTCTGGCTGGTCATTCTCGGTCTCCTTCGCTGGAGCCTCCTCCCCCTCCCATCCTTTAACTGTTGGAGTTCCTCAAGGGTCAGTTCTTGGCCCTCTTCTGTTCTCCATTTACACTCACTCCCTCGGTGAACTCATCCGCTCTCACGGCTTTGACTACCATCTCTACGCAGATGACACGCAGATCTACATCTCCGCCCCTGTCCTCTCCCCCTCCCTTCAGGCTCGCATCTCCTCCTGCCTCCGGGACGTCTCCACCTGGATGTCGGCCCGCCACCTAAAACTCAACATGAGCAAGACTGAGCTCCTCATCTTCCCTCCCAAACCCGGTCCTCTCCCAGACTTCTCTATCACCGTCGATGGCACGACCATCCTTCCCGTCCCGCAGGCCCGCAATCTCGGTGTCATCCTTGACTCGTCCCTCTCGTTCACCCCACACATCCTATCCGTTACCGAGACCTGCCGGTTTCACCTCTACAATATCGCCAAGATCCGCCCTTTCCTCTCCACCCAAACGGCTACCTTACTATTACGGGCTCTCGTTATATCCCGGCTAGACTACTGTGTCAGCCTTCTCTCTGACCTCCCTTCCTCCTCTCTCGCTCCGCTCCGGTCTATTCTTCACTCCGCTGCCTGGCTCATCTTCCTGCAGAAACGATCTGGGCATGTCACTCCCCTTCTTAAACAACTCCAGTGGTTGCCTATCGACCTCCGCTCCAAACAAAAACTCCTCACTCTAGGCTTCAAGGCTCTCCATCACCTTGCCCCTTCCTACCTCTCCTCCCTTCTCTCTTTCTACCGCCCACCCCGCACGCTCCGCTCCTCTGCCGCCCACCTCCTCACCGTCCCTCGGTCTCGCCTATCCCGCCGTCGACCCCTGGGTCACGTCCTCCCGCGGTCCCGGAACGCCCTCCCTCCTCACCTCCGCCAAACTGATTCTCTTTCCCTCTTCAAAACCTTACTTAAAAATCACTTCCTCCAAGAGGCGTTCCCAGACTGAGCTCCTCTTCCCCCTCTACTCCCTCTGCCATCCCCCCTTTACCTCTCCGCAGCTAAAGCCTCATTTTCCCCTTTTCCCTCTGCTCCTCCACCTCTCCCTTCCCATCCCCACAGCACTGTACTCGTCCGCTCAACTGTATATATTTTCGTTACCCTATTTATTTTGTTAATGAATTGTACATCGCCTTGATTCTATTTAGTTGCCATTGTTTTTACGAGATGTTCTTCCCCTTGACGCTGTTTAGTGCCATTGTTCTTGTCTGTCCGTCTCCCCCGATTAGACTGTAAGCCCGTCAAACGGCAGGGACTGTCTCTATCTGTTGCCGACTTGTTCATCCCAAGCGCTTAGTACAGTGCTCTGCACATAGTAAGCGCTCAATAAATACTATTGAATGAATGAATGAATTTCCTCATCTATAAAATGGGGAGACAATACTTATTCTTCCTGTCTTTTACACTGGAAGCCTCATGTGGGGCAAGGGCTGTGTCTAATCTGATTGAACAGAATCTACCCTAGTGATTGGCAGAGAGTAAGTATTTAAATAGTATTATTATTGTCATTATCATTATATTTTGTCCTGTCTTATGCTGTCGAGGTGTCTCCAACCCATAGTGACACCATGGACACATCTCTCCCAGAACACCCCAGTTCCTTCTGCAATCATTTTGATAGTGTAGCCATGGAGTTTTCTTGGTAGAAATACAGAAATAGTTTCCTATTGCCTCCTTCCATGCGGTAAATTTGAGTGTCTGCCCCCGACTCTCTCCCGTGCCCTGCTACCTAGCACAGGGGAGTTTTCACTTGCAGCAGATTGCCTTCCACTTGCTAGCCACTGCCCAAGCTAGGAATGGAATGGATATTCATTCAGTTGTATTTATTGAGCGCTTACTATGTGCAAAGCAATGTACTAAGCACTTGGAATGTACAATTTGGCAACAGATAGAGACAATCCCTACCCAACACTGGGCTCACAGTCTAGAAGGGGAAGACAGCAAACAAAACAAAATAAAACAAGTAGACAGGCATCAATACCATCAGAATAGATTAAATAGAATCATAGCTATATACTCATCATTAATAAAATAGAGTAATAAATAATATCAAATTTTACATTCCAAGTGCTTAGTACAGTGCTCTGCACTCAGTAAGTGCTCAATAAATACGATTGAATGAATATGTACAAATATAGACAAGTGCTGTGGGGAGGGGAAGGGGATAGAACAGACGGAGGAAGTAGGGGAATGGGGAGGGGAGGAGGAGCAGAGGGAAAGGGAGGGCTCAGTCTGGGAAGGTCTCCTGGAGGAGGTGAGCTCTCACTAGGCCTTTGAAGAGGTGAAGAGAGTTAGTTTGGCGACACCAGTATGCTTGACTCTCCCTCTTGTAGTCAACACTGGTAGAGTACTGGAAACTCTCCAGGTGCAACCTTTGGAGGGCATTATTATTATCTTTAATAATAATGATGGTTTTTGTTAAGCACTTACTAATGGCCAAGCACTGTTCTAATCGCTGGGGTAGATACAAGGTAATCAGGTTGCCCCATGTGGGGTTCACAGTCTTAATCCCCATTTTACAGATGAAGCAACTGAGGCACAGAGACGTTAAGTGATTTGCCCAAAGTCACACAGCTGATAAGTGGTGGAGCCAGGATTTGAACCCATGGCCTCTGACTCCCAAGCCTGTGCTCTTTGCACTAAGCCAGGCTGTTTCTCTTTACTGACCTTTATTTTGTTTATATTAGACCTGTTCTCTAGCGACCCCCAGTTTTACTGACATTTGCAGATGATGCAATTTATCATTCAGATCCTTGGCAAATCACCATTAATGGTTATGTAAACTGGATCCCATGCATGGCAACTCTAATATATAATAATAATGGTATTTGTTAAGCTCTTACTATGCGTTAATCACTATTCTAAGCGCTGAGCAAATAAGTGCTATTTATTGAGTACTCACCATGTAGAGCACTGTACTAAACACTTGGGAGAGTACAGTATAACAATAAACAGACACATTCCCTGTCCACATCAAGCTTACAATCTAGAGAGGGAGACAGACATTAATATAAATAAATTACAGATATAATAAATAAATTACAGGTATGATGCAATCCCTGCCCACAAGGATCCCACGAGATCTGTTACCGATTTGTACATTCCAAGTGCTTAGTACAGTGCTCTGCACATAGTAAGCGCTCAATAAATACTATTGAATGAATGAGAACTACCCTTGAGGTTTACCTCCCGCAGGAATTTCTAGTACCTGTTTATGGGTAAGTAAAACTGAGCAATGAGACAGCATTTGGTGAATAGCAGCATGGAATAGTGGATAGGGCACAGGCCTGGGAGTCAGAAGGGCATGGGTTCTAATTCTGGCTCAGCCAGTATTCTGCTGTGTGACCTTGGGCATATCACTTCACTTCCTTGTGCTTCAGTTACTTCATCTGTAAAATAGGATGGAGACTGAGAGCCTCATGTGGGGCAGAGGCTGTGTCCAATCTGATAAACTTGTACCAACTCCAATGCTTGGTACAGTACCTGGTGCATAGTACGTGCCTAAGGAAATCATTATTATTATTATTATTATTATTATTATTAATGAACTAAGTGGTGAAAAAGTTACATGACTCAATTTTTCTTCTGTTTAAGATAAAATGTGACTGATGAGGAAAAGCAGTGAATTTAGATTTGGAAGACTTCAGCACTTGTTCCTATTACAAAAATCACTTAATGTGCAGTCTCACATTTTCTCCTGCCTTCAAGACAAGTCCACTTGAATGTCCTGCTGTTACCTCAAACTTAGGTCAAAAATAGACCTCCTTTTCTTCCCACACAAACCCTATCCTTCCCTGACTTTTCCATCACTGTAGATAGCACCACTATCCCTCCTGTCTCACAAGCCCATAATCTGGGCATTATTAATAATAATGTTGGTATTTGTTAAGAGATTATTATGTGCAAAGCACTGTTCTAAGCACTGGGGTGGATACAGGGTAATCAGGTTGTCCCACGTGAGGCTCACAATCTTAATTCCCACTTTACAGATGAGGTAACTGAGGCCCAGAGAAGTTAAGTGACTTGCCCAAAGTCACCCAGGTGACAGGTGGCGGAGCCAGGATTAGAACCCATGACCTTTGACTCTTAAACCCGTGCTCTTTCCATTGAGCCACGCTGCTTCTCAGCCTATTATTCTCTACTCCTCTCTCTCATTCGACCCAGATAATCAATGACACCAAATCCTGTCAGTTCAACCTTCACGGCATCTCTTAAATCCTCCCTATCCTCTCAATCCAAACTGCTACCACGTTAATTGAAGCACTTAATAATAACAATAATAATAATGGTAATTGTTAAGCACTTACTAGGTGCCACACTGTAGTAAGCACTGGGGTAGATACAAGATCATCAGGTTGGACTCAGACGCTGTCCCAGGTGGGGCTCACAGTCTCGATCCCCATTTTATAGATGAGATAACTGAGGCACAGAGAAGTGAAGTGACTTCCCCAAGATCACACAGTAGTCAAGTGGTGGAGCCAGGATTGGAACCCATGACCTTCTGACTCCCAGGCCCGTGCTCCTTCCAAAGGCCAGGCTATCCTGCCTTGATTATTGTATCAGCTTCCTTGCTGCCCTTCCTCCCTCCTGTTTCTCCCTACTCCAGTCCATACTTCTTTCTGCTGTGTGGATCATTTCTCTGTAAAAACTTTCAGCCCAAGTTTCTCCACTGCTCAAAAACCTCCACTGCTGCCCATCCACTTCCACATCAAACAGAAACTCCTTACCATCAGCTTTAAAGCATTCAATCACCTTGCCCCTTCCTACCTCATCTCTCTACTCTCCTGCGTCAGCCCAGCCCATACACTTCACTCCTCTAACTCCAACTTGCTCACTGTGTAACTCGATCTCGTCTATCTTGCCAAAAATTTCTCTCACATGTCCTGCCCCTAGCCTGGAATGCCCTCCCTCCTCATATCTAACAGACAATCACTCTTCCCCCTTACAAAGTCTTGTTGAAGGCACATCCTCCAAGTGGCCTTCTCCGACTCAGCCCTCTTTTCATTTTCTTCCACTCCATTCTGCATCACACTGTACTTGCTCCCTTTATGCATCCCTCCTCCAATACTTATGTATGTATCTGTAATTTATTTATATTAGTGCCTCTTTCCTCCTCTTGACTATAAGCTCGTTGTTGGTAAGGAATGAATCGGTTATATTGTATTCTCCAAGTGCTTGGTAAAGTGCTCTCATTCATTCATTCAATAGTATTTATTGAGTGCTTATTATTTGCTGAACACTGTACTAAGCACTTGGAATGTACAATTCAGCAAAAGATAGAGACAATGCCTGCCCAATGACGGGCTTACTCTCCATTCATTCATTCATTCAATAGTATTTATTGAGCGCTTACTATGTGCAGAGCACTGTACTAAGCGCTTGGAATGTACAATTCGGCAACAGATAGAGACAATCCCTGCCCATTGACGGGCTTACAGTCAGTACCCAATAAATACAACTGATTGACTGATTCACAAAAAACACATTTGCTACCTTTTGTTTCCATACCCCACTCAGTATCAGAATTGCTTATAATTCATTATGATCATATTTTAATGATGTTAATACACTTTGGCATCTACTTGGCTTGAGAAATAGGTTGTACCAAAAATAAGTTAAATACATGTCACATAAACTTGCGTATTATGAATTAATAATCTTTTTTCATCCAGGAGCGACCGTTTTCTCATTATACACCAGGATCTCGACTTCAAGATGGACATTCACATGCCCAAAGCTCTTTGATTCTCATTCAGGAAAATGAAAAGTACTTAATTTGATCCACTGTCTAATAGTCCCTGAAAATATGGACCTTATGTATTTTTCTACTAATAAGTAATCGAAATAAAACTAATGGATAATCAAGTGGACAGCTGCTCTGAGGTCGTGACCTTCTAATCAACCCACAGAAACTGATTCTGTGTCTGTAGCAGGCTTTGGACACATCTGGTTTACTTTAGCTCTCAAAGACATAGCAAAAATTGTGGCGGGTCATTATTTGCCCAAATGCAAATAATATTCCATCTGCTGGGTTTTTTTTCCCCTTTATACCTTCTGTTCCAGTGTGGTAAAAGCTTGTACCTTTGCTCTGAAGTGTTCCTGCTGATGAAGAGGGAGTAGATGACAATGAACGAAAATCCATTATCAAACAAATACAGCGGGCTTTTCAGCAAGACATCGCGGGAGATGCGGCCTTCTTTTCTGGCACCAAGTTGAAAGAGATTTGTGCTCATATGCAAATAGGAGAAAGTGGCTATCTTTAATACGTTCGGCACACACAAGTTTGCTTTGTAAATTTCCCATTTCTGTCTCTTTTTGCTCGGCAGCTTTCTTTATCTTTCCTCACGATTTGAGGGATGATAAATTGTTCGCCAAAGGAATTCAAACTCTGCCAAATACAGCTTTGACAAGTTGGTCGTGAATCTGTGAAAGCTCTCGGTAGGCTCCCGAAGAAGAGCCCAGAACAACTTGGAAAATCGTCAATGAGCATGCCGCTACCGCTCAAAGAAATACAAAATCATCGGACTTCCAGGGGAGCTTTAGAGCCCCTACAAGAGCTAAAACAATAAGGTAAATGGCCAAAGTGAGAGTTTACATTATTAATTTCAGACAGGTTTTGCTGTAGATTAGAATCAAGTACCTAAATTGTCAGGTTCTCAGATATAATCTTTCCCACTTAAATTATTCAAAGTTTTGTTGGGCACCGCTACAAATTAAAAAGAGGGTAAAAAGAGTTAAATAAAAATAATAAAATACCCTCCAAAAATATTTATAGACTAGGTTCTGGAAAACTCTTGTTTGGGAGATTTTTTTTCCAAAGACATTTAATTTCCTTTAATTTTGAGTGTAAAACTACTTTTTACCCAGAGGAATTAATTTGATTTTATTTCTGGCCCTTGATCAAGGTAGCAGTAAAGAAGGAAATGAAAAGTTTTTAAGAAACCTGAAAATCACTTTTCATCCAACTGAATTTTAGAACTGGTTTTTTGACATTTTTGGTTGAATCGGTCCTAATTTGTTCTGATTTTTAACTTTTTTAATCATTCAATTAATATTGTATCGTTTTCATGGGGGATTCTAAACTGTACACTGGGATCTTTTTTTTGTTTGTTTGTTTGACCTCATGTAGTTTTCAGAAGACTAAAGCTATGTTCTAAATTCTCTCATAGCTGAGCTTATTAGTCTTAGTTTATTCACTTGGTGCCGCCTCTTCTCACATTTTATATGTTTTAATGGAATATAAGAGGTATTTATATGTGCAGCTAGTTATTGAGATTAATAGTGGAAATTAATGTAAAACACACAGCATTCACTTATGGCTTCCTTATTTAAAGACACATTTAGTAACTTTTGCCTAATTTTGAAAGGATGGGATCCTTAAAATTTAACGCTTGAGGAGATTCAATGTCAACAGATATACAGGCATAACTGGAAGCATCAATATTATTCTCCCTCTATCAAAGGCACAAGTTAAAAGTCAGCTGGAAAATTCCAGGCCGATGACTTCAAACAATGTTGGAAATGTTAGCATAGAATATTGCCTGAAAGGAATGGAGTAAGAATATGGGTAAATTTCAATCAATGGTATTTATTAAGAGCCTCCTGGGCAGAGCACTGCTCTAAGTACTTGGGAGAGTTTACCTCAATAGTGTTGGGATTAATAATGATGATAATGATGTTCGTTAAACCCTTACTATGTGCCAAGCACTGTTCTAAGCACTGGGATAGATATGAGGTTATCAGGTTGGATGGAATTCCTGTAGCACGTGAGGCTCACAGTCTTAAATCCTATTTTACAGATGAGGTAACTGAGGCACAGAGAAGTAAAGTGATTTGCACAAGGTCACACAGCAGACAAGTGGTGGCGCCAGGATTAGGTCCTCCTGGTTCCCATGCCCACGCTCTGTCCATGATCCCTGCCCTCAAGAAGCTTACAATCTGTGTTAGTAGATCTTCGGAGGGCAGGGACCAAGAGTAAAGATGGCAATGGCTAGCTAATAGAGGACCACTCTAGCCTCCTTTCAGCACTCCTAGAAACATGAGAAACTCTGGCCAATGCCAGCCATCTGCTCAGGTTCAGACCAGAGGAGACCCACACGGAGGGAGAGATGCAGAGGGATGGGGAAGAACAGATTTAATAATAGAGGTCCTCGGAACAGGAAAAAAAAACAAACAGGAAGAATACCAGGATCATGATCAGAAGAGGGAAACAAGGCAGGAGAACATAGGAAAGAATTCAAGAGGGAAGAGAAATATAATCACAATTGCGATATTTAAGAGCTTACTCTAGGCCAAGAATTGTACTGAGCACTGGAGTAGATACAAAATAATCAGATCATACCCAGCCCCTGTCACTCATGAGACTCACCATCTAAGTTGGAGGTAGAAGAGGAATTGAATCCCCATTTTACTGATAAGGAAACCGAGGCAAGGAAAAGTTAAATGTTTGCCCAAGGCCACAAGCAGGCCACTGGCAGAATGGGAATTAGATCAAGTCCTCCAACACATGTCCTTTTTTTTGTTATGGTACTTAAGTGCTGGGAGTCAGGAAGACCTGATTCTAATTCCAACTCTGCTACCTGTGTGTGACCTTGGTCAAGTCACTTCACTTCTCCTGGCCTCAGTTACACCTGTAAAAAATGGGGATTAAGACTGTGAGTGCCATGTGGGATAGGGACTGTGTCCAACCTGATCAATTTATATCTATCCCAGTACTTAGAACAGTGTTGGCACAGAGTAGGGTACTTACTGAGCCCTTATTTCTACCAACTCTGTTGTACTGAACTCTCCCAAGTGCTTAATACAGTGTTCTGCAAATAGTAAGCTCTCGATAGATACAGCTGATTGATTGATTGGGTTAAATGAGAGAGATGAGTCAAGGATAACATGTAATAAGATTACGTACTCGTGAGACCAGAGGATGCTGGTGCTGTCTACAGTGATGGGAAAGTCAGAGGCAGGGCAGGGCTGGGGTGGGAATACAGAGTGTTCTGTTTTGGACTTAATTTGAGGTATTAGTGTATAGGGAAGAATCCCCTGGACAGAGTCCACCTTATTCTTCTGTTTGAACCTCTCCTCTTTCTGAGGAAGGAGACTAGTAAAAAGAACAATTGGACACAAGGGGCAGATCTTATGTACTTCCTGAACCATGTCATCCCTAAATGGGGACTAATAATTATGGCATTTGTTAAGCTCAGTGGCAGAGCAAATCCAAGTGGAGACAACAGCACAGATAGAATATTGTTGCTATCAAAGTTTGCTGCACTGCTCTCTTCCTAAAGTGAGTACTTGTTCTCTGAGAAGTGAGTTATAAGATGCTCAAACCTAGATGTGTGGCAACTCGTCACTGGGGAGAGATGAACCGACTGAGCTTTATTTCATTACCTCCTCATTACATTAAAGAGAGGGGTGGATTGTGTTTTTTCATTATTTATGTTTAATGGGGAGGCAGAATGGCCCAGTGGAAAGAGGCTGGACAGTCAGGAGTCAGGAGACCCAGGTCCTAATACCAGCTTCACCCGTTTCAATTAATGGGAAAGTCATTTAACTTCTCCCTGCCTCAGTTACCTCATCTGTAAAATGGGGATAAAATGTCTCTTTAGACTATAAGCCTCACCCGGGAGAGGGATTGTGCCCAATCTGGTGGTAATGCCCTGGTGCATGACACATAATAAGCACTTAACAAATACCACAATTATTATTATTGCTCTGTGCGGTTCCAGTCATCACATTTTAGACAAAGAAGCAGCGTGGCTCAGTGGAAAGAGCAAGGGTTTAGGAGTCAGAGGTCATGGGTTCTAATCCCAGCTCTGCCTCCTGTCAGCTGTGTGACTGTGGGCAAGTAACTTGACTTCTCCGTGCCTCAGTTACTTCACCTGTAAAATGGGGGTTAAGACTGTGAGCCTCATGTGGGACAACCTGATTACCCTGTATCTACCCCAGCGCTTAGAACAGCGCTCGGCACATAGTAAGCGCTTAACAAATACCAACATTATTAAGTATAAGAGTTGAAGAAGGTATAGAGAAGGGCACCCATAATGATCAGGGAGACGTTGAAGTTTCTTTTTGGGGATTGACTGAAAGGAAAGGAGTGGTCAGTCTAGAAAGATGAAGATTGAGAGGGAAACATGGTAGAAGTCTACAATCTCTTGAAGAGTAAAACAGGACAAACTTGGATTCCTAGCCTACCAATCCTTTGAGAGGAATGCGGGGACATTAAAGCTCGAAGCTAGTTGGTACTCCACAACCAAGTGTGAAGCATATGGGATTCATTTTTATAATAATAATAACGATGGTATTTGTTAAGCGCTTAACTATGTGCCAGGCACTGTACTAAGCACTGGGGTGGATACAAGCAGATCAGGTTGGACACAGTCCCTGTCCCACATATGGGCTCACAGTCTCAATCCCCATTTTACAGATGAGGTAACTGGGGGCCAGAGAAGTGAAGTGACTCACAGGAAGTTATGCAGACAGATGATATCAGTAGTTGGAAGAGGGAGTCTTATGATTCCATGGAAGAACGGCTCATAATGAGTTACTAGAGGGAAAGTAGAGATGAGAATGGCTAGGAGGGCTCCTTCCAAGCAGACCATTGCTACAGTTGGAGACAGAATGCCAAACTGGATGGATTTTCAGTCTGTCTCCATAATGGCACTTATTTGTGATCTTATAAATGTTTCGGTTTTCCTTTCACTTAGCCTATGCAAGCAGTCACAAAAATCCAGTTGTCTTCTTGGTCCTCAGCCCTAAGAAATGATGCATTTGGCTATGTACTCCTTGATACTAACCCCAGCTTCACTGGTAATATTTTTATATGCCACCATTTCCCCTATCCCTAATCTATTTCAATGTCTATCTTCTCCTATAAGACCCTGAACTCCTCTTGGGGAGGGATCGGGTCTACCACCTCTGTTCAGTTTGTTCATATGGTCGTATTTATTGAGCACTTATTACATGCAGAGCATTATATTAAGTGCTTGGGATAGTTCACTATAACAATAAACAGACACATTCCCTACACGCTATTATACTTTCTCAAGTACTTAGTCCCCTCTCAGTGTTGCACCTGGAGAGTTTCCAGTGTTCTACCAGTCATGACTACAGGAGGAAGAGTCAAGCAGAGGCATACACCCATTCCATCCCTAGCTTGGGCAGTGGATAGCGAGTGGAAGACAATCTGATACAAGTCAAAACTCACCCATGCTGGGCAGCAGCATCACGGGAGAGAGTCGAGGGTGGAGACTAGAGTTTACTGTGCGGAAGGAGGCAATGGTAAACCACTTCCATATTTTTACCAAAAAAATCTCTCTGGATCCACTACCAGAATGATTGCAGATGGAGAGTGGGGTGTTCGGGGAGAGATGTGTCCATGGTGTCTCTATGGGTCAGAAACGACTCGAAGGCATAAGGCAAGACAAAAGCGCTTAGTATAGTGTAAACCCTCAATAAATACCATCGAATGATCGATGGATTGATCAGATAATGGTATGCGACTGGTGTCATCACTGGAATTCTGGGAATAGATCAGAACAAGGCAAGAAATGGCACACCCAGTTAAATGTTAGTAAACACAGGTGAGGCACTCATCTAGAGTCATACCCAAAATTGATTTCGGTTCTGCTTTCTAAGGAAAGCACAGGAAAACAAAAATCTTTTTGCATTTGAAATTTGCTTTTCAAAACCCAGAAGAGAATCTGCAGTCAGTGTTCCTTGATATATTTGCATATTGGATTTTAGAAATAATTTGTGCTTAACTAGCATCCTTCCAATGAGGCTCTGCAAACACAAACAATAACTCATTAGTCCTCACAGTCACGCTGGAGGGGTAATAATAATAATTATTATGGTATTTGTTAAGTGCATACTATCTGCAAGCACTGTAGATGGTACTTTGAGAGTTTCAGTGACAGAGTGGGATCTGGGAAGCTGTCCTTTGACCAGTAACTCTCAGCAGCAGGTCGAAACCATGAAAATTCCTCAGAAATGGCAGTTCCCAATTTAATTACTAATCGACTTTACTTTGAAATGTGCTACAAAGTTTCTCTCTCTCTGGATTGATTAAACTGCCTTATAAGTTGAATTGCTATTTTTAGGCTAGAAGAGGCCTACCCATTCCATTCCTAGCTAGTGCAGTGGCTAGCGAGAGGAAGGTAATCTGCTACAAGTCAAAACTCACCTGTGCTGGGCAGCTGTGGCATGAGATAGAGTCAAGTGCGGAGACTCACATTTACCGCGCAGAAGAAGGCAATGGTAAACCACTTCCAAATTTTTACCAGCAAAACTCTATGGATACACTACCAGAATGATTGCAGATGGAGGTGGGGTATTCTGGGAGTGATGCTTCCATGGAGTCTCTGGGTCGGAGACAACTCGACAGCATAAGATCAAAAGAAGCTTGCCTCTTGCCGAGTCTCCCTTTCTCAATCAGAAAATTCCTTACCTAATTCAATCATTTGACAAATTTAAATCATGCTGGCACAAACCACTGGCCAGTACAATCGCTAAAACTTTTTTGTCAGAATGAAAGTAGACTGAGGATTCTTCACCCCTGGTGGACTATCTCAGACAGAGTCAACTTAGAAAGTTTTCTACCCAGGATCCTGACTTATCCTTCAAAGACCTCACAGGGCAGCACTTTATAACAGAACACCTTCAGGTATCACTGTTCGCTTTATCATAGCACATCTTTTCAAAGTTCAAAACAAAGCTGAATTTTCTTTTAAACTATTGCATTGTTTTCAGAAAAGCATTAAAAGTGCAGAATTGCATTATTTTCAGCAAAGTATTGAAAGTGCAGAACTGTACCATCAATCTCTTTCCAGACAGCAGAATGTATGCCTTGGCCCATCACAAGCAATGAGTAACAAAAGGATTCCAAAGTAATACAATTAACAGAAATTTATCATAAGTTGCTGTGGACTATAGATTTGAAAAACCTTCAAAAAAAAATGTGTTTTTTTTTTATCCCTCCTGGAACCGGTAGGTCAAGTATTCACTGACCAACAAAGACCACACCAATCACCTGAAAGCAGCCTTTGAAATCCAATTAACTCTTTCACGGTGATAGCCCTCATTTTCTGTTTCATCAAAAAGTTAGATTTGCCATCCTGTATTCTAATAAAAGTGAAGTTGTTTTGATCAGATAATTGTAAGATGTACTGTATGTATCTTAATTTGTAAGTTTTAATGCTAAGCTTCAATCTGTTCAGATAGAACAGGAGTGTTAGAAATGAGGTACAAAATGCTGGAATTCAAATTAACCAATAAATATATTTTAATATATATCAGCAGGACTCTAGAGGATTCCATTAATGTTGAAAAATAGAAAGGATTTAGGTTAATTTGGTAAGAAGGCAGGTCAGAACGTTTACAACAGTGGTATAGAATTGTATAGAGATGCAAAATTCTTCAAGAGAGCAGAATTTTTTCAAAAACGCTGACTCTAGCTGTCACAGGCCTGCCTTGGCTAAATCCAGTAGAGAGATAGGAGGACTTTCTAATTTGCTTTTCCTCTATTTTAATAATAGCTGTGCATAAGTAATTTATGAAAGGCCAACCAGCCAGTGGGCAACAGAAAATTAAACTCATTTTATCTGAAAGCAGGTGGATTTCTATATATCATTAGCATGCATAGAATTCTCACAATGTTATTTCTCATACTGATGGAATGTAACCAAATAATATATGAGTTTTTTGCTTATGCACGAGTGAAATTTTTAGATAAAAGTGCCAGCCCCAATGGCAATTTTCTGCAAAACGAAAACTAATTCTGTGAAGCTTCTTATTACCGGAAAGACTCATTTGGCTTGCATTAGAGACTGACATAAGTGACTTTCGGATTTTACCAGCAGATTAGATGAGATGTGCCCCGTGCTGTAATATCATTAGAGAATGTACCAGCATGAAAGAGTTTGTGGTAACTTACTAAGGGTACCAGCGGAAGGAAATTGTTTTCATTTACAACACAAGCTTTCAATTCTTTTTTTCTATTAGAATCTTTTATTTTCAGGTTTTCTTGCCATTTAAGGCAGTTATTTTCCCATCAAAATATTGCACACAAATTATACTTTATATTATTATCCTCAGTGTTGTTAAACTTGTCTATGACTTATTTCATGTTTATCACCAAGGCAGAGTATGGGTATCCATAGAATAAAAGGGTTACACAAGTGCAAAGTCAGAATTCTCTTAGCAGTTGTATTGCAAACCAAAATTACCTAGACTTAAAAAAATCAATTCTTTCCCTTTTGTTTTCACTGGACTTCATCAACAAAATGTCTGTTTTCACAAAGCCGTCCACAGTATCATGCTTTTTTTTCTTTTTCCTTTGAATATTTGTCTTTGTCTTGCCATTTATTTTAGTGATTTTATACTTTTATCTTTCTCTCTCTCCTTTTATATTTAGATTGTGAGTCCCTTCAGGGTCAGAGACTATATCTAATTCCCACTTCTGTATTCTTTCTCAGTGCTTAGTGGGAAAGTGCAGTGCTTAGTACAGTGCTCTGCACCTAGGAAACACTTGGTAAATACTATTGCTATTACACGTTTTAATAAAAATATTTTCCAAATTCTAACAAAAAATAAAGAATGGTGTCTTAGAGCTGGTACTTATATATAATTCCTCACTGTTCTGCTTAAGTTGCTCTTCCAAAACTGTTTTAGTTAAAATACGAATAATTGAGTCATTCTGTGGGCAGATAATGTCAACCAACTCTCTTATATTGTTCTCTCCCAAGAGCTTAGTATAGTGATCTGTCCACAGTAAACGCCCAATAAATAAGAGTGATTTGATTGGATGCCAATAATTACATATTGAGCTAGAAGAAGATCAAGGATTATCTTACTTTATTTAAATAAATTAAATTAGGGGGAAACTCAAGGAAATTTGGGACAGGGTTGAAAGCAGTCAGGTCTCCAATAACGTGCGAGTTACGGTCTTGGCCACATTAAGAACATACATCTTATCTAATGCCACATGCCTGTACACAACTCTTTCTTCCCACACTGCATCATGTTTAGTCAGACAAGTGAAAATTGTTGGAAAAACTAGTTCCCCTAATTCCCCATCATTCCACCCCAAACATACAAAACACGCATAAGCATGCATTATGAGAGAACTTAATTTCGTATTTTCAAAGAAGTAGATGCAGTTCATATCCTTTCATTTTTAAATCTTTCTTATTTTAACATAGTGAAAAAAGATCATTTTTTATACCTTTATACATACAAATGATTAGAATCAAAGAGTCATGAAGTTGGAGAGAATTTAAGAGGTCATCTAGTTTAGCCCTCCACTTTCAGACAGGTGGGTAATAATCCCAGTGCAGATAAATTTAGTTCTCTCCTTATAGGTCTCGAAGAACAGAAGTGACGCAATTCCTCTATTTCATCATACAATTGATCGAGAAGTTCTTCCTTATGAACGACTAAAACTATGCTTTGCTCTAAATCCATTTCCTCCTATCTGGATTTTAGTAGTGCAACCAATTAGCATCCTCTTCATACCTCTTTTTACTCACTGTTCCCTACTTCCTCTCCCTTCTGCATCAACTTTGTATTTGGATTTGTACACGTTATTCACCCCATCCTCATCCCTCCAGTTCTTACATACATATCCATATCCTATTTTAATGTCTGCCTCCCCCTATAGACTGCAGGTTTTCTGAGGACAGGGATCACGTCTACCAAATCTGTTATGCTGTACTCTCCCAAATGCTAAGTGCAGTGCTCTGCACACAGTAAATGCTCATTAAATTTGATTGATTGATTGATTTAAAATATCTCAGAAACTTGCAGACACTAAGTCATCCCTCAGTTCACCCACAGGTAGACTAAGCATTCCCAATTCCCTTAACTATTCCTCATAGAACATAGTCTTCATTTCCAAAATGTTTTTTTCTCTCTTCCTTGGATGCCCTTCAGTTCCAGTCAAGTAATCAATCAATCAATCAATCAGTGGTACTTATCCAACACTTACTGAGAGCAGAAAACCCTTGGGAGAGTAGAATACACAGAGTTTGTATACATGTTCCTTGCCATGGAGTTTCCATTTTTCCTTTCTCTTTCTCTTTAAATTATTTTGTACCTGTCTCCCCAGCTAGACTGCAAGCTCTCTGTGGGGATAGAGTATATGTTCTAGCTTTACTGTACTCTATAATTCTTTAAATACATGGTTTGCACACAGAAAGCTCTCAATAAGTATCATTGATTGGGATCCAAAACTAGACGCTGTATTTTAATAAGATCTGATCATGGGTTCAAATCCCGGTTCAGCCACTTGTCAGCTGTGTGACTTTGGGCAAGTCACTTAACTTCTCTGTGCCTCAGTTACCTCATCTGTAAAATGGGGATCAAGACTGTGAGCCCCACGTGGGACAAGCTGTTGACCTTGCATCCTCCCCGGTGCTTAGAACAGTGATTTGCACTTAGTAAGTGCTTAACAAATGCCAAAATCATAAATTATTAGTATCTGATAAATGGAGAGTGCAACAGAAAGTATACACTTTTGTTGGTGAATCTCAATCTCAGCTTGGATTTTTTTATAATTTTGCTGACTCACCCAGAGGGTGAGGATGGGGTACATAAACAACCCCCAAAAGATTTACAAAGACCAAGTAGACAGTGTGCTGACCAGTAATAGCTAGTCATTATGTAGCTCTAACAGATTTCCATTGCAGCTACCTCCTTTAAAAAGGATCACAGCTTTCCTTCCCCTACTTAGTCACACTCCTCTCCTTCTATACCATAGTTCATGTGCTTCACTCCTCTCAAACCAATCTACTCATTGTTCCTCATTCTTTCATATCACAATTAAAATTATATATATGTGTATGTACATATATATAAACAGTATTTGTTAAGTATGTACTATCTACCAGGCACTCTACTAAGCATTGGAGTAGATACAAGCTAATCAGGTTGGACAAAGTCCCCATCCCACATGGGGCTTACAGTCCTAATCCACATTTTACAGAAGATGTACCTGAGTTCTGGAGAAATGACTTTCCCAAGGTAACACAGCAGGTAGCTGGCGAAGCAGGAATTGGAACCCAGGGCCTTCTGACTAAGCCCTCTCTGTTTCTGCTGCTTCTCTTGCCACTGATCTTTTGCTCTCTCCATCCCCTTCAACATCTAGCAAACCACAACTCTCTCCATCTTCAAGTCTCTTCTCATTCCTTGAGTCATATTTATTGCACACTTACTTTGTGCACAGCACTGTACTAAGCTTTTGGGAAAGTACACTACACAATAAACAGACACATTCCCTACCTACAATGAGCTTACAGTCGGGGGCGGGGGGGACAGTCAGACATTAATATAAATAAATAAATTACAGATATGTACATAAGTGTTGTGGGGCTGGGAGGATGGATGGAAAAAGGGAGCAAGGCAGGGCAGTGCAGAAGGGAGTGGGAGAAGAGGAAAGAGGGGCTTAGTCAGAGAAGGCTTCTGGGAGGAGATGTGCCTTCAGTAAGGCCTTGAACGAGGGGAAAGTAATTGTCTGTTAGATTTGAGGAGGGAAGGTGTTCCAGATCAGAGGCAGGATGTGGACTAGTGGCAAGACAGACAAGATTGAGGCATAGTGAGAACGTTAGCATTAGAGGAGCAAAGTGTACGGGCTGGGTTGTAGTAGGAGAATAGCAAGGTGAGGTAATAATGTTGGTATTTGTTAAGCGCTTACTAGGTGCAGAGCACTGTTCTAAGCGCTGGGGTAGATACAGGGTAATCAGGTTGTCCCACGTGAGGCTCACAGTTAATCCCCATTTTACAGATGAGGTAACTGAGGCACAGAGAAGTGAAGTGACTTGCCCACAGTCACACAGCTGACAAGTGGCAGAGCTGGGAGTCGAACCCATGACTTATGACTCCGAAGCCCAGGCTCTTTCCAATGAGAACTCAGGGCAGCAGAGTGAAATGTGGACTGGAGTGGGGAGAGACCAGAGGGGGGAGGTCAGCAAGGAGGTTGATGCAGTAATCCAGGTGGGATAGGTTCAGTGATTGAATTAACAAGGTAGCAGTTTGGATGGAGAGGAAAGAGTGGATTTTGTCACTGTTGTGAAGGTGGGACTGACAGGGTTTAATGAGGGATTGAATATCTGAATTTGCATCTCTTCCAGGAAGCCTTCTATAACTACTCTCTCTTACCTACCTCCCTAAAGCACTATGTCACCTAAGCACTTTGGTATTAATCATAATTAATAATTATAACATTTTTAAGTGCTTACTGTTAAACACTGGGGGGGATACAAGCCAATCAGGCTGGACACGGTGCCTGTCCCACAAGGGACTCACAGTCCTAATCCCCATTTTACAGATGAGGGAACAGAGACACATGTAAGTGAAGGGATTTGCCCAAGTTCACACGCCTTACAAATGGTGGAGCCATGATTAGAACCTTGTGACTCCCAGGCCCAAGCTTTATCTATTAGGTCACACTCCTCCCACCCACTTAGCACTAACAAACACACACACACACACATACACACACACACACATACACACACACACACACATATAGGGTCTATTTGCACCCTAGTTCTTTATGGACAGAGAAAATGTCGACTAACTCTGTTTTTATTGTACTCTCCCAAGCACTCTGCACACAGTGAGCACTCAATAAATATGATTGATTGAAGTTGCTTTCCCCTACCTGTAATTTATTTTAGTGTCTGTTTGGTAGACTGAAATCAAGGATCAGGTCTCCTTTGTGGTTCCTCCACTGCCTCCCACCCCCTAACTGTGGGGGGCCCTCAGGATTCAGTTCTAGGTCCCCGTCTATTCTCTATCTACACTCATTCCCTTGAAGAACTCATTCGCTCCCATGGCTTCAACTACCATCTCTATGCATATGTTCTCTCTCCTCCTCTTCAGTCTTGCATTTCCTCCTGCCTTCAAGACCTTTTTACTTGGAAGTTCTCCTGTCACCTCAAATTTAACATGTCCAAAATAGAGCTCCTTAACTTCCCACCCAAACCCTGTGCTCCCCATGACTTTTCCATCACTGTAGACAGCATCACTATCTTTCCTGCCTCACAAACCCGTAATCTTGGCATTATCCTCGACTCCTCTCATTCAACCCACATATTCTCCCCACATAGTCTCCCCGCCTTTAGACTGTGAGCTCGCTGTGGGCAGGGATTGTCTTTCTTTATTGCTGTATTGTACTTTCCCAAGGATTTAGTACAGTGCTCTGCACACAGTAAGCACCCAATAAATATGACTGAATGAATTGAAGGAATGAATGAATATTCAATCCATTACCAAATTGGACCCCACTTTACAACATCACTACAATCCATCCTTTCCTCTCCATCCATACTGCTACCACGTTAATCCAAGGAATTATTCTATCCTGCTTGGATTACCACATTAACCTTCTTCCTGACCTTCCAGCCCCCTGTCTTTCCCCACTCCAGTCCATACTTCACTCTGCTGCCCAGTTCACTTTTTTTACAAAAACATTCTGGACACATCACCCCGCTCCTCAAACAGCGTGGCTTAGTGGAAAGAGCCTGGGTTTGGGAGTCAGAGGTCGTGAGTTCTAATCCCAGCACTGCCACTTGTCAGCTGTGTGACTTTGGGCAAGTCACTTAACTTCTCTGTGCCTCAGTTACCTCATCTGGAAATGGGGATTAAAACTGCAAACCTCACATGGGGTTCTATTATCTTCTCTCTACCTCAGTGCTTAGAATAGTGCTTGGAACATAGTAAGTGCTTAACAAATACCATCATCATTATCATCATCATTAAAAAACTCCAGTAGTTGTCTATCCACCTCCGCATTAAACCAAAAACCCCACTCCATTGGCTTTAAAGCAGTCCATCACCTTGTTCCCCTTCTACTTCACCTCACTTCTCTCCTTCTGCAACCCAGCCCACACACTCCACTCCTCTGGTGCTAACCTTCTCACTGGGCCTCCATCTCACCTGTCTCACCACCAACCCCTGGCCCATGTCCTTTCTCTGGCCTGGAATGCCCTCCCTCCTCTAGTCCGACAGAGAACCACTCTCCCCATTTCAAAGCCTTATTGAAGGCACATCTCCTCCGAGAGGCCTTCCCAGTTTAAGCCCTATTTTTCCTCTTCTCCCACTCCCTTCTGCATCACCCTGACTCTCTCCCTTTGCTCTTCCCCCTCCCAGGCCCAAAGCACTTATGTACATATCTGTAATTTTATTTATTTGTATTGATGTCTGTCTCCTCCACTCTATACTGTGAGCTCGTTGTGGGCAGGGAGTGTCTCTGTTTTTTGTTGAATTGTGCTTTCCCAAGCACTTAGTACAATACTCTGCACACAGTAAACACTCATTAAATACAATTGAATGAATTAGTGAATGAACTAGGTGTTGTATTCTCCCAAAGTGCTTAATAGAGTGCTCTATTCAGAGTAAGAGCTCAACATATTTCTTTATTTGATTAAGATGATCCCGGATCTCATGTATATTGCCCCTGGAAACTAAGTGAAATTCATAATTAAATTTAGGACTAGTGAGCATTTAGAAAAGCAACTTGTGCGAAAGATGTCATGATAAGTGCTTAACAAGGACTATTATTATTATTTGTGTATTCTTCATCTGCTGCTCCTTTCCTTGCTTCCCTTTAGATTTTGGACCCAATCATCTTGTGATCAATTAGTCAATCGATCAAACATACTTTTCAATGCCTTCTTCAAAGCACCATACTATGTGCTTGGGGGAATATACTAGACACATTCTGCCTTTAATAGGCTTACAGTCTAATGACCAATACAGACAGAGACAAATTATTTTCAATTAGAAACCAACAGAAGGAAGAAGAAGGATATACTAGGTAATAGAAAAAATACCAGCATGAAATGGTTGAATTCCTCAATTGAATATATGAATGTACATTTATATAAGTGAAAAAGATGAGTATACATACACAAATTCTGAAAGTGGTGTTGGGTTGCTGTGACTAGGGTGTTAGGAATTCATCAGGGAAGGCTTCTTGTAGGAAGTAGGATTTTATGAGGACTATGGATGTCAGGAGAGCTGAGACCTGGTGAATTTTAAAGGGGGAGGGAGTTCCAGGGAAGTTCCATGGGAAGCAGCATGGCCTTGTTGGTAGAGCACGAGCTCGAGAGTCAGAAGGACTAGGATCTACCCCAACACTTAGAACAGTGCTTGCCACATAGTAAGTGCTTAACAAATACCATCATCACCATCAGGCAGCAGAAAGTATCCATACGTCTTCAGATTCTCATCTAACACAACCCTCCTTTCCTGTAAGTAAGGATCAATAATAAATTGCTTAATGCTAACAACAAAGTTGAGAATTCCACATATATACTGTATGGCATTAGATTGCTATTTTGTGTTAAATTCGGTGAGAATATTAATGAAAATTGCATTCATAAGCATATTTTTATTCAGCAGCTCCAACAGTTCAGTTAATCAGTGGGACACCAACTTCTCTGATCGTCTGCTACAATCCAACCTGTACGCTCAGCACCTTTAATGCCAACCTACTCTCTGTACCTCACGCTTATCAATCCCGTCAGTGATCCAACCCAAATCTCACTCGGTTGAAAGAGCGCTTACTGTGAGTGATCACTTACTGTGTGCAAAACACTGTACTGAATGCCTGGGAAAGTAGAGTACAACAGAGACATGATCCCTGTCCAAAAGAAGCTTACAGTCTACAGGGGGAGATAGGCATTGAAGAGGATTTCAGATAGGAGAAATATAGTTTAAGAATACTAACCTAAGTACTGACGGGCTGGAGAGAGTATCAAAGGGCTTAAGGGGTAAGCAGCTGAGAGCATAGTCGATGCAAAGGAGAGGGTGGATAGCGGGAAATGTCTGAGAAAGACTTTTGGAGAAGATATGATTTTAGGAAGGTTTTGAAGGTGGGGAAATAAGTTGGATATGAAGTGGCAGGGAGTTCCAGGGCTGAGCCCGAGTTGGATTGGGTCACTGACAGGATTGTTAAACTTGAGGTACAGAGAGTAGGTTAGCACTAAAGGAGCTGAGTGTGCAGGTTGGATTTTAGTAGATCAGAGAAGTTAGGTAGGAGGGAGAGAGCTGTTGGAGTGCCTTAATGTCGATGGTAAGGAGTTTCTGTTTGATGTGGAGGTGGTTGGACAAGATTTAGAGGTTTTTGAGGTCTGGGGAGACATGGGACTGAATGGTTTTTCAGAAAAATGATCTGGGCAACAGTTAAATATGTACTGGTGAAGGAAGAGAAAGGATGTAGGGAGGTCATCGAGGAGGTTCATGGCATAGTCAAGGTGGGATATGATGGGTGCTTGGATCATTGTGGTAGGAGTTTAGATGGAGAACAAAGGGTGGATAGATGTTCCTTGTGATAGATGTTACTTGTACTCAAGGAAGACACCAGTGACAGTGAAAAATACACCTATGAGGATCTGAGTGGCTGAAAAAGCTCTCCCTCTCCTTGCCCCCTCCTACCTCACCTCCTTTCTCTCCATCTACAGCCCACCCAGCACACTCCACTCCTCTGCCGCTCACCTCCTCACCGTCCCCCATTCTCACCTACCCTGCTGTCCAAACCTGGCCCATGTCCTACCACTGATCTGGAATGCCCTCCCTCCTCACATCTGTCTAACTCCCTCTCTTCCCTTCTTCAAAGCCCTACTGAGAGCTCACCTCCTCAGGAGGCCTTCCCAGATTGAGCCCACCCTTTCCCTCTGCTCCTCCTCCCTTCCTCATCTCCCCTATGCCCTCCCTCCGCTCTACCCCCTTTCCCTCCCCACAGCACTTGTGTATATTTGTACATATTTATTACTCTATTTTATTAATGTGTATATACCTATGATTTCATTTATCTGTTTTGATGGTTTTGATGCCTGCCTACTTGTTTTGTTTTGTTGCTTGTCTCCCCTTCTAGCCTGTGAGCCAACTGTTGGGTAGGGATTGCCTCTACCTGTTGCCAAATTGTACTTTCCAAGTGCTTAGCACAGTGCTCTGCACACAGTAAGCACTCAATAAATACAGGTTGAATGAATGCATGAAAAAGCCAATTTGGGTTCCACAGCCCTGACCACTGTGTACACACACACACACAAAGTCTACCCCTTATTCATTCATTCATTCATTCATTCATTCAATCATATTTATTGAGCACATACTGTGTGCAGAGCACTGTATTAAGCGCTTGGGAGAGTACAATACAACAATAAACGGACACATTCCCTGCCTACAACACTGTTTGCAGCAACTCAGGTTGTTTTCACTTTCGCCTTCTCGACTCACGATGCTCCCACAGTTTCTATTCAAAAAGAGACATTCATTTCTTGACTTTAGTCTGCCATCTCAATCCGTCAGCCAAAATTTCCAACTCTAATTCAGTGTGGACTGAGGATTTGTTTACTGTGTCTTTAGGCTGTTTTTTTCTGCCCTCCTTTTCATTGGTCACGGCTGATTATTTTATCCATTCTGCTCATGTCCCAGGCAGTTAACCTTTATTGAGGAGAATGTATAAAGGCCTTTGGACTTGGTTGTTTGTGATCCCATCTAGCCAACTGATGTTGAGTATAGCTCATCAAGCTCATTATGGGAAGGGATTCTGTCAGTTTATTGTTATAGTCTACCCTTCCAAGCACTGAATACAATGTTTTGCCCAGAGTAAGTGCTCAGTAACAACAATTGAATGAATGAAAGGATGGTGATGGAACTGCTACAAGAGTCAGATTTATTCATTCAGTCAATCAATCGTATTTATTGAGCACTTACTGTGTGCAGTGCACTGTACTAAGCACTTGAAAAGTACAATTTGGCAACAGATAGAGACAATCCCTACACAATAACGGGCTCACAGTCTAGAAGGGGGAGACAGGCAACAAAACAATACAAAGCAAGTAGACAGGCATCAAAATAGATAAATAGAATCATAGATATATACACATCATCAATAAAATAGAGTAATAAATATGTACAAATATACACAATTGCTGTGGGGAGGGGAAGGGGGAAGAGTAAAGGGAGGGAGTAGGGGGAATGGGGAGGGGAGGAGAAGCAGAGGAAAAGGGAGGGCTCAATCTGGAAAGGCCTCCTGGAGGAGGTGAGACAAGGTCTTGTCTTGTGCCATCAAGTCGTTCCCGAGCACTAAGAGTTTGGGAAAGTACAGTACAAAATTAAACGGACACATTCCCTGTCTACAATGCTTTACAGTAGGTAGTTAGTTCGGGTCTCACAGCTGCTATGAGATCTCAATACAGATGTTAAAATACCCTCCCTCTCCTCTGGGAAACTCTTCTAAGTCATTAGGTTTCAAGCCTCATCCTGAACCTTACTTAGCCACGGAGAAGTGAAGTGACTTGTCCAAGGTCACAGCATGCAAGTGGCAAAACCAGGACTAAGACCCCGGTTGCCTGACTCCCAGGCCCATGCTCTTTTCATTATTAATTCAATCATATTAATTGAGCGCTTACTATGTGCAGAACACTGTACTAAGCACTTAGGAGAGCATAAAATAACAATACTATAACAATATAACAATAATATAACAAACTAACATTAGACCACACTGTTAGAACCAAGTGACTTGCCATTACTTTGAAAGGTTACATTATAATCAACCATCAGTCAATTAATGGTATTTATTGAGCACTGACTGTATGCAGAACACTGTACTAAGCTCTTGGGAGAGTACAGTACAAGAGTTGGTAAACACGTTCCCTGCTCACAATGTGCTTGCAGTCTAGATAGGGACACAGACATTAAAATAAATACATAATTTGTTGATGCATATGCAAGTGCTGTGGGGCTGAGGGTGGGGCAAATGGCGAACACCCAAAGATGATTTTTCAACTGCGATTTTCTTTGAGAAAATCTCTACAAATATAGGCATAAATTGAATATGTCTGCTCATTAGTTCTGGGGGGATTCTTTTATGGTATTTGTTAAGCCCTTACTATGTGCCAGGCACTGTACTGAGCGTATCCTTATTTAATCAGATTTTTAGTTTTTAGCTTCATAAATGCTGAACTATAAGGAAATGTATTTGCCAAGTGGAAAGATTTTAAGAGGTTTTTAAAAATAATTCCAACTTCCATATCCAGTAAGTACGTCACTCTGCACAGAGTAAACGCTCAATAAATACCGTTGATTGATTGGGTGATCATCAGGGGTAGAAGCAGCACGGCCTAGAGGGAAAAGCATGGGCTTGGGAGTCAGAGGACGTGGGTTCTAATCCTTATTCCACCACTGCTGGGTGACATTGGGCAAGTCACTTCACTACTCTGTGCCTCAGTTACCTCATCTGTAAAATGGGGATTAAGACTGTGAGTCCTATGTGGGACAAGGACTGTGTCCAACCTGATTATCTTGTACCTACCCAACTCTTAGAACAGTGCTTGGCACATAGTAAACACTTAATAAGTACAAATCATTAAAATTGTTTGTTTTTTTTTAGAAGTAAACAGCTAGATCTCAGTTCAAGTTAAGAAGCAGCATGGTGTAGAGGATAGAGCCCGGGCCTGAGAGTCAGAAGGACATCGGTTCTAGTCCCAGCTTTGCCGCTTGTCTGCTGTGTGACCTTGGGCAAGTCACTTCACTTCTCTGTATCTCAGGTACCTCATCTGTAAAATGGAGAATGAGCCTGTGAGCCTCATGTGGGACAGGGAGTGTGTCCAACCTAATTTGCTTGTATCCACCCCAGTGCTTAGAACAGTGCCTGTCACATAATCAGTAATTAATAAATACCAGAATTATTGTCATTATCATTAAGTAAAAGAAAAGCCCTAGAATGACCTACCTGATTAACTTATCTATGCCAGCATTTAAAACAGTGTGTGGCACACAGTAAGTGCTTCACAAGTACTATTATTATTATTATAAAATGATTTCCCTAGTGGTTGGGGGTAGCTCTTTAATCTAGGCCGGGGTAAGGGAGTGCCCTCATCCATGTAGTCCAAGGCAGGGAGGGGCTGGGGGCGGGCCGATACAGGACTTTCTCCTACTGGGGTCCGACCTCGTCCCCACCTGCCATCTTCCAAAGGTTTACATGAGGTTTACACCTGGCAGTGCTCACCAGGATCCAATGTACAACACGGGCCTGGGAGTCAGGAGGTCACGGGAAGGTCCACTTGTAGCCAGAAGTAGGCGGGGTGTCCCAGGGTCAGCTCCAGGCACAGGGCAGGGCATTTCAGACTGGCCTCACGGAGGTCCTCCTGTTGGATCACTCCCACAGCACCATTTTTCCCTCCTCCCTCCACCACCATTCTGTTGCCCAATTCTGGCCATAACCCATCCAAATCTTTCAAAATCTACTTTCCCCCTCCAGGATGTAATTGGCCTGGTTCCCTGCGAGGCCTCATCTCTCTTCCTGGTAGCCCTTCCTTCCACACGCTTTACTCCCTCACCAACAGTGGCATTCGGAGCTGTTACTTTCATCCCTACCCACCTCTCATGAGAAACAAGGAACAAGCAATAATAACTATGGAACTTGTTAAAGCGCTTACTATGTGCCGAGCACAGTTCCAATCACTGAGGTAGATACAAGTTATTCATTCATTCAGTAGTATTTATTGAGTGCTTACTATGTGCAGAGCACTGTACTAAGCGCTTGGAATGTACAATTCAGCAACAGATTAGACACAGTTCCTGTACCACATGGGGCTCACGCTCTTTACCTCCATTTTACAGATGAGGTAACCGGAGCCCAGAGATATAAAGTGACTTGCCCAAGGTCGCACAGCAGACACGTGGCAGAGCCGAGATTACCACGACCTTCTGACTCCCAGGCTCGTTTTGTACAGTCAATCCTGGTGAGCACTGCACCTTGTGAAAATGAGATCAAAATGAGAACTGTGGTGTTGAATTTCATTTGTTGAGAATACTTTTTGGTATTTTGAAAGATATCTGAGAGCCGCCAGAAGTGAATGGGAATTTAGTACTGAGAAATAAGCTTCATATTGGAAACCCTCACTAGGATTATTTATTAAAATTAAATATTTCCAGTCATTTTAAAGCAGAAAAGTGGAAAAGGGGATCTTTTCCAATAAGTAGGAACTGTCATATGCGTTTCTCATGCTGACTCATTGCTTATGACTAAAACAAGTAGAAGTGATTTTTGTCGTTGGAGGGTAAGTGATAAAAACGTTCCACCAAAATAAGAAATGACATTTTTGCTCTATAATTATGCATATAAATATAATTATGTATTTGTTGTCATTTCAACATCACTACCATTATTAAAACAGAAGAGGCACCTCTAATTCTTCCTGTCACATTTTCCCGAAAATGGAAATAAGGCTGTTAAGTAAAACGTTTGGGTTTTCAATGTGGATTATTCCTTTCTTTGCTTTGCCCCGGCAGAACACCCTCAGAAAAATAGCAGAACAAAAATCTACCAATGTTCTGCTTTCTAGTCTTAAGAAACCCACTTACGCTATATAGAGAGATTTTTTTCTATAAATTTATAGTTAATGGAAAAGTTTTCCTGTACTTCACAGTTAGTGAAAGAGTTTTCTTGTTCTGAAACAGCAGAATAATAATAATAATAATGTTGGTATTTGTTAAGCGCTTACTATGTGCCGAGCACTGTTCTAAGCGCTGGGGTAGACACAGGGGAATCAGGGTGCCCCACGTGGGGCTCACAGTCTGCACCCCCATTTTACAGATGAGGTAACTGAGGCACCGATAAGTTAAGTGACTTGCCCAAAGTCACACAGCTGACAAGTGACCGAGCCGGGATTCGAACCCATGACCTCTGACTCCAAAGCCCGTGCTCTTTCCACTGAGCCACGCTGCAGAAGTTAGAGACAAATCTTCCCTGATTTCCACGATTCCAACTAGTTGCCGAGTCATAGCAACCCTAGGAATAGAATTCCTAAGCAATCCATGATTCCCTTTGGGCTTAAATCATCCCCAATCATGTCCGTGCACGATATGGGCATCGGATTATTTTGATTCGGTGTTCAATTTGTTACAGGAACCCCACTGCATCCTTTTTCCCATCATATAGATGGTAATCTCATTGAGGGCAGGGAACGTGTCTACCAACTCTGTTGTATGTACTCTCCAGTGTTTAGTACAGTGCCCTGCACATAATAATGGGTTTACCAACTCTGTTTTGTTGTACTCTCCCAAGCCCTTAGTACAGTGCTCTACACAGTAAGCACTCAATAAATACCGTTGATATATTGACCTGGTTCTGCTTTGGGCATCAGTGGGTTGTATATTGTACTCTCCCAAGTGTTTAAGACAGTGTTCTTCACACAGTACACGGACAATAAATATGATCAAATGAATGAATGGGTTGAAGGCTCATTCAACTTTGTGTGGCATGATCCTCCTTAGCTCTACTTAACCCGATCTAGTCCAAATCGTGTTGCCGTAATAATTCTGAAGTTTTCTCAAGCAACTTTGATGAAGTTGGAAGTTACAGCCAAATCTAGCATTTTTTTTTTTATTTCAGCCTCCTCTTGAGTGGCCAGTTGTTACAGCAAGTCCCGATTATCTTATGCTGTCATTACTGGAGCTTACTCCTGCCTGTCCTCTTAGTTCCAGCTTCTCTTCACTCCAAAATGCCTTCACGGTGACACAAAATTCATCTCACCCGCACACAGCACCGATCATATCATTTCGATACACTAAGCCCATTCGTGGCTTTCCATTTTCCTCCAAGTAAATGTGAGCTCTCACATATGAGTTTCGAGGTCTTCTATAAGCTGGTTCTGCTCCTCTGATTGCCTGCTTCCAACTATCTGCAAACTTCAGTCCATCAGGCAAGCTCCTTAGAAAGTCCTCATAAATAGTCACTCCTTTCCCCGACCCTCCTGCCTTTGCTTAACTGTTCCGTGTTTGGGGATTTGTTTTCTGTTTCCTACCTGCTGATTCCAGCCCCCAAATCTGGGTAGCGTTGCACCTCCTTTCTCAGGGCCACTTGGCAAATAACAGGGATCCTTTCATGATGTAAATGACTTCTATAAGAATCATGCAGGGGCAGAACTTTCTCATTTTGCGGATTTGGTAATGCATGCCTAGTAAATCCAGAGAAATTATTACTGATCCTAACCCCTCTTTAACCTAATCATATTAACAACTTGCACAACTTCCTGTGTTAAAAATTCTGTATTTCTTTACCATAGCCTCAGGGGGAAAAAGTCATTCTTTCACGGTTTTGAATCTACCACTTTCAAGTTCCAGTGGCTGCCACTTTCGCACTGGGGTTAATTAATCAATTAATTAATTGTGGTATTTGTTAAGGGCTCACTCAGTGCCAGGCACCATACTAAGCGCTGGGGTGGATACAAGATAATCAGGTTGGACACAGTCTCTTTCCCAAATAGGGCTCACAGTCTTAATCCCCATTTTATAGATGAGGTAACTGAGGCACAGAGAAGTGAATTGACTTGCCCAAGGCCACACAGTAGACAAGTGGCAGAGCACTGATTATTACTCATGACCTGCTGACTCCCAGGGTCATGCTCTGTCCACCACACGGGGCCTGGTGAATAATAATGCTGTGTTTATTCATTCAATCGTATTTATTGAGTGCTTACTATGTGCAGAGCACGGTACTAAGCACTTGGAGTTTACAATTCGGCAACAGATAGAGACCATCCCTGCCCAATAACGGGCTCACTGTCTAAACGTTCACACCATTCATGATTTTGGAAATTTTGTTTGAACACTTTCCATCTTCATCTTTCCAGAAGGAAGAGTCTAAAAGTCCTCACCACCTCTAATATGCTTTTCTTAAGATTCAACAATAATAATAATTATAATGATAATAACTGTGGTATCTGTTAAGCACTCACTATGTGCTGGGCACTGTACTAACCGCTGGGGTAGATACAAATTTGTCAGGTTGGACATAGTTCCTGACACACATCGGGCTCATGCTCTTAATCCCCGTTTACAGATGAGGTAACTGGGGCACGGAGAAATGAAATAACTTGCCTAAGTTCACACAGCAGATAAGTGGCAGAGCCGGGATTAGAACCCAGGTCCTTCTGACTCCCAGGCCTATCCACTAGACCATGTTGCTTCTCTGAAGCATTCACACAGCATTCAAGATGGAGTTTCATATCATGGTAATTAATGCCTTTCGTTTTGCTATTTTATAACTTCCTGTATGATGCCCAAAGTTTTGTCTGCTTTTCTGACTGTCCCTGTACCATAAACCATTATTGCGATATCATTACACTTTTAGGGTATATATTTCCATCACGTAGTTCTGAGCTTTGATATTTGTTTCTCAGAAATCCCCAGTCCTTTAGTCGGCCTCTGTTGCTGAAATTTCTTTCTCATCTTTATTTTCAGCAAGATGATCACCATAGTTAGCTCAGCAATGTCATTTGATTTGACTCCTAATTCTTCACTTGTTTCTTAACCTGAGTTCATCATTAAAATCCTTTAAATCCTAAGTAGGAATAGAAGTTACTGAAGAGCAGTCAAATCCCTAAAATTGAACATAAAGAGCTAGAATTTCTACATGTTAACGCACATCGGCACTTCACTATGATGTGAAACAAAGGACAGTAAGTATTCATTATCAAACTGCTTTTTTAAGCATAAGAATAGATTTTGATCAGGTGTTCAAAACCAGGGTTTTTGTAATTCCACGCAAAAGTTATAAAAGAAAACTAGGGGACAATGGTTGATAATATTGAAAAAAATCCATATTTACAGCAGATTTTTCAAGTGACTTATTATGAAGTCTATTCACAGCAACAAAGCATTTGAAGAGACAAGTATATAAAGAAGTTATCCTATAAATGAACAGAACAAAGCCCATTAATGACAATGATGTGAACATTCAGGAGAATATTAAAAGAACCTTTCACTTTGAGAGAAAATTAATTTTCTCAGAATTTAGTACAATTGTTGAAGTAACAAAATCAAGTAGGAAAGGAAACAGACTTTATGGCAGAAGATGTATCTTAAGCCAAAGCAGTGTCGGTAAGGAGACAGCAACCTGCCTTCCTCTGCTACCGAATTTTCTAAACACATTCAAAAGCACATATCAAGTTCCTCAACTTCTTTTGAGTGGTAAGACCACTTTTGAATCATGTTTCTCACATAAAAGCTAGATATCATAATTCATTTTCACTTAGAAACCAGATGCTAAATAATCATTTCATCTTTTTCCCGCTTTAATTTAAAATAGTTTTAATCCTAAAGTTTTCACTTCTGGGGAAAGAACCAGGAGTGCTTTCAACGGCCCCATTTTAGCTCACCAAACAGCAGATGTTCTGAGATCATTCCGAGATCACTCTTCTAAGATGCCTCACCCAGTGCACCTGTGTTGAGGAAGAAAGACTTCAGTGTTAGGAGGCTGATTTCATTCCCAGTCCTTTTGGTTGTAATCCTGCTTGATACTTAATGTTGAGTGTAATCTCTAAATAGCACTATAGAATTGCTCCCTCCAGAGTATTTGGGAGTGTATGTGTGTATGTTTGGGGGGATGGGGGAGGGCTACAGTGTGAGGAACACTCTGCCAAGCATTTGGGAGATACAATAAATGTAAGACACACAATTCATGCCCCCTAGGAGTTTACAGTGCAATAGAGGAGAATGACACACGGTGATTTGTATAGAGGAGGAAGTTTTTACATAGCAGAGGATAGAAAGAGTGCAAAAGTGCAACAGGAGGTGGGAAATACAAGAGTACTTAGGTGATGCATTTGGTTTCGTTGCACTCAGTGCTCTTTCAGATTACTACAGTGCCTGACGCGTAGTAAGTGCTTAACCAATACCTCAGTTATTAAAGGAAATTCACCGAGGATGTCCCTACACACGTGCCATTGATTCAAGTTTAGCATTTCCTTGTCCTTACTCTCCTTGGATCAGAAAACTTTGGCCTCCGATCTTTCACTTTTGACTATATTATTTAGATTGCAAAGCAATCCCAAGTCACGTGGATAAGGAAATTGTAACGAGAAGCAGCATGGCCTAGTGGAAAGGGCATGGGCCTAGGAGCCAGATGCCTTGGGTTCTAATTCACTAGTCTGCCCTGCTTCTTTGGCCAAATCGCTTAACTTCTCTGTGCTTCAAAATGAAGATTCAATACCTGTTCTCCCTCTTACTTAGACTGTGAGCCCCATGTGGGACAGGGACTGTGCTGACCTAATTATCTTGAATCTATTCCAACTCTTAGTACAGTCCTTGGCATACACTAAGTGCTTAACAAATATTATATTTTCCCTCTCTATCTCTCTTTCTCTCCCTCCCTCCCTCTCTCTCCTTCTTCCTCTTTGAATCTTAATCAGATCAATTAATCAGCAGTAATTATTCTGTGCATCAAGTGTTTGGGGGAGTACAATGACCTAGTAGACATTAACCCTGCCCTTGAGAAGTTGTTGCCCAACTAGTCTCTTTTTTAATACTGATTAAGTGCTTACTATGTCACAGGCACTGTACAGAGCTCTGGGATAGAAACAAGGTTGGATATTGTCCATGTCCCACATGAGGCTCACAGTCTTAATTCCCATTTTAAATATTTTGTATGGCATTTATTAAAGCACTTACTTTGTGCCTCGCATTGTACTAAACCATGGGGTAGATATATGTAAATTCACTCATTCATTCATTCAATTGTATTTATTGCACACTTGGTGTGTTCAGAGCACTGTACTAAGCACTAGGAAAGTATAATTTGGCAACAACTAGAGACAAACCCTACCCAACAATGGGCTCACAAATCAAGTCAGACACAGTCCCTATCCCGCCTAGGGCTCATAATCTTAATCCCTGTTTTACAGGTGGGGTAATTGAGGCACAGAGAAGTTAAGCGAATTGCCCAAGGTCACACAGCAGACAAATGGTGGAGTCCAGATCAAAACTCAGGTCTTCTGACTCCCAGGCCCATGATCTAGCCACTAGGCCACAGTGCTAGTCAGGGGCACTTGTGGAATGAGTAAAGTTAAAGAAGACAGCCCCTGGCAGAAACAGATGGAATGACTTGGAAGGTAAATATGGCTCCTGTGCTTTACCATATCCGTTCCTTGGTGTTCCTGTCTTAAAGATAATAAGAAGATTGTGAACCTAACGTGGGACAGACACTTGTGTCAGCCCCGATTTGCTTGTATCCACCTCAATGCTTAGAACAGTGCCTGGCAAATAGTAACCACTTAACAAATACTATTATTATTATTATTATCTGTTAAGTCCTTACTATGTTCTAATCCCTACACTAAACACTGGAGTAGCTGCAAGATAATCAGGTCAGATACAAGTCCCTGTCTCACATGGGGCTCATGGTCTAAGTAGGAAGAACAAGTATTTTACCCCCAATTTACAGATGAGGAAACTGAGACACAGAGAATTTAAGTGGCCCATGATGATGCAGCAGGTGAGTGGCGAAGCTGGGCTTAGAACCCAGACCCCCTGATTCCCAGTCTCGTTCCGTGGAATTGGGGTCAAGTTTCCCAAAAGTTGAGCACATAGGTAAATTAAGGGGAAGGTGGATGAGGTGGACCCTGTGGTCCCAGCCCATCTTTTCAGTTGTGATATTTCACGAGAAGCAGCGTGGCTTAGTAGATAGAAAACTGGCTTGGGCATCAGAAGGACCTGGGTTCTAGTTCTACCTCTGCCACATATCTGCTGTGTGACCTTGGGCAAGTCACTTAACTTCTCTGGGCTTCCGTTAACTCATGGGGATTAAAACTGTTACATTCCAGTGACACTAATAATAATTATGGTGCTTGTTAAGTGCTTACTATATGCCAAGCACTGTTCTAAGTGCTGGGGTAGATACAAGGTTGGCAGGTTGGACACAACCCCTGCCCCAGATAGGGCTCACACTCTTAATCCCCATTCTTAGTAGTAGAAGCAGGTTTCCATAATGGATAGAGCAAGGGCCTGGGAATCACAAGGTCATGGATTCTAATCTTGTTTCCACCACTTCTCTGCTGTGTGACCCTGGGCAAGTCACTTTACTTCTTTGTGCCTCAGTTTCCTTATTTGTAAAGTGGGAATTGAGATGGTGAGCCCCACATGGGATAGGGACTGTGTCCAATCTGATTTACTTGTACCCACCCCAGTGCTTAGTACAGTGCCTGACACATAGTAAGCGCTTAATAACACCACTACTACTATTAGAGTCAATTAATAAGCAGAAGAAGAATAACTGTGGTATTTGTTAAGCACTTACTATGTGCCAGGCACTGTTCTAAGCACTCGGGTAAATACAGGGTAGTCAGGTTGTCCCAAAAGGGGCTCACAGTCTTAACCCCCATTTTACAAATGAGGTAACTGAGGCCCACTGAAGTCAAGTGACTTGCCCAAGGTCACAGAGCAGACAAGTGGCAGAGTCGGGATTAGAACCCATGACCTTCTGACTCCCAGGCCCTTGCTCTCTCCACTACGCCATACTGCTTCTCAATTAGGGACAAGAGGGTTGATGACTTGCTTTACAGAGGGAATAAGCCACAATATTCAATATCACAGCAAGAAAACATTTATTAACATACAGAAAAAACATTAATAGTAAAGGATCCTGCTTCTGATAAGCTCCAAACCAGGGGCGATGAGGTCTCTGACAGTATTTAAGCCCTCAACCCAGGGGCATTGAGAATTTCCTACTGTGGGATGATCAGTTCCATTTAGCGTTCAGGTCCTTAACGGGCTGGACCCGCTGGGACGTTCCCCGGCCAACAGGTCCCTCAAGCCCGGACTGTCCCTGACTTCCCTTCGGAGGACAGACTGAGACCAGCAGGGACATCTTGTCGGAAAATCCCCTCTGCTTGAGCTGCGTGCGTTGTCAGTGAAGTGTACGGTGTGCCCCTTGCCTTAATTTATGAGAAGCAGTGTGGACCAATGGAAAGAGCCCGGGATTGGGAGTCAGAGGTCATAGGTTTGAATCCCAGCTCTACCGCTTGTCAGCTGTGTGACTTTGGGCAAGTCACTTCACTTCTCTGGGCCTCAGTTACCTCATCTGTAAAAGAGGGATGAAGACTAGGAGCCCCACATGGGACAACCTGATGACCTTGTACCTACCCCAGCGCTTAGAACAGTGCTTGGCACATAGTAAGTGCTTAACAAATACCAATATTATTATTAACAACTTAAACTTAATGTCCTTTGGGATATTGCTTCCAGTGATTCCCAACCAGTCAGGTGGATAGGTTCCATGCAAAGACACACCTGCAGGAGCCCCAGGAGAGACATCTTCTAAGAACAGAACAAAAAGGAACTGGGATTGATAGATTAGGATAAATGGGCAGAAGAAACTCGATGTAACGGTCAAAGAGTGTAGAATTAAAGGCCGGGGGAGACACCGGTCGCTGCTGCTACAGTCCTCCAAAGAGAAGGCAGAGACAGTCCGGGCTCAAGGAACCTCTTGGCCAGGAGACGCACCAGCCAGTCCGGCCCATTAAGGACCTGAACCGAACAGACAGATCATCCCTCCGTAGGAAATTCTCAACGCCCCTGGATTGAGGTCTTAAATAGTGTCAGAGATCTCATCATCCCTAAACAGAAGCAGGATCCTTTACTATTAATGTTTTTTCCTCTCTGTTAATAAATGTTTTCGTACTGTGATACTGAATATCATGATATATTCCACCCAGAAAGATGAGTCATGACCGCCTTCTCCTTACTGATGCTACTGATGCCTTTCTAACATGTTTTGTTTTGTTGTCTGTCTCCCCCCTTCTAGACTGTGAGCCCGTCGTTGGGTAGGGATTGCCTCTGTTGTCAAATCGTACTTTCCAAGTGCTTATTATGGTGCTCTGCACAAATTAAGCACTCAATAAATACGATTGAATGAATGAATGAATAATTTACTCTACTGGGACGTTAAGTGACTGTGAGCCCCTCGTGGGGCAAGGACTGTGTCTAACCTGATTAGCTTGTCTCGACCCCAGTGCTTGGAACAGTGCTTGGTGCACAGTAAGCACTTAACAAGTACCATAATCATTATTATTTCAACTTCTGGTGATGCTTCTATTCATTCATTCATTCAACCAATCGTATTTATTGAGCACTTACTATGTGCAGAACACTGTACTAAGCACTTAGAATGTACAATTTGGCAACAGATAGAGACAACCCCTGCCCAACAACAGGCTCACAGTCTAAATGAAACATAACAAGTAGTCTAGTGTCAATATCATCAAGATCAATATAATCATACATATATAGACATCATAAATAAAATAGAGTAATAAATAATATATACAAATATGCACAAGTGCGGTGGGGATGGGGAAGGGGGAAAGGCAGAAGGCGGAAGAAGGGGGAATGGGGAGGGAAGGAGAGGCAAGGGGAAAGGGAGAGCTCGGACTGGGAAGGCCTCCTGGAGGAGGTGAGCTCTCTGTAGGGCTTTGAAGAGGGGAAGAGAGTTAGTTTGGTGGATGTGAGGAGGGAGGGCATTCCAGGTCAGTGGTAGGACGTGGGCCAGGGGTCGATGGCGGGATGGGTGAGAATGAGGCACAGTGAGGAGGCTAGCAGTGGCAGAGGAGCGGAGTGTGCCTAGAGGGCTGTAGAAGGAGAGAAGGGAGGTGAGATAGGAGGGACCCAGGTGATGGAGAGCTTTGAAGCCAGAGTGAGGATTTTCTGTTTCATGCGAAGGTTGTTAGGCAACCACTAGAGGCTTTTGAGGAGGGGAGTGACATACCCAGAGCGTTTCTGCAGAAAGATAATCTGGGCAGCGGAATGAATAGACTGGAGCGGGGAGAGACAGGAGGAAGGGAGATCAGAGAGAAGGCTGATGCTACCTCGCCTATCAGCAGAGACGATGCAGGAATAAGACCAATATTCTGACCTTAAATAATGCTTAGACTGTAACCTCCTGATGGGCAGGGGATGTTTCTACCAAATCTATTGTACCGTACGCTCCCAAGTATTTACTACAGTGCTCTGCACAAAGTAGGAGCTCAATATATACCATTTACTAATGAACTGAGTGAAAAGTTTTCTGACTTTAGTTGGAGATTTTTCTCTAGATGGCTTGAAGCAAGAAAAAAAGCCACCCACCACAGTTGCAGCATGCTTCTTATGCCTCCCATGAGTTCAGGAGAACACTGCTACTTTTATTATAAAGGAAAGAAACAGTCAGTGTGTGTGCTCATGCTCCGCTGGTCACTCTGGTGTATTTATGATGTTCTTTTCCTTTCGCTCAGTTGCTGGAATAAGAGCAATGACTAAGCTTCATTTAGCTAACAAGAGCATTAGAGCAGCAGGAGCTGCGCAGGCAAAATTGACTCAGAGTGGAAGATTTAAGATTTACGGCAAAAAACTTCTAGCCAAATAGCCTTGCTGAAGGAAGTCAGAGAGTTCCAAAATAACTTTTCTTGGCTGCCCCAGGGAAAGACGGATTAGGGGATTTTAGTGATGTTTTTCTGCCTGCATCTCAACTCTCCACACTTTCTTTATTCGTTTTTTTCCCATTTCTCTTGCCAAGCCTGATTTAGTCAACACACCAGCAAAGGGTCATTTCCTCCTGGACTTCAATGAGATGCCTCCAAGAGGCCTTCCCAGACTAAGCCCCACTTTTCCTCAGCTCCCCCTCCCTTCCTTGGCGCTCCCTTTGCTCTTCCCCCCTTTTCACCCCACAGCGCTTACGTATATATGTTTATTTCTGTAATTCTAAAGCTATCAATTCATACTGATGCCTGTTTTCTTGTACTGATGTCTGTCTCCCCCCGGCCCCCAGACTGTGAGCCCGTTGTGGGCAGGGATTGTCTCTTTTTATTGCTGAATTGTACTCTCCCAAGTGCTTAGTATAGTGCTCTGCACGCAGTAAGTGCTCAGTAAATACTTTGAATGAATGAATGAATGGTTCTCCAAAGGGAGAATAGCACCCACACCTTCGCTGAGAAAGGCTGGGCCTCATTGCTTTTGGGAATAAATGTGTGAGGAATCATAATTCTCAATTGCCCCTCTAATCATGGTCACAGAGGTGCTGAGCTGAAATCTACCATCTTTATATCCCTGCAGAAGGATGGGCTACTTGGGTTGTGTGGGTTTGAAGGTCCTCTCTTCTACCTAATTATTCATGGATAAAATCCCATATTTTTTCAACTTCTGCTACATAACAGCGCCAAGTATCATGTGTCCAATTAGTTCAAGTCATTAGTTTCTACTTTATAAAGTCTGGGGAGATACATTCATTCAGTTGTATTTATTGAGCACTTACTGTGTGTAGGCACTGTATTAAGCACTTAGGACAGTACAATGCAACACCAAGTGACACATTCCCTGTCCACAACAAGCTCACAGTCTGGGGGGGAAAAAGGGGGAGACAGATATTAATATATATAAATAAATTCATTACAGATATATACATATGTGCCATGGGGATGGGAGGGAGGATGAATAAGGGAGCAAGTCAGGGTGATGCAGAAGAGAGTGGAAGAAGAGGAGAAGAGGGATTAGTCAGGGAAATCACTGCAATAATAATAATAATGATGATGGTATTTTTTAAGCGCTTACTATATGCCAAGCACTATTCTAAGTGCTGGAGTAGATACAAGGTAATCAGGTTGTCCCACGTGGGGCTCATAGTCTTAATCTCCATTTTCCAGAGGAGGTAACTGAGGCACAGAGAAGTGAAGTGACTTGCCCAAGGTCACACATCAGACAAGCAGCAGAGCCGGAATTAAAACCCACAACCTCTGACTCCCAAGCCCATGCTCTTTCCATTGAGCCACGCTGCTCCTCCTAAGATAAGAGTATAACAAAAGCACCCATTTCCCCTTTGGGTTGGGCACCATATATTTACCCTTATTCTCTTACCTCTTTTCTCTTTATTGTTATTTTAGTATTTTCTCCCCATACTCTCTTCCCTGACGCAACATTTTAATACTTGTCTTTAACTCTCTTCCTTCCCCCTACTGTAATTGATTTCAGCACCTGTCTCTCCAGCTAAATTATAATATCCTTGAAGGGAGGGATCTGTCTATTTACTTGATTGTTCTCTCCCCCAAGCGGTTAGTACAGAATAAGTGCTCCATAAATACCACTGATTGATTGATCGACTGATTCACCCCGGAATGTTCTTTTACTCTTCTGGTGACTCTTCTTTTCTCCCACAGGCTGCTTTTCTGTTCTTCGGTCTCTTTCTCTCATCTTCTCTCTGACCATCTACACTTATTATACCCATCTTCCTTTCCTCTGATGGTTCTGTTGATTTCTTCTTTAATTAATCTTTTCTGTTTTCACTTGATGTCTCACTCCATTTCCCATCTGTACACTCCGGTGTCTCTCATTTCCAAGCACCGGCCTGGGAGTCAGAGGACATGAGTTTTAATCCTGTCTCTGCCGCTTGTCTGATGTGTGACCTTGAGCAAGCCACTTCACTTCTCTGTGCCTCAGTTACCTCATCTGGAAAATGGGGATTATGACTGTGAGCCCCATGTGGGACAACCTGATTACCTTGTATCTACCCCAGTGCTTTAGAACAATGCTTGGCACATAGTAAACACTTAAGAAATACCATAATTATTACTTTTATTATTATTATTTCTCTTCCATTCATTACCTTGCTGCCTCTTTGCATTCTGGGGCCCTCCCTTTGCCCCTCCACCTTACAAGTCTCACCGCTACTCTTTTCTGACCCCTCGCTAATCATGTGATTTCCCCCTTGATCAATAGTTGTTTTTTCCCCAGATTCTCCAAGTATTGCTTCTTATGTAAATATTTAAGACTCACAACCCATTTCATGCTCTATTATTTGCAAATAGCAATTGCATTACGGCCTTGAATTCGACTGTGGAGAATGCATTTTGAAGCAAATCATAATACTTTAAAATGGTTAGTTCATGGAGTTTTAATTTTAGGAATATCAAAAACACATTAATTCATCATCTTCAATTGGTATGGAAAAAAATCACAGTTGATTTCAACAGGGAAAATCCCATCCCCTCCTGTCCTTTGCTTAAAAGAATACCGAAGCTTAAAGGGAATCAAAAACCCTCATAAAACTTGCATACAGCCGGTTGGCTTCCTGGAGTGTCCGTCTGGACTGGGATATATTCTCAAAGAAAACTGTATCTATAGGGGAAGAGGGTCTTTGACGTATTACAGGGGTGGAACAAAACAAGAAAAAGAGAGTCTTGCTGGCTGTGGCTTTTCCCACGAACCAAGTTAAATTTACTGTGTGCATATTCCTCTCTGGTTTTTTTTCTTCCATTTGAGAGCAAGATTAGATCTGATGGTCAGAGGGCAGGCCTGGAAGCTAGGAACTCCTGAGTCTCTCTCCTAGTTTTCACTGGGGTGGTCGGTAATCTTCTCGCTTGTACATTGTGATTATCTCCCTACATCACAGAAATGTTGGGAAATGTAGATAATGTGGTGAATCTCAAATCAATCTCTTCCCAATCACAGCCCCTGGAGATGATTCACTTTCTCCTGTTTTCATCATAACAGTGTTTTCAATTAAACATTGCAGTGACATAAAAGAGTTTCATTATGATGGAGGCAATTGAAAAAATCAATTTGTAGATTGCTAAAGAAAAAGTGTTTCTTTTTATATTCATTTTGTCCATCAAGTGTCCTCCCCACAAAACTCTAATGTTAGGAAATATATTTAAGAACCAGGAAAACCTACAGAAATTTTAAATTAAAGATTTGAATGTTGTTTGTCTTTGGCATTTTGTAAAGTTTGTGTGCTTGTTTTGTTGCTCAATCCCGTTGTTGTCCGGTGACTGTCCACAACAACCTGTCCTCCTTACAATGTGAATTTGGTGAGGCCAGACAACATGGTTTTTATTTGGCTACCTTCCTAGATCCAGATCCAGTGATCATAAGGGTGAGGTGGGATTGAGTGTAAAAAAGAAGGGGGTAAGGTCAGAGGGTGGAAGTGAGATTGTCAATAGTGATGGAGGAGGAATTTACCTCTCACTACTCCTCTTTCAGCAGTGGTAGGCAAAACACCTGGCTCGGGGGTTAAGGCCTCACCTGGACTTTATGGTTTTTTTAATTCATTATTTTACTTATTGATCAACTCCATTTAAATTAATTTCATGGCTGAAAATTTGAATTTTCTGACATTTCAAATATAATTTGCCAGTTCTTAAGGTAAAAATCACTAACTGTTCCATGCTCACATCTTTTCCCCTTTGGTTACATGATCTAATCACGTAGTTGACTGAGTCACTGCTACCGTGCCTCCAGATACCCTGTGTCAGCTGCATTGCTAATACACTGCCCCCATTTCTACTGATCTCTCAACTTTTCATGAGCTAAATATCTGTTTTTCAATTGTCTGCCCTTTTGGTTTGGGGAGAAAAAACTGACCACATTTTTCAGTTGGATATTTGAAGTAGCATGGCTTAGTGGAAAGAGAGTGGGTTTTAATCCCAGCTCCACCTCTTTTATGCTGCGTGATTTTAGGTAAGTCATTTCACTTTTCTGTGTCTCACTGTCCTCATCTGTATAATGTAGGTCCAATACCTGTTCTCCTTCTTACTTAGCATGTGCCTTGTGAGACAGGAACTATGTCCAGCCTGATTACCTTGAATCTACTTAAGGGCCTAATAGAGGGCTTGGAACTTAGTAAGCACTTAACAGAGACCATAATTATTATTATATATATTATTATAATTATCATTATTCTAGCCCAAAGACTCACGTCATCAACCATCTTAGTATTTTTACAACAAAGTAATGATAAAGATATACTGCAGATAAATTTAGAGTAAGCATGAATATCGATATCAAAGCTATTTCCATCAGATGTGAAAACTAGAGGTTTGGAACCTGAAGGAAATGAGTCAAAAAGTCAAAAAGTAAAAGAGTAAAAAGAAAAAAAAAACAAAAAAGCTAAAAATACCACCAGTACTGATACAATTACCGATTCTTACTGCTTTTATATAAATCAGTACTACAACACTAGAAACAATAAGAGAAATTGGGGGACTGGTAAAATTAAGATGGTTTGGGCTACATCAGGTTAGGGTGCTAAGAGCTCAACTTATTGCGAATGTGTCTGCTTATTGTGATATTGTACTCTCCCAAGCATTTAGTACAGTGCTCTGCATACAGTTAGTGTTCAATAAATGTAACTGAATGAATTTTTTGTGCCTCCGATGTCTACGTACTTTAATGACTGCATTATCTTGCCACAAAAACCCCACTAAGTACACATATGTTTAAGTGTACATGCTTTCCTAGAGCGTCAATAATAATGTCGGTATTTGTAAAGCACTTACTATGTGCCAAGCACTGTTCTAAGCACTGCGGTAGATACATAGTAATCAGGTTTTCCCAAGTGGGGCTCACGGTCTTCATCCCCCTTTTACAGATGAGGTGACTGAGGCAAAGGGAAATTAAGTGACTTACCCAAGGTCACACAGCTGACAAGTGGTAGATCTGGGATTAGAACCCATGACCTCTGACTCCCAAGCCCATGCTCTTTCCCACTAAGCTACGCTGCTTCTCAAGCCACACTTTGTGATCAAGTCAATGGCATTCACATTGTTTTGTAAAGATTTAGAAAGTAGCGTTTTACATGCAATATTTGGATTGACCAAACATTGTTACAGGCTTGTAGGAAACGAACCCTGATCTGACGACTGTCTCCCGCCTTCTAGATTGTGAGCCCAGTGTAGGCAGGAATTTTCTCTCTTTGTTGCTGAAGTGTACTTCCCAAGCGCTTAGTAGAATGTTCTGCACACAGTAAGCGCTCAGTAAATACAACTGAATGAATAACATCAAAGTTTGGAAACCTTATTTAACTACTTGCATGTATTCAAAAGTCAGACAGGTTTTCCTTACGTATGTAGGAATAATGGCAATGTACAGAGAAGACAAAAAACCCTTTTTCAGTTGAAATAATCAGAAAGTAGCAACTCTGTGTAGTTGAGTATCTATATATCTGTTTTTCAACAGTGCATTTACAAATAATGTAGCCCCATAAGGTTGGCAAAAATAGTTCATGATTTCCAATATCAAGCCAAGCACAAATATGAAATGTACTTGAAGCTCAGCATTAAGTAGATTATAAACATTTAATATAGAATGTTATCATAATATTCAGAGCACCAAATTGCAGACTTCTGTCACCCACTTTCAAGCATGCCTCAGAAGATCATAGTTAATTCTGCTGATTTATGGTAATGCTGGAGCCCTATCACATACAGCATCAGAAACCACTAACAAGCTTAGTATAAGCTGGCACTGAAATGGTTTGAGGTTTAAATTTCTATAACGATTATAAACTAGAGGGAATGAAATCCCACTTCAGCAAAAAAAAGTGCTGTTACAATTCAATATTGCAACCACTTTTTTCCACCCATGTACCTATGTTTTATGAAAGTGAGTTTTAAACATATGTGGCATTTAAAATGCAAACTTGTTTGTCTTGCTTCATATGCTTCATAAGAAAGGAACATAAGGTGAATATTTTGAGGGGGAAGACTGGGGTGGTGGGGGGAGAAGAAAGCTACCCTAAAAAAGGAATCCTCTCTCACTCCTCTGAAGTGACTGCTGTTTTGAAAATAATTCTGATCCATTTAGTAGCCCCTTCCTTGAAAATTTTAAGTTAAGTTCCATTCAGCCATTTATGAAACTCTTGGAAATCATAACATTTTAATTATGGCCATTGTCCCATCCTGCGCAAATTGTAGTGGAGTGTTAGTGCACAACACTTAAGCAGATGAGGCCTTTCCATTGTCTTCCTCCTGGCTGTGGAAGTCAATAATTTCTTTCAGGCTCCCGGGTCTGTGAGCCCACTTACATTACCTCCAAGGGATGAGGAGGTCTCTGCTATTCTCCTCCCAAGAGGTGGCTGACTGTCAAAGGAGAAGAGAATAAAAATAAGGTAAAATCTGTTAGTTACTTAAGCCACTTCAGAAATTAAAGCTCAAATGCATTAGCACCATCGCCAACTTTCAGTCACAACTTAAAATATAACAATCTTTGGCTCACACATACAAGATTAAAGGAGAATAAGGTGGAGGGGGAACTTTCTTTAAATGACCCTTTGGTTATTTGCATCTTATTCTGCTTTTTTAATGGGGTGTAAACTGGAAGAAACCAATAATTTTCTCCAAATCTGCCCCAGTGAAAAAACACCATTGCAGACAACTCCTCCCAACCGCTTAGTACAGTGCTTTGCACACAGTAGATGCTCCATAAATGCAATTAAATGAACGAATGAACTGTAGTGTTTTGGTTATTATGCTCAGTGCACCAAAACAAAAAGCAGGAGCAGCACCTGAAAATGTAGCATAAAGACAAAAGGTCTAATTATATCACCAAGGTGAATTTCCATACTACTCTAATACATCTTACCATGACCGTATGTAATACAACACAAACCTGTTGTTTTTGTTAGTGTTCAGAAGACAGCAACTGACAGGCCTGAACAACGACATTTCTAGAGCATTAGTCTTCTGACAATCTAAGACGAATACTCTAGGAAAAACTCTCAAAACTTGAAACAAAAACACATACACGAATGAAAGCTAATACTACCCTTTGGGAAGGTGAAGTAAGCCCGAATACCTTGCCATATAAGGAACAGAAAATTGTCTTAAAGCATTTGAACCTCTTGAATGTATTTAGCAAAATAAATGAGTTACCTAAAATTAATCTCCTAAGGGAATGGATGCTCTTCTCTTGAAGGGTGGGTCTTGAGATTTTAGAGACTCTCATTAGGAAGAAGAATATAATTCAGCTGGAGGTACAATGGGAGCACAGATTGGGGGGGGGGGGGTGTTGGGGCTCTTGGAGGCTGAGGTGAACCTCGGAATCATCATTGCCTAGTGGAAAGAAGTTTCGCTCTGTAGTTGGGTCCAGTGCAAGGATGAGGAAGCATCCTCTCCAAATTTAACGGAGGCCAGCCAGGATTCACAGGCAGATAGGACAGGTAGGGTGTGATAACTTGAAACTTTTAAATCCCGAAAGAAACCAAAGCCGTTAGTAATTTCATACTTGTTTTTTTTCCTCTTTTCCTAAGATAGCTACAGTGAGGAAGCCACGATGTGCCATAAGATGCGGGACGGCTTATCTTCTGGTGTTGAAACACTGACTCCACACGCTACAGCTTTCTTTTCAAGATGTCATTCTCCCGCCTCCACACTCACCACCAAACAAACATGGAAATCTACTACTGTTCTCCCCATGCACTCCATTTTCTTCCAATCTGAGAGCCATTTGTGTGTATAATTGAAAATTAGCAGTGCAGCTGTTTGAAGAGAGTAATTTATCACAGCGCATTGTTCGTTCCTGACACTTTAGACCTGGCTCTAACAAGGCGGTGGTTGCTGGGGGTTGAGCTACAGAAAGTGATTCGCCTGTAATGCTGCGTTTCCCCTGCTTTGTTGCTAATTGTAGCCTCTTTTTCTCCATTGAATTGGGAGTTGAGTAAAAGAGCTTGTTTGCTCTGTGCGGTGAGGCTGCCAGGCTGCTTGGGCTATTATCACAAGATACTCTTGATCTTTTGAAAAGCAGGAAATAGAATTTTTCTCCAACAGGGAAAGTAATTTGCGATGCGTCCATTAGTTCTTCATTAAAGCAAGATTAAATTGCACGGCAAATCACATCTGTGTTTGGATGATTAAAGGGTGGCATTTTAGAGGCCAAAACTAATTACTAGTCAAAATGAATGGGAGTGAAAAAACAGTCATGTTTTTACATTAGATAGGGTGGCTTGTAATTAGATTCAAGCTAATTCCACTATTTCTTCCCTTTTAATGAGATGAGCCTGTCCTCATCTTTTTCTAGGCCATGCTAACAGCCCCAAATGTATAATTTTGATAATACTAAGAGTTTACTTTATTGAAATTTCTTTGCTACCTGCCACAAGTGACTGTTCTGTCTAGTGGTTCTTCATTATATAGAAACATAAGTTACTTCTACCTGGTGATGTTGTTTAAAAAAAATGGTGATCCCAGAGAATGAGGAGTCATTTAAATGCCTTAGAGAATTAGGATTATACATTTGCACAAACAGGAATGCACATGCAGAAACACTCACTTCCCTATTACATATACAAGTATGTGTATATATGTATTGGTGTATGTATGTATAAACCCCCACCACCACGTACATGTGTACATATATATTTAGTGGATTGATGAAATTTTATTCACAAGCGTGAGTGTTGTGAAGGTCAATCTGTGTCCAGTCATCTTTATCACATCATATTCATGTGAAAGTGTCCTTTGCTAGTCTGTTCTAGTTGCTACCTGCTACCCCTGAAAAGTGGTTCGTGGTCGTATCCCCATGCATATGCTTCTAGAGCACAATTATTAGCGTGCAGGAGGAGTTTGTTGGCGTTTCTGCTTTTGATATCAATCCATGGAATTTACTGAGTACTTACTGTGTGCGGAACACTGTATCCCAATCTCCTCAATGCTATGAGAATCCACTCTGTCTGGCTCCTGTTTCTTGCCATGACTTGTCCTTTGAGGTTTTTCTTCATTCATTCATTCATTCATTCATTCATTCAATCATATTTATTGAGCCCTTACTGTGTGCAAAGCACTGTAATAAGCGTTTGGGAGAGTACAAAATAACAGCAGACACATTGCTGCCCACAACGAGCTCACTTCATTCTGTCTTTAGAAGATTTTATCTGTCATTCTTGTTTTCTTGCTTCCTTATTTCAGCTGGCCTTGAGGATTCGGTTTTAGTATCCTCTGTTGCCCATTCTTCTCTTAGGTTCTGCTTGATTTAAAAAAAAAACACACACAAAAAACGATGTGATGAACATCACACTGATGCTGGTAAACAGTGTCATCTTGTAATACAAGTCGATCTTTCTAGATGATAAGTATGGCCAGAAAGTAGCAAAGATGGAATTTCTCCTAGCAGGTGCATACACCAATTCTTGTAAGGCCAACTCAAAATCTAGAGAAAGTTGAACGCTATAGTTTTTATACATCTTTACCTTTGTTTGGCCCTTAATTCCCCATTGCACGTAATTTTTTCAGTCTCCTAAATGCCTTCCTGGCTTTCTTGATTCTATTTCTCACTTTGTCTTTCTTTGTAACATTGGACATTGTTCTGTGATGCTAACACGGTTCAGTGACAGCATTCAGCTCCGAATTATCTATGGGGGTAAGTTGATTAATCATATTTATTGAGTGCTTACTATGTGCAAAGCACTGTACTAATCAACGCAACAGCATTAACAGACTTGTTCCCTGCCCATAACAAGCTTACAGTCGAGAGGGATCACTGACAATGGACAAGAGGTTTCCAAATTTTATTTGAAATAAACCCTTAATGTCTGTTCTTCAGACTAATTGTCAGTCCATACACTTTGCCACCTCTTTTAGGCAAAGAGGTTTGCCTCTTTTAGAGGTTTGTAATCTCATTCCCACCCTTCCATATGTATGCTTCTAGAGACAATTAGAGAATTTATTCAAAACTTTTTGATGATGCCCTTAACCTTTTAGTAGGAGGGATTTCCTAAAGACTGGAATCCGCATTATCTTCTAGTTTGCCTCTAATAATAATTATGGTATTGATTAGGAATTCACCATGTACCAAGTAATACAGTTGAATGCTGAGATAAATACAAGATAATGACATCAAAGTCCATGTCCCACATGGGGCTCACAATCTAATTAACTAGTAGTATTTACTGAGCACTTATTGTGTGAGGAGGACTGTACTAAATGCTTGGTAGAGTACAATAGAATTGGTAGACATGATCCTGACCCTCAAGGAATTTACAGTGTAGTGGGGAAGAAAGAATTACAGATAAGAAAAGCACCAGGATGTAAGGATATATATATCTCCTTATGTGCAGAGGGGTTGGGAATGGGGTGAATATTAAAAGTGCTTAATAATGACAATAATAACTGTGGTATTCATTAAGTGCTATGGTCCAGACACTGTATTCAGCACTGGGATGGATACAAGCAAATCAGGTTGGACACAGTCCCTGTCCCATGTGGGTTTCACAGTCTCAATCTCCACTTTACAGATGAGGTCACTGAGGTACAGAGAAGTGATGTGATTTGCCCAAGGCCACACAGCAGACAAGTGGCAGAGTGGGGATTAGAAACCATGACCCTCTGACTCCCAGGCCCGTGCAAAGGTTATGGACACAGGTGCTTTAGCAGTACAGAGGGAAGAAGAATATGGTGGGGAGATGAGTGCCTATTCAGGGAAGGCTACTTGGAGGAAATTTGAATTTAGAAGGGCTCTGAATGTGGGGAGGTTGGTAAGAGAAAAGTAAAGCAAGTATCTCACCCCCATTATACAGATGAAAAAACTAAGGCCAAGAGTAGTTTGTTGACTTGCCTAAAACCACACTGATGAGCACTGGTAGAGGTGGGATTTGGAATTAGATCTACTTCCTACCAGTTCCATGCTCTTTCTATTACATGCTACTTCTCAAAAACGGGACTAAGATGTCAAAACTGAACCTAATAAACTAAGCTTCACTCTGCTGGTAATGATGGAAGCTAGGCGCTATAAAGGTGCTCGACATTATCAGTAGACACAGACTCTAGCTATTATTGAACATATTTGGCTGTCATGAAAAGTTTATCAAAATTCTAAAATGATGCCTGAAGTACGTACAGTTCTTTATGTCATTTCAGCACACTCACTCTCATGTGTACACCTTCATTTTTTAAATGAGAAAATATTTTAAGTGATCCCATTATAATCACTGCCCCCTGAGAAATTTTGAGTTGGATACTTCTAAAAACAATATGAAGTAGTTCATGTGCAAAGGAGTTTTGAAGCACTAATCTCTCAATAAGGTTATATTATCCAGCAGTTTCTGTCTATTTTGTTTTCCTCACGTGGGTATGATTAAAGCACATTAGTTTATAAAGTTGACCATTTTACTAGGAACTAAAGGGAGTGTCATCAGTGCACTCAATTGAATCAGACATCTTTGCACTAATCTTCCTTTTCATTCATTCATTCAATTGTATTTATTGAGCGCTTACTGTATTCAGAGCACTGTACTAAGCACTTGGTAGAGTAGAGAAGCAGCGTGGCTCAGTGGAAAGAGCCTGGGCTTTGGAGTCAGAGCTCATGAGTTCGAATCCCAGCTCTGCCACCTGTCAGCTGTGTGACTGTGGGCAAGTCACTTAACTTCTTTGTGCCTCAGTTACCTCATCTGTAAAATGAGGATGAAGACTGTGAGCCCCACATGGGACAACCTGATTCCCCTGTGTCTACCCCAGCGCTTAGAACAGTGCTCTGCACATAGTAAGCGCTTAACAAATACCAACATTATTACAACAATAAACAGTCACATTCCCTGCCCACAGTGAGTTTACAGTTTAGAGGGGGGAAAACAGACATCAATGCAAATAAATAAAATAAAATTACAGATATGGACATAAGTTCCGTGTGGTTTGGAGGGGGGAAGAACAAAGGGATCAAGCCCATGGCAATGCAGAAGGGAGTGGGAGATGAGGAAAAGTGGGGGTTAGTCTAGGAAGGCCTCTTGGAGGAGATGTGCCTTCAATAAGGCTTTGAAGGCAGGGAGAGTAATTGTCTGTTGGATTTGAGAAGGGAGGGCATTACAGGCCAAAGGCAGGACATGGGCTAGGAGTAGGCAGTGAGATAGGCGAGATCAAGGCACACTGAGAAAGTTAGCACTTGGGGACCTAAGTATGAAGGTGGGGTTGTAGGTGAGAAGTGAGGTGAGGTAAAAGAGGGCAAGGTGATGAAGTGCTTTAAAGTCAAAGGCGAAGAGTTTTTGTTTGATGGAGAGGTGGATGGGTAACCACTGGAGTATTTTGAGGAGCAGGATCCCGAACATTTTTGTAGAAAAATGATCTGGGCAGCAGAGTGAAGTATGGACTGGAGTGGGGAGAGACAGGACGCTGGAAGGTCAATAAGAAGGCTGATGCAGTAATCCAGGTGGGTTAGGATGAGTGGTTGTAGTAACGTGGTAGCGGTTTGGATGGAGTGGAAAGGGCAGATTTTAGAGATGTCTTGAAGGTGGGACCGACCGGATTTAGTGATGGATTGAATATGTGGGTTGAATGATAGAGAGGAGTCAAGGATAACACCAAGGTTATGGGCTTGTGAGACAGGAAGGCTGGTGGTGTCATCTACTGTGATGGGAAAGTCAAGGGAGGACAGGTTTGGGTGGGAAGATAAGGAGCTCTGTTTTACATGTTACTTTTGAGGTGACGGGAGAACATTCAAGTAGAGATGTCTTGAAGGCAGGAGGAGATGTGAGACTAGAGAAAGGGAGAGATATCAGGGCTGGAGATGTAGATTTAGGTATCATCCGCCTAGAGGTGGTAGTTGAAGCTATGGGAGCAAATGAGTTCTCCGAGGGAGTGAGTTTAGATGGAGAATAGAAGGGGATCCAGCACTGAACCTTGAGAGATCCCCACAATTAGAGGGGTGAGAGGCAGGGGAGGAGCCCACGAAGGAGACTGAAAATAAATAGAGAGATGTGGAGAACTGGGAGAGGAGATGCTCAGTGAAGCCAACCAAGGTTGCATAATGTTTCCAGAAGGGGGGGTGTTTCACAGTGCCGAAGGCAGCTGAGAGGTTGAGGAGGATTAGGATGGAGTAAAGGCTGTTGGATTTGGAAAGAAGGAGATCATTGGTGACTCTTAAGAGAGCGGTTTCTGTGACCTCTCGGTTGACTTTGACATTGTAGATCCCTCTCTCCTGCTTGAAATACTCTCAGGCCTTGGTTTTACTGGTACAATGTCAACTTGCGTGTCTTAGTGGAAAGAGCACAGGCTTGGGAGTCAGAAGGTCATGGGTTCTAATCCCAGTTCCACCACTTGTCAGCTGTGTGACCTTGGGCAGGTGACTTAACTGAGGTTGATAGTTACCTCATCTGTAAAATGGGGATGAAGACTGTGAGCCTTACGTGGGACAACCTGATTACCCGGTATCTACCACAGCACTTAGAACAGTGCTTGGCACATAGTAAGCACTTAAACACCAACAATATTATTATCATTATTATTATTAACTTGGTTCTCTTCCTACCTCTGTGATTTCTCTTCTCAGTTCCATTCACTGATTCCTTTAACACCCTTCAAGCTCTTTACTGTGAGAATCCCATGAGGGGCCCCTTACTCTTTCACTCTACACCCAGCCTCTTGTTTAACTCCTCTGCCCGTGTGACTTCATACCGTCTCTATGCTGATGACTCCCAAATCTACCTCTTATCTTGTCATTAACCTCCATCTCCTCTTGCTTCCCTAACACCCCCACCTGGATGACCTGCCAAAACTTCAAATTAAACATGTCTAAAACAGAACTTTCATCTTCTTTTTAAAGTCACTCCCTCTCCTAACTTTCCTATCTCTGCCAAAAATACCACCATTCCTTCTGTCGAGAAGTCTCAAACCTTGGACTCCTTGACTCTTCACTGCATCTCGTCTCTCATATTCAACTTACCACCAGTTTTTCATATACAATATCTGCCTATTCCTCTCCACCCAAACTACTATCATCTCCACCCAAGCTTTGGCCGTATCGTGGCTAGATTACTGTATTAGATTAGGCTCCATAGTGGTTTTGCTTCCTCCAGGCCCTCCCCACTCCAGTCCATACTACATGCTGCATCACATATCATCTTTAGGAAGTGTTGGTCATCTCACATCTTCACTCCACTCAAAGCCCTCCATTTCATTTCCTTATCCATCAAGCAAAAACTACTTATGATTTCTTTCAAGACTCTCCACTCTCTCCTTAACTGTCTCCTTCTTATGTATCAGTTTGCTTCGAATGCTATTCCCTAGCTCACATTCTTCTTTCCTCCAAGGTTAACCTAATTACACCTCACTCTTTATTCTCCCACCTCCATCCCCTCGTCCATGCTGTTGCCCTCACCTGGAACTGCCAAACTCTTACATAATCTGACAGGTCGTAGCTCTCCCTAATCCTGAGCCTTCCTAAAATCCCGTCTTTTACAACAAGCCTTCCCCGATCAGCTCTCAACATCCTGAGTCATGTCAACTCATCGGCCACTTCTAGCTTTTACATATTCATTTATACTCTTCCTTGGCACTTACGGATATTTTTATAATCGATTACACTGCTATTTTTTCTGATTTTCCTACTTGCAAATATTTTTCTGTCTGTCTTCTCCATTAGATCTTCTCCATTAGAATATAAACTGCTTGTGAGCAGGGAATCTGTCTCTATCTTCCAGTGTACTTTCCCAAGCTCTTAATAAACACGTTGCACCAGTGAGAATTCAGCCAACACCATCAATCCTACTACTATTAATACTCTACTTCATAGGTCATTGTTGGCAGGGAATAGGTCTCCCAACTCCGTTATATCGTGCTCTCCCAAGCCCTTAATATAATGCTCCACACACAGTAAACACTCAGTAAATACCACTGGTGATAATAAACAAGACTTATCACCTTCTATTCTTTGGACTTGTTATTAACCTCCATCTTCTCTTGCTTCCCTGACACCCCCATCTGGATGACCTGCCAATACTTCAAATTAAATATGCCTAAAAAGAACTTTCATCTTCCCTTTAAAGTCGCTTTAAAGGTTAATGACAGTCTATAGCAGAACTACTTCTGGTAAAAGGATTATATCCAGGATAACCTGAAGTTTTAACTGGTAGACAGTTTAAATACAGTTTTCAGCACCATGGCATAGAGGATAAAACATGGGTCTAGGAGTCAGAAGGTCATGGGTTCTAATCCCCGCTCTGTCACTTGCCTGCTGTGTGACCTTGGGCAAATCATTTCACTTCTCTGGGTTACCTCATATGTAAAATGGGGAGAGAGACTGTGAGCCCTAAAGGGGACAGGGACCCAATTTGTTTATATCCACCCTAGCTCTTAGTACAATGTAAGGGAAATAGTAAATGTGCAACAAATATTATTATTATCTAATTCTTCATGATTAAGAAATTATTTTGCCAACTCACAGTCTTTGGTTCACATCTAAACTATTGAAAAAAAAAATTGTTACTTTCCCCAATTTTTAACTTTATTCAATGGAATCTGAATAAATATTTGGAATATAATTCCAATGAATATACACACATACATACATGCACAGATGCCGAGCATCATTATTAATAAATAGTAAATACTAAACAGTGAATAAATAGTAAATGCTAAAGGTGGGTGGTGAGCTATGACAGAATTTGGAATGTGAAGTGAAGTGTTGGGAGAGGTGGGATTTTAGGAGGGGTTTGAAGGTCGTGAAAGCTGGCAGATTTTGTGAGAGATTGGGGAATAAATTAAAGTGAGAAGGTGAGCTGCAGAGTAGCCAGTGAAATAGCCCACCTATAGGATAAGCTGTTAGGGAGTCTTGAAGCCAATAATGGCTTTTTTTAAAAAAATCCAATATTTGTTATTCCAGAATTTGATCGGACGTTGCATCTTTTTGTCACTGTGACATTTTAAATTTCACAGTCAGTTTCAGTGCCACTCTATGAAAGTAGATCATTTGTAAATATGACCAACTCTGAGATGATCAATTGTAATCCAGTTCTTTCCCTGCACTGTTCCTCTGGCTCTGACTGCAGAGTTTCTACAGAAGCACAGAGATCTGTTCACAGACCCTGGAGCAAAAAGGAGGGGTTGTGAAGCAGCAGCCTGGATAAATATGCTCTTAACATGTCTACTGAGGAAGGAGTCAAAAAGTAAATGAACACTGTTTGCTTGGAACCGGTTGACCCCCAAGACTGCACATCAGAGTAGCATTCATTCATTCATTCAATTGTATTTATTAAGCGCTTACTGTGTGCAGAGCACTGTACTAAGCACTTGGAAAGTATAATCCGGCAACAGAGACAATCCCTGCCCAACAACGGGCTCACAGTCTAAAATGGGGAGAAAGACAGCAAAACAAAACAAGTAGTCATGCATCAATACCATCAAAATAGATAAATAGAATCTTAGATATAGACACATCATTAATAAAATAGAGTAATAAATAATATATACAAATATACACAAGTGCTGTGGGGAGGGGAAGGGGGTAGAGCAGAGGGAGGGAGTAGGGACAATGGTGAAGGGAGGAGGGGCAGAGGGAAAGGGAGGACCCAGTCTGGGAAGGCCTCTTGGAGGAGATGAGCTCTCAGTAGGGCTTTGAAGAGGGGAAGAGAGTTAGTTTGGTGGTTGTGGGGGGGAGGGCATTCCAGGTCAGTGGTAGGATGTGGGCCAGGGGTCAACGGTGGGACAGGCCAGAATGAGGCACAGTGAGGAGGTGAGTGACAGAGGAGTGGAGTGTGTGGGCTGGGCTGTAGAAGGAGAGAAGGGAGATGAGGTAGGAGGGGACAAGGTGATGGAGAACTTTGAAGCTGAGAGTTAGGAGTTTTTGCTTCATGTGAAGGTTGATAGGCAACCACTGGAGGTTTTTGAGGAGGGGAATGACATGGCCAGAGCATTTCTGCAGTAGCACTTAAATGACATAATTTTGATAGAAATAAATTGGCTCATTTTACCCTAGTATCATTATTCACTGAGCTATATTCCTTTGTGTTTTAATTAGTGATATTACTGAATTAATACACATAATGATAATGTACTGTTGTAATATAATATATTATTATTATAATATGATAACAGTACTAATGATAATAAATAAAATTTTTATGGTACCTGTTAATCATTTACTATTTGCCAAGCACTATACTAAGACCCGGGGTCAATACAAGCTAATCAGGTGGACATAGTAGCTCTCCCACATGGGACTCACACTCTTCATCCTCATTTTACAGATGGGGTAACTATGGCACCAAAAAGTGAAGTGACTTGCCCAGGGTCACACAACAGATAAAGTGGCTGAGCTGGGATTAGAAGCCAGTCCTTCTGATTCCCAAAGGTGAACTCTAATCACTAGGCGTGGCTCAGTGGAAAGAGCCCGGGTTTGGGAGTCAGAGGTCATGGGTTCGAATTCCGACTCCACCGCTTGTCAGCTGTGTGACTTTGGGCAAGTCACTTAACTTCCCTGTGCCTCAGTTACTTCATTTGTAAAAGGGGGATTAAAACTGTGAGCCCCACGTGGGACAACCTGATCACCTTGTATCCCCCAGCGCTTAGAACAGTGCTTTGCACATAGTAAGCGCTTAACAAATACCAACATTATTATTATTATTAGGCAACATTGCTTCTCCAGGTATAATAATAGCTTTTTGTTAAGAGTTTACTATGTGCCAAGCACTCTATTAAGCACTGCGGTGGATACAAGATAATCAGGGCCTACGTGAGGCTCACTGTCTAAGTAGTAGGGAGAACAGGTCCCCATTTTGCAGATTTGGCACAGGTACTGAGAAGTGAACTGATTTGCCCAGGATCACATAGCAAACAAGTGGCAGAGCTGGGATTAGAACTAAGGTCCTCTGACTCCCAGGCCTGTCGTCTATCCACTAGGCCATGCTGCTTGTCATATACGGGAGGAATCCAGTAAAATAGAGTTGGAAAACAGAATCCCTGTCCACAAGGAGCATACAATTTACTGGGGGAGGCTGGAATGGAAATAAATTCAGTTAGGGGAAGCAGCAGATTAGAAAGGCATGTGATGTGGGAGTGAGGATAGGCTGAGTTTAAAGTGAGTATCAAAGTGTTTAGTGGGCACAGACCTAAAATGGATAGGCAACACAGAAGGATGGGACACCAGGGTGAGGAGATGAGATGTTAATCAGGGAAGACTTCTTGGAAAAGATAAGATTTCAGTAGGACTTTGAAGATAGGGAGAGTGGATATGAATGAGTAGGGAGTTCCAGGCTGGAGGGAGGATGTGGAGAAGAGATGGATGGTGAGAGACATGAAATCCTAGGACAGAAGGCAGGTAGGTGTTAGAGAAGCAAAGTATGTGGACTGGGTTGTAGTGGGTGAGGAGCGGCATGGCTTAACGGAGAGAGCTTGGGCCTGGAAGTCAGCGGTCATGGGTTCTAATCCCAACTCCACCGCTTGCCTGCTGTGTGACCTTGGTCAAGTCACTTCACTTCTCTGTGCTTCAGTGTCCCAAGGTGACCCCGGGGTACCCACCATCTCAAGGTCAAATGCTATCTCATGACCGCCTGAGCCAACAGGTGGAACTCGCAGGAAGTGTGGGTGGGATTGGCCCCCACAACCAAAACTGCTAGATTGACGACCTGAGTCGGGAATATAGAAGGCGTCTCTCGCCCCTGTCCCAATCAAATTAGGTATGGAGGAGGGGGGAGGGCAGAGATTGGATAAAGTGAGGCCAGAGCTGGAATGGCCTAGGAGCACAGGTGATAGATACCTGCGGCCTCTGACTTTCTGTGCAGCGAATGGAGACTTGCAGCAGCTGGCTGTAGGTCACCTCTGCCCAGAGCATGAGAAGCCCGCTCTGCCTGCACCGAGTGAGGACCCGTGGGATGGATGGGGGAATGTCCCGTCCCACTGAACACTCATGGGGCTGGAAGCCAGGCGCTTCGCCACGGGTGTGTAACCCATAAGTGGATTTCTCCCGAGTGGGACGTGCATGTGGGTGAGAGCTAGCCACCTCAGCACATGTGAACAAACCATAAGTGAATTCTTCCTGGGTGAGACCTGGGTGTTTTGCCATGCACGAGTAACACATAAGTATAGTCCTCCCAATAGGGAAGCTGTAATGTCTTTAAATAATCATATTCTTCGGGAAAGGGAGGTTCAATTAACCGTGTCCAAAATAATCAAATAATTCAATTAGCCTTGCAGAATAAATTTTGTATAAAGCTCAGCCTCTCTCTCTCTGTCTCTCTCTCTCACCACACCAATTCCTGAACAAACCCATCCCCAGGTAATGGGTGACACTCAGTTACTTCATCTGTAAAATGGAGATTAAGATTGTGAGCCCGATATGGGGCAGGGACTGTGACCAACCTGATTTGCTTGTACTCTACCACAGCACTTAGTACAGTGTCTGTCACATGGCAAGCACTTAAATACCATTATTATTGTTAGATTAGGAAGGAGGGGTGTCGGTTGATAGATTGGAACTTAATTCTGAACTGTAGTTAGGGAATGTTTAGGCTGTCAAGAATCACATATCATGACTTCTGAGTTAACACTAAAGAAAGTTAATCAAGAATCAATGTCCTTTATAGAAAATAATCCTTCCTAACAGAATAAATTCTGTAGGATTTGTCTAAAGTGACTCATAAAGATGGACCTAATTGATTATCCTATTTCATCACTACTAGATTTCTGCTCAGCTCTCAGTCTCACCAAGAATTGCAAATTTAGGTGAAGTTGGTGGAAAGATTTCAAGAAGCAGCATGGCTTAATGGAAAGAGCATGGGGTTGGAGTCAGAGGTCATGGGTTCTAATCCTGCTCTGCCACTTGTCAGCTGTGTGACTTTGGGCAAGTCACTCAACTTCTCTGGGCCTCAGTCACCTCATCTATTAAATGGTGATTAAGGCTGTGAGCCCCATGTGGAACAACCTGATTACCTGGTATCTACCCCAGCACTTAGAACAGTGTTTGACACATAGTAAGCACTTAACAAATACCATCATAATCATCATCATCATTATTATTATTATCATTATGGGCACTTCAAAACTGATGAAGACTTTCATTCACCAAAGTTAAATTTCTTCAGTTGGTTGGAACCTGTGGAAAAATTCATGTGATTGTTCTCTGGGTGGACAGAAACCGGGGATCACAATGCTCACTGATGAAGAAGAGATAAATTAATCAATAATCATCAGTGGGACCATTGATTGGGCCCAGAGTGAGGTTTCCTGCCAAGTATTCTTTTAGACTGTGAGCCCATTGTTGGGCAGGGATTGTCTCTGTTGCCAAATTGTACATTCCAAATGCTTAGTACAGTGCTCTGCACACAGGAAGCACTCAATAAATACGATTGAATGAATGAAAGTATTGGAGCCTGCTATAGGCAGGAAACATGCCCACTAGTTCTGTTGTATTCTACTCTCCCAAGGACTTAGTATAAAGCTCTGCACATTATTAAGCACTCAATAGATACCACTGATTGATTAATTGATTGAGAAAACAAGGTT